>NC_086254.1:21832471-22155099 GCF_021018805.1 Prinia subflava
ACCGGTTTCAACAGATGAAACTAGAATATACATTTTTGGTTACATTTTTCAACCCAAAACACACAGCCCGCAACTGGTGTTTGCCATGAAGGTTTTCTGGGAACTGAACTTGTGGTGACCCATCAGCTCATGCAGCAGCCCCAGCTCTACAGGCAGATCCTGACCTTTCAACAGCCTGGAAGTGGCCCATGGTTGTTACCCTGTTCTTTTGAAACTTTTTAGCCTTCTGATTGTTTAATTTCTTGGAGTCAAGATTCTCACACTTCTAACACTTTCTTAATGTAAAAATAGCTCTGTTTACTTAATGGTAGTTCTTGTTTACATTCTTTTTTGGAAGAGAAGAACAACTGATTGACTGTCTGTTTGACCAGTGTGGTTGGAGGGGTCGTGATCCCATCCTCCAATCCACAGCTGGTGCCAAAAATGTATAAATATGAAAGAAAGTAAAGTTCTGCCTCTTCTTTCCTGCTGGGACATGTGTGAGTCGCATGGTTCTTTCGTGTCCAGCTGTGTCACACAGTGGGCCACAGACCTCTGCTAACCATGTGCACTTTGTCCCTGCAGGTCCCCAGTGCAACGCCTCGGTGGACCTGATCGGCACGTGCTGGCCCCGCAGCGCGGTGGGGCAGCTGGTGGCGCGGCCGTGCCCCGAGTTCTTCTACGGTGTGCGCTACAACACCACCAGTAAGAGGGGCAGCACTGCTGGGGACACGGCGGTTGAGGGTTCTGGGGCACAAGTGACAATGCACCTCTGAGAACAACGCTCATCAGCCAGAAAGAAAATGGTGCCTCAGACCCCAGATTTCAGGAGGGTTTGTTGCAGAGAAGCAGCTTTATAAGGAGGTTCTTCTGGGAGGAGGAGAGGGCTGGTGTCCCCACTTGGGTACAAAGACAGAGGAGTGATCCTGTCCTGCCCTTGGAGGTGGTATGGGGGTCTGAAGCTCCCAGCTGAGCAAAGACTGGGAGACTTTGAACCTCATCCCCTCCTGGCACAGGTGGCTGCAGTTTCACTACCAGTGACATGCTAGGAGTAGAGGATAAAGTGATAGCATATGAAAAGTGCCCAACGTCATTCCTAGAATAAGGTTGAGGTTTTGACCACCCAAGTGCTGTTTTTGATGAAAGAAACACCTTGCTTCTCACAAAAAACATACATTTTTCCATCCTGCAGCCATGAAGGATGGCACAGACACACAGTTCCTACTTTCTGGTGCCTCCTTTGCTGCTGTAGGAGCCTCTCTGCATTAATCGTGACTTGAACCTGTCTCTGAGCCCTTCCCAGCCCATCACCCTGATGAGGCTCACAGTCTCCTCTTAATGGAAGCCCAGTCTCACCCAGTGCTGGCCTCCACCCACTGCTGACACCAGTCACAGACTCTCTGGGGTGCCTGGGCCATTCCTTCCCAACTAGCCTTGCCACCTACTGTCCTTGCTGGGACCCAAAAAAGCTCCTAATTCACGAAGAGAAGTGAAACTTTGTGCTGCCATCTCAGCAGAGATCCTGGGCTGGCACATGATCACCCAAGCAAACAGCGGAGTGAAAGGAAGAAGAGTCTAACTGGTGCTGCTTCTGCTGCATCCCTGTTTGTGGTAAGGAAGTGTTGGGGTCCCCCAGTGCCAAGGGCAGAGCTGGTGCAGACCCAAAGCTCTTGAGCAGGTCTGAAATATTCCAAGGATTTTGATTCTGCAGCTGTGACCAAGGCAGTAGCTGAGCTGCCTTCAAAGCAGAAGATGCCACTGGCCTGATGTCAGTGCCCTGTCTTAGTGACAGTCAGGTCACATGTCTGTACCCATCCCCATACTCTGTTAATGCTTGGATGCACATCCTCTCTTTCAGATAATGGGTACAGGGAATGCCTGGCGAACGGGAGCTGGGCAGCACGTGTCAACTACTCCCAGTGCCAGGAGATCCTCAGTGAAGAGGTAGGAGCTTGGGAGTCCCTGGGCTTTTGGCAGGAGAGCAAGAGACAGACAATGGAGTTTTGAAAGGCACCAGCATCCAGGCCAGGATGGCCCATGGGAGCTGAGGGCTGAGCATGCAGCACCATCCCAGTGACAAGGTCGCATGTGGCAATTATGACCCCTTGTTGATTTGCATTTTTACTCCTCATCAGAAATTATGCCATACCTGTTTCTATCCCAATTAAAAATCCAAGATAATTGGCAGTGTGTGGTCCCCAGGGCCTCTGGGTACAGATCAGCCCTGCACCTCCCTCCTGACACAGCACTCAGTGAAAACCCCATCCATCCCTGCTGGCAGTGAAATAAAGGAGATATTTAGGAAGCTAAAAGAGATAAATAAATGGAGATCAAGAATTACAAGCTCCTGAGTAGGACAAGCCACTCCTTGAAGCAGAGGAGAAGAGATGAATTTTTCGTTTGCAGTTGATATCAACTTTGGTATTTAAGATGCTGATATCTCTTGCCAGAAATGGTTTTCTCACTCACTTAATTGCTAATTCACCGACTGGATGAGTGCCTAACAGCAGGAGTGATCAATTAATTCAATTATCACTCACACTTTCCCTCTGCCCAAATTCATCCCAGCCTCCCAGCTACCCCGAGGTCAATGGGGGATGAAATGAGATAGAAGATTCCTGTGAGCTCAGCTGAGTTCTAGCAGGGTTTCCCCAGAGGATGGGTTGGGATGTCCCAGCATTGAGCTGTAAAATGAGCTGCTCTGGTACAGGTGGGATGTGAAACTAGGCTGGTGCCTCTCCTTCCCACATAGCCCCATCTCCTTCCATTCCCACTGTCCTGTCCCAGGGTGGGCTCCAATTGTTTCCTGCAAAAGGTCCCAAAATTTGAGGCACAGCTGCCAACAGTGATGTGGTGGAGGAGGTGGGTTTATGCTGGTACTGGGGCTGCTGCTGACCCTCTGCCCATCTCCCCTACTCCCAGAAGAAGAGCAAGCTGCACTACCACATCGCCATCATCATCAACTACCTGGGCCACTGCATTTCGCTGGGGGCCCTCCTCGTGGCCTTTGTCCTCTTCATGCGCCTGCGGTGAGTGACAAACCTGCTGCCATGTTCCTGTGAGGTCATCTCAGGCAAGGATGGACCCAGTTCCTGTGCTTTGCCATCTCCTCCCCCCACAGCCACTGCCCTCCAGGCTGGAGAGATCCTGCCTATCTCAGTTGTTTTTCTTCTGCTGCACCTGGTTATGGAGGCAGAGGGTCCTCCTTGGTGCCCTCCACCTCCTGGTCTTCTTCCTGCCCACCTCACTCAGAACATGGTCCCAGCAGGTCACCCTTGGGGTCCCAACAGAGACACTTAGCTCCACAAACAGCACTGTCCCCAGTCCCCCTGCTCTAATGGTGCCTTGTTCCACCCCTCTCCAGGAGCATCCGGTGTCTGAGAAACATCATCCACTGGAACCTGATCACAGCCTTCATCCTACGTAATGCCACGTGGTTTGTGGTGCAGCTCACCATGAGCCCAGAGGTGCACGAGAGCAACGTGGTAGGTGCAGCTCTGCCAGGCTGAGCCCAGTCCTCAGCAGCTGGGGGTTGTGAGGACCCTGGAGATCACAGAACCACAAAGTGGTTTGGGTCTGAAGGGACCTTAAGGATCATTTAGCTCCAACCTCACTATCCCAGGCTGCTTCAAGCCCCATCCAACCTGGCCTTGGACACTTCCAGGGATGGAGAAGCCACAGCTTCTCTGGGCAGCCCGTGCCAGGGCCTCGTGACCTTCCCAGGGAAGAATTTATTCCCTAAACCTACTTGTTCAGTTTGAAGTCACTAAGATGTGGCTACAAAAGCAACTTCAGGCAGCAAAATGGGCTGGCTGGTGGCCAGCAGGCACCCCATGTGCATGAGAAACACGGGTTTGATTGCTCTGCTGGGGTCTGTGCTGCTCCGTGCATTGTTTGCACCACTGTTGACACTGTTGACACAGAGCTCAACAGGTTCCACATCTCCTGGCAGGTTTGGTGCCGCTTGGTCACTGCTGCCTACAATTACTTCCATGTCACCAACTTTTTCTGGATGTTCGGCGAGGGGTGCTACCTGCACACGGCCATTGTGCTCACCTACTCCACGGACAAGCTCCGCAAATGGATGTTCATCTGCATCGGCTGGTGTGAGTGCCAGGCTTCCCCTCACCCAGCAGCACCCAGGGTTTATTGATGGGTGATGTCCCCTCCATCCCCGGCTCCAGTTCTTCTTGCACACAAAGAGCTGCAGAAAGGGTGCCAGGAGCAGGAGGATGGGATTTGCATGGACACATCAACTCACTGTGTGGTTTGTGTGTGAGAAAACCCCATTTACAGTGTGGTTTTGTGGCAACCTTGTACCTCTGAGACTCACCTGTGTGTTCCCCTGCAGGTATCCCCTTTCCCATCATTGTGGCCTGGGCCATTGGGAAGCTCTACTATGACAACGAGAAGTGAGCCTGATTTTTCTTATCCTCTATTCTTCTTTCTATCCCAAATCCTCAGGGATCAGGTGTGTCAGGAATTCTGTCAGGAAGGGAAAAAAGGATACTATTCTTCCATTCTTTCTTTCTTTCTTGTATCCCAAGATACAGCTCTTTCAGCTCTCTGCAGTACAAGCCCTGCCCCTGCTTGTTTTCCTCAAAAGGCAAATGTGATTTTTAAGGGAAAAAAGAGAATAAAACAGATCCCCTACAACACGTTTGCTAAAGGGAGCTGGGATTTAACCAGCAGAGATCTAAATTACCGCCCCCCCACCTGAGCCATTTTCACAGATACCTGCTAATGAAAGTCTTAACAAGTACCTGAGAATTCATCCCAGAGTGGGAAATTGAAAGGAGCCCATTGAGATGAATGGCAGCTTATTCTGTTTTCCAGAGGTAGTTTTCCCTGCTGACTTCAGTAGCCCCATGCTACTCACACAGGCACTGATTGAACAACCCTGACAAGGTGCTCCCAGGACAGGGATACACCTGAGTGAGCTCCTGAAGCATTTGCTGAGGACAGAGCTGACCTGGACCTGTGTGTGTGAGATTAGGGAGAATCATGGAATATCCTGAGTTGGAAGAAACCCATAAGGATCATCGAGTCTGACTTCTGGCCCTGCACAGACACCCCAACAACCCCACCCTGTGCATCCCTGGCAGCGCTGTCTAAACACTCCTGGAGCTGTGGCAGCCTCGGGGCTGGGACCATTCCCTGGGGAGCCTGGGTAGTGCCCAGCACCCTCTGGGGGAAGAACCTTTCCCTAATATCCATCCCAAATTCCCCTGTGACACAATCTCAGGCCATTTCCTTGGGTCCTGTCTCTGTCACAGGGAGCAGAGATGAGGGCTGCCCCTGGGGAGGAGCTGCAGCCCCGGTGAAGTCTACACTCAGCCTCGTCTGCCCCAGCTGAACATTCCAAGTGCCCTGAGCTGCTTCTTATGTGGCCCCTCCTGACTGCTCCCCATCATCATGTCCCTCCTTTGGACGCTCTCTAATGACTTCAGATCTTTCTTATATTGTTGTGCCCAGAACTGCCCCCAGGATGTGAACTGAGGCTACCCCCGTGCAGAACAGAGTGGGCGATCTCCTTTGTGAGGAGGATGTCCCTGCTTCTCCCGCAATCACCAGCTCCCACAGCCATATGGGGCCCATAAACACTCCCACAAGCCCATATGCACCTCCTTTTGCTGAGTTCTCAGGGAAGCTATTCCACAGTGGCTGCAGCAGCTCGAGTTTTAGTGCTTTCACCTCACAGACAGTGACTTACAGAGACTGTGCAAGGACAGGAGTCTATCCAGTCACTCCTGTAGCAGGCTGGTCCCTGACACGGCATGTCCTTGTCTTGCAGGTGCTGGTTTGGGAAGCGAGCAGGTGTTTATACTGACTACATTTACCAAGGCCCCATGATCCTGGTGCTTTTGGTAAGAGCAAAGTGACCTTGTGTGCTAAATACCAAGTCCCTCTGTGTGCAGGTGAGACACAGCTGCTTCTGTACAGAGTATTGCCCCCTCCTTCAGCTTCACTCTTCACAGAGTTTTCTGTGAAACTCTGCAGCTTCACAGAACTCTGCTGTGGGCTGGTTCTGCTGCCCCACAGCAGCACTGCTCATCACCCAAACTGCCCCTTGAGCAATTTTGGGCTTGAGGTGGGCTGCAGAAGGAGCCTGGAAACCTCATTTTGACAGGACCGTTGCATCAGCACACTCCACACACTCCACCGTGCATCAGTAGGTCCCTCCACCCCTGCCCTGGCACTGTTTGGGTGTGGGTGAATGCTTTGCCAAGCATTTGCAGAAGCCTGGGATCCTTGACTCCATTCCCTGATCCTGATTCCACCTCGCTGTTCCTGGTCCACTATCTGAGTAGCAATGCTTGATCCAAGGGTCACATGGATGAGGCTTTGTCTTTTGGGGAGGGACAAGGAAGAGCAGAGGTGGCAGGTCACAAGCAGGGGGAAAGCCATGCACAAAGTCCCAAAACTGTTCCTTCCTCCTTGCCCAACAGTGAGTAAAATCATTGGCATAATGGAATAATTGAGCCTTGTTCCCATTTCCCAGCCCATCAGGCAGCCAGGCCACTACTAATTCCTGTCAATTGTGCTCAGCTCCAAAGATGCCTTCCTGTTCCCTTATCAGCTATTCAGCGGCCGGGAGAGCAGCCAGGCAGATCTTGGCTGTGATGGCAGCCACTCTCCACCTTCCTCTCCCTCTACTTTTGCACCTTCAGCCCTTTCTCTAGCACTCGTCCTTCCTTGGCAGTCTCCTGGCATGCCCTGCTACCCTGATCCCTTGACCCAACTCGTAAATCTTATTGTTCAAGTGTTTTTAAAAAAGGCAAGCGTCCTCTCATGGTGCATAGAAGACAGTTCCATGATCAGGTTCAAGAGGAAACATTCCCATTTCCCCCAGCTCCCTTATCTTCCTACCCTGCCCCACTGCAGAGGAAATGAGAGGAAATACTGGGGGAGCAGACACTAACCAGTGACCCTGTTCCTCCCAGATCAACTTCATCTTTCTGTTCAACATCGTCCGAATCCTCATGACAAAGCTCCGAGCTTCAACCACGTCAGAGACAATCCAGTACAGGTAAGAGCATGAGTGACCCCGCAGGAAGCCAACCTAGGAACTGGGTTCTCTCATGATTAGTGGGGATGGGAACAGCCCCATTAGCCAGTTGGCAAAGGGATGGGAGCATAGAGAGACATATAAGAGCACCTCAAATGCTCTTTGGAGGCACATGGTCATTAAATTTGGCTAGAGAGAGCCTTTTGATGTAGAGTGTGGATAGCTGTTTCTGCCTTTGAAGCGAACCCTTGGGATTTGAGTCTGTGCAAAGCCTGTTCTGGTGGGACCTGATGAGCTCTCCAGGCTAGGAGCTGCAAATCCTAGCATGGAGGTGAGAATTAAATCACTGCTTGACAGAAAAGCAAAAGCTGAGGAAGGAGTGATGAATCGATACCACCCCAACACCTCCTTGTAAAGAAGAAAGCAGTACTCCCACAGCACAAGGCAGGGAGATTTAGCCCTTCCTTCCCCGTTGGGGAATATTTTCCAACAGGGAAGGAAGGGAATGCAGACAACATAACAGGTGCATGGTCAGAGCAGCTTCCGAAAGTACCTGGAATAGAAGATGCTTTGGGCTTCATCACTGCCTCTGTCTGGATCATTGTGGGCAGGAATTGGGGAATCTTGCTGTGTGCTGGGTCAAGAGGAGCTGTTTTGAGGGGGGAGGTAGCTTTTTCAGCTGAGAATGGAAAAATTCTGATTCTGTTGTTGGGAAGTGCCAGCTTTCTTCATCACAGAGTATTGAACTGGGATGAGGGGTTCAGCTTGGGTTAAGCAAAGATAAAAGTTCTGGGAAAAGGCTGATTGACCTCAGTCAGCAATTTTGAGAGACTTTTGGTTTTCCAGTATTTGCTTCATTTTGGGAGGGTTTATCACCTTTGTGCAGGAGAACATTTTCATTTCCCAGAAATATTCTGTGGGACAGGAAAACTTTGAGAACTTGTTATGTTATAAACGGTGCACTTCTGCTTAAACCAGGCAAAGGACAGCCCTGGAGGGCTCCAGCTCACCTTTGATGGTAAAAAGCTGATGTGTCCCCTGCTGCCATGGCTGCTCCCTTAGAGAAGCTACACCAGTGAATGTGCTGTACTGTAGTTTTCCAGCCCCTGTCCTTGGTTCCCTCCAGCTCCTCCATGTCATCAGCCTATTTGTGTCAGGGACTATTCTCTCCTCCAAGTCAGAGATGCAAAACAGGTCCCAGCCCCTCTCCCTGCTCAGCTCAGACCCTCCAGGCATGGCCATGGACTGTTGGAATCTGTCCATTAACAGGATCTTTAAGCGAAAGTAAAGACTTGGCATTGTTCTTGTCCCCTGATCCAAAGGAACGAGGTGCCAAGCCCCAATCCTTAGTTTGCACTCTCTGTATCAGCACTATGACTTCCCAAACTGCACTTGTAATCTCATCAAGATATCGAATTAATTACGTGAGATAAGGTTTTCACAAACTCGTGTTGAAGGGTATGAATTATTATACCCTCCTTAATTCCTTTTTAATTGAGCTGTAGATCAGCCAAGCATCATTCCATGCCAGCTCAAGGTCAGGCCTCTGCTCTCCACTGCCCTTTTCGGGATGGAGAAGCAGAGCTGGGGCCCAGTGCTCAAACCAGTCCAGTCCCTTGGGAATTGCACTGGAAAACAGCCCAATTTGGCTCCATCTTCCCCCAGTGTCTAGTTTTCAAGTCCCAGCAGACCAGTCCAAGCCATGCTGGTGCTGGGACTGGGATGGGCAGAGTCCTTGTGCCCAAGGCTGCACTGTAGCAGCTCAGGTCCCTCTTTTCTCCCTAGGAAAGCAGTCAAGGCCACACTGGTGCTGCTGCCCTTGCTGGGGATCACCTACATGCTGTTCTTTGTCAACCCGGGGGAGGATGAGATCTCCAGGATAGTCTTCATCTACTTCAACTCCTTTCTGGAGTCCTTCCAGGTAATGGTCCTCCACACTGGCTTCCATCCCAGTCCTTTCACCAAGGGATGTGGAGGAGCCCATCCTGGCTGATGCCTCATCCTGCTTCTGCCCCCTCCCCAAACCAGACATCCCCAAACCCCAGAGCTGTTCCAAAGCTCCTGGGTTGGGGGTACCTGTTGGCTGTGACTCTGCTGATTGTCTCCTTCCAGGGCTTCTTTGTCTCTGTCTTCTACTGCTTCCTGAACAGTGAGGTGAGCACAAGGGGCTAGGGATTTTGTGGGGGTCTACACCCTTCCTTGCAAGCAAACAAGTTCAGCACAAGGCTCTACTGCTGCACAGGGCTTGGGGGATGGTGGTCCCTAATTCCCCATCTGAAGGTCTTTGGTGATCAGAGTTGGTGCTTCACCTCCAGCCCCAGGTACATCTGCAGCCTCAGATTTTGCTCAGACAGGAATGGCTGCTGTCTGTTTCCTCCTCTGGGGGAGGAAGATCCATCCCCAAGAACAGATGCTCTCAGGGTGCACCTGTGTGGTTTGGTGCAACAGAGCTAAGGGTCCTCCCCATCCCAGGGAAATCCCTCCCCAGGGTGAGCCCCAAACACAAGTGGATTGCACATGGATGAGGACATCTCCCAGGCTCTGACCCAAAACACAAACAGCAGAAAGCAAAGGAGCTGAGAGTAGAAGTGATCCTGGGGCCAAATATTTGGGCAGCTCTTTCCTCTGCTTCCTCCAAATGCTCCCACATCTTTGCTGGCTCAGGAAAGTTTACCCCACATGAACCTGTTTTGTTACCAAATCACATACCATTAATCCATTTTTGGCCGGAGGACTGAGGAGGAGGATGGCTGGTGCCTCTGAGCAGCCTCTGTGGTGACCAAACATCCCTCATTCACCCTGCCCAGGTGCGGTCGGCCGTGCGGAAGCGCTGGCACCGGTGGCAGGACAAGCACTCCATCCGCGCCCGCGTGGTGAGGGCCATGTCCATCCCCACCTCCCCGACCCGTGTCAGCTTCCACAGCATCAAGCAATCCACGGCCGTCTGAGCCGGGAGCAAGAGGCTGCACCGGGAGCTGACACCCCCATGGTGGGGAGCCCCTGGGTGGGGGGCACGGCACAGGACCAGGTCCTGCCTGTGGCCCCAGCCCCTCAAGGAGAACGCAAACTCGCTTGGTCATGGGACACCTGCGCAGCTCCTGCCCCATCTGCTGAGCAGGCCTGGAGGACAGGACAGCTGAGGTGCTGCTTCGTCATCTCCCTGGCAGCTGTGTGACCTGCTGGCATGGCAAAAAGAGCCAGAACCTGGAGAAGTTGCAGCTTTCTGCCAGCTCCATCCTGGGCAGGATGTCTCATGTCGCTGCCTTTATTGGATTTGTCTGCTTTGAGGTGACAGGACACCAGGACATTGCTGGGACAGCTTATGGGGCTAATTCCATTGGAAGCTGGGTCAGCCTTCCAGTGAGCACATGCTGGAATGCTGCTGGTGGTGGGGGAACCCTCTAGAGAAGCCAAAGTCCCGTGTGTTGGAAGGGGATGGATGGAGAGCTCCAGAGTGATTGCAGACATTGTTTCATGTGGCTGTGTTTTTGTAGCACTGGGGTTGAGTCCTTCCCCTGTCTCTTGATGGGTCTCCAGATGTCCTGTAACTGCTGCTTGGTCTGACCAGGTCATTTCTTGTCTTGACACCAAAGCTGGGGTAAAGCAATGAGGTGGGAGAGGGGAGGGAACTCCCCTCCTATGGGGATGGGTCCTAGGGGCTCTGAACAGCCAAAAAGAGTGGGCTTGATTTGGACGGAAGCACAGGAATTGGTTAAATCCTCGGGTCCAGCCCAGATGGATCAACAGGTCTCCGCAAAGCCCTGGACCTCAGGCTGACTCCATGTCCCTGCTCAGAAGGTGGAAAGGTGAGGGAGCCCTGCAGTGGAGCAGTGGCTGAGATCCCCAAAGGCAGCTACCGCAGGGTCAGGCCTTGGCTTTTCCCCCTCTTCCTTGCCCTGCTTTTACCTGGGCAGGTGGGCCCAGTGCCAAAGCTGCTCCTTGCTCTTGTGCAGGGGATGGGACCAAACCATCCCCATGTTGGGGTTAAGTGCCTTGGAGGAGCAGCAGCCTCCTTTCCTCCCTTCCCTCCCTTCCTATCTCCCTCCCCTGTCTGGGGACTCCAGACTGTCCCTACTGCCCCCTCTCCCATTGCCCTCTTCCATGTGGTCATCAAAAGCAGCTGAGCAGAGAGGTCCACGCAAATGGAGGAATTTGCTCTTTGAAGCCACCTTTCCCTTGTCCCATACAAGGTCTGGGGATGCCCAGACAGGGAACAGATCACAGCAGGTTTATGGACTGTCTGCCCTTGCATCCCAGGGATTTTGCCACTGGGGCTGTACAGGGTCTGGTGTGAGCCCCTTCACATTTCTCTGCCTCAGTTTTCCCACTATGAAGAACAGGCATAAATGCTTCCTGCCCTGGGGAGATTTAAACATCTTTGAAATCATAGTATTCTGTGATTTCCTCAGAATATACCTCCAGAAAGGAATAAAATCTTGCTGCTTTTTTTTTTTTTTTTTTTTTAAGAGAAGCATAGGAGAAAAACCTCTGGGTTCTTTCTTCAAACATTTGTGAAATTCAGTAGTTTGGAGCAAATTCCTCCCACTTCCCTCCCATTTTGATTTTCTATCTGCACGACTGCAGTGCAGCCAAACTGGAAATATCCCATTGACTCCAATAACCTGCTGGGAACTGCAACAGTTCCCAGTATGACACAGTGATCACAACAAGGACCATACCCTGCACATAGAGCACATTTCAGTCTTTGTTCAAGTTCAGCCACTGCCAACAGTCCCAATAACTGCCCTTTCTTCAAAATACGGGTGTGAAAAACCCCCGGAGTTATGCAATGAGAAAAGTGACAGTTCCCAGCTCTATGGACACTTTCTGCTGGTGCTCTACAAGGAGTAGGCTTGTGTCTTCTGTGTCTTGGTTTCTCTGTTGGGTACTTTGGCAGGAGCTAATAAAGATCTGCTGGCAATGGAGAAGGGGAAATGCCCCAGAGAGCTTTTCTCATCATCCCTGCAAGTGATGTTGACAAAAAATTATGTGCTACATGTTCAATTTGGATTTTTCTAAAGTGGAGTTGTCTGGTGAAAAGAAGCTGGAAATTGAAAAACCAAAGAAAGGAACCCAAACAGAAGCATCTGTGTTCACATCACTGTTTTTCCCTTCTCTTGGTAGTCTGCTCCAACTGACGTGACTTTGCTTTCTGTAGCTGGAGTTTGTATTCTCAGTCTTGTTTGATTAAAAATACTTCAATTCCTCTTACAAGGACTTGTGGGGCATGTTTATCTTTTGGAAAAGACAACCCTGGCATGGCCCTTCCCCAGTTTCCATGGGAGCATTCTCACACTGCAGTGGGCTCAGCATCCCACTGGTTCAGAGGCTTTTTTGTCTCCTTTCTACCCCAAATCCATGTGCCCAGACCATGGAGGTGGCTCTCCACAAAGATATCCACACCTTCTCTTCCAAGAGAATCCCACATGGGTTTTCCAGACAAGTACCATCAGGGCTGGATTTTCTCTCTTGCCAGGTGAGCTAATGCAGAATAATAATGTAATGTGTTTCACAGCAGGAGGGAGGGCCAATTAAACTTGACTTTCATTTCATACATTAATGTTTACAAGTGAAATTCAGACACAAACAGATTTCTGGTCAAGCTCTTCTGATGCAGAATTAATTTGTTCATCACACAGAGCCTTGGAGAGCACTGTAATTTAGTAAGCACCATGCACATAAATAATGATTACGAGCTCCTGCTGATTATGTGATTGTATTTAAAGTTATCAAGTAACTCTGAGATTAATGACCTGCCAATCCAGTGCTCTTGACAAGACTGAAGCCTCTTGGGCTGGGCACATCATCCTGTGTTAACCCTTTATGTTGTCCTGGTACCTTTCAGGGCTGGGAAAAGCAAAATGGGACCCCAAGGATGGGATCTCGTGGTGCTGTGGGATATCCCAGTGGGATGACTCACAGGAGCTTCTCCAGCACACTGAGATGGATTTTTACTTAGCTTGTTTATTTGGCTGACACACTAAACCCACCATGGAGGTTGTCGCCAGCGCTGGAGTCACTTCCCACTCTCAGCCCCACCACCTGGGATCAAAGTTTGGGTGCCCTGAGACACATCCCCAGCAAACCAAGGGCCAGCAATGGAGAAAACCTCTAGACCCTGAATGGAGGCAGAGGGTAGCTTGTGATCCTGATTCCATGTGGAGGATCTGTGCCTTCATTTCACCTTCCAACCAGCCTGCCCTGTGCAAATATCCGCACTGCCAGAGCCAGGACTGCCCAGTTCCACAGCACGCCAATCAGAGGGCTTACAGCTGGTATTCAAAGCGAAGCAGAGCTGTCATTCCCCTTCTTTGGACACACATATCACATAACTGTCTGGTGGTCCACAGCTTTGGGCTCTTCCTGGATATTGAACCCTATTGTACCATCCCAGGGAGGTAAGGACTCTGGGTGGGAGGTCGGGAAGGAGAGGAAATCTCGTGGCAGTTTTACAACTCAGTGGGTTCAGTTGTGGCTTTCAGCACTGTCTGCCCCAAGATGCCTGTCATCTGCGATGTATTGTCCTTTGAGCACTGCTAAACTCCCAAATAAATATTTAATCCTTTAATTCCAATGCCCCCTCCTTCACTGCTCTCTCCAGAGCAAGCTTGTGCTGACATTTGTCACCACAGTCACAGTTAAATGGCTCTCAGTCACAGGTGGTGGTGGGAGACATGCAGCTCTGCCACCCTCATGAAATTTTTAAAGGGACATATTTTTCCAATTTGGAGAAAAACTAAGGATCAGAGACACAAGTGATTCCATGGAAGAGCTCATCTGCTCAGCCATGGAGAAAAGAATCCCTGAGGAGCCCCCGGGCTGTACTGAAGGTAGTAGAGATGTGTGTTCACACAGCCTGCTGGAATTGGCAACTGCACAGGGCAGGGATGGGATAATCCCACAACCAGGAATTTGTGAGCTCACCCACAACTGAGTCCAACTGAGGGTTATGCACCAAGGATTGTCCAGGTTTTCCAGGTTTTCTGGGTTTGTTTGGAAATAGTTGCAGTCCCCAACCACCTGCTCCCAGGAGACCCTCTGCAAGCACCATGGCTGAGGTCCCTGGCTCTGCCCTCCTCCCTGTCAGGCAAAAATTTCCATGTGAAAGTTGTCTTTAGGCTGCTCAAATCTGTTGCTTAGTTTCCTGCTAGTATGGAAACTGAAGCACAGATTTGCTATGTATTTGGGGAAATATTGGGCTCTGCTGGCGGAGCACTATCCTGACAGACACCTCTGCTGCAGAGCATCCTCTAACCCCAGAGCATCCTCCAAGCAGGTCTGAGACCTGTTTCAGGAGACATCAGTGTGAAAGGGCTTGGGACCCTCCTCAGCAGCCCAGAGCCTCCTTCTGCCCTAGGGAAATGTCCCCAGCAACCCATCCTGACCCAGCCCACCCCATCAAACACAATTGCTGTCTGTTCTGAGCAGCTTCCATTTCCAGCCAGCTGGCTGATGTATCCAGGTGCTCTGCTAGACCCTAATTCTGGGTGCAGCAGGAGAAGGATCACCACTTCCCTCACGCTGCACTGTGCCCATGGGGCCAGTACCCAGTGGGCCCAATGCAGATGCTTGAGATCCAGATATCCATGTCCTCTCCTGGTCCCTGATTGCTTCATTTTCTGCCTCCCTACTTCTCATGGAGGCAAATCACCAAGGACCTGTCCCCATCTGCCCTTCCCAGCACATGGTGTTGGTGACATGGCTGTCAAAGCCCAGCCAGCAAAAAGTCTTTGGGGTTTGTGTGATGAGTGTGGCTGACCTCCACACACAAAGTGCCAGAGCCTCTGGCTCAGTCCCAAAGGATCTTCTCTGACTGCCAGGGACTATTAACATCTCTCTGCTTCCAGAAAAATGTCAGCTTTGTTTGGGATGAAACCAGCCTTTGGAAGAGCAGATGATCCAATGATGTTGTAACCAGTAGGGTCTCCTGACCTGTGCTTGTAGCTCTGGGGGCGTCAGGTGAGGTCTTGGAGGGTGGATGAGTCTCTTCCTACAGTGGGATGGCTGGAGAGTCACAAGGAGCTGGTGGCTCTGAAGAATCCTGTGGGGATGTGAAATATAGGGCAGAAAGGGAAGCCCTGGCTTAAGCACTTCCAGCAATCCCAAAAACAGAGGAACAATTATTGGCACAGCAGGAGCCAGAGACCTGGAGAAACGCAAATGGGGGAAACTACAGCCTGAGAATGAAACATGCAAGCAAGAAGCAGGATCTTAGTACAAGCCAGGAAAAAGCAGTGTGACTGTGCCAGCTAGTTCAAAAGGAAAATAGGATGAGCTATTCAGGAAAAGCTTTGGATTATAGGCAAGAATAATTGCAACCTGACTGGAGTTTGAGTGACACTCCATCACTAATCCAAGCCAGAGTAACGGAAATGCTCATGTTTCTGATTAAAATTATTTGTGTGGCTAAAGGGAGCTATATTTTAATGCATTAATGTGGTTAAGGTGTGTTTAGAGGCTGCACATTGAATAATAATAAATAAGCACATAAAGTAGACTATTTTCTTCCTCTGGGGACGTCCTGCCCAATTTGCATGCAAGGAGTGCTTTCCATGTAGGGATAGCTGTGTCCAGCTCTGGAGACTTCAAAAAAGAAAGGACATGAAACCTTCTGCAGTGATTCCAGAGGAGACCTGGAAGATGCCCTCTACTCTGGAGACACCCAAGGAGAGCTGGGGTTGTTCAGCTGGAGAAGATTCCAGGGAGACCTTAGAGCCCCTTCAGGTGCCTAAAGGGGCTCCAAGAGAGCTGGAGAGGGACTCTGGACAAGGGTCTGGAGTATTAAGAAAAGGAGGAATGGCTTCCCACTGCCAGAATTGAGGTTTGATATGTAAATCCATACAGGATCAAAGTGCATCTCACCCGCTTCTGGAGCAGTCCCACTGCTTCCACCCAGGATCAGGTGCTCCCAATACAACTGAATCCACCTGGACGCTGGTCCCTGGCTCCTTATAAAAATCTTCAGCAGCTTCCTTGTTCCTTTGGTCAGGAGGGTTCTAACTCCTTTTCTCCTTGTTGTTAGCCCTTGCACACAAACTCACCCTTAAAATGGATGAATCCCACATATTTTAATTCAGATCAGCAGAACAAAGGCTTCATTCATCTCTTTTGACCCCAGGGTAAAACTTTAGTCTTAAACAATTAATCCTGCTTGGTTGGGTTTCTTTTTTTCCAAAGAAGATACATTTCCTGCAGCTAAATTTCCCACCTGTGTGTAATTCCCATGCTTTTCCATTTCTTTTTCCAAAAGCAGTGCCCCTACACATAATGTGATAGCAAGGAACAAATCTCCAGTCCCTGGAGATTTTCTCCTATAGAAGTTGCAACTCAGGCATGGTACACCTAAATTGTATGGGGAGCTTTGAAGGTCTTGGCATAGCCCAAATCATTACAAATCCCAATCTGGCAAAACGAGGCACAAGTCAAGCACTGCTGGAGAGGAAGAAGTGTGGAGCCAGTGCCATGGCAAACAAGGGAAATCTATGCAAAATGGGAAGCAATTAAAAGAGAATTAACCGAGCTGCAGGAGGAGAAAATTGCTTATTTCAAACCATCTTGATTATAGGACTGCAACGGCCAGGAGCTCCCAGAGCTTATCACCAGCATGAATAGATGAAGAGGCTGTTAATCAGGATTGTCAGAAGCTCTCCCAAAGCCAAACATCCTCACTGGAGCAGGGCTGGCAGGAAGCTGTTTCACAGCTTCCTCTGCTCAGCCTTCCCCTGTGAATGTGCTGGTCAGAGGAGGCCAGTGGCTTGTTGATCTCCCCAGAAAAGGGCCAGGGATTTCACACTGGTGGTTGGGAAGGTGACATCTCTGATGGAGCTGGATGGAAATAGAACCTCCACAGCCGGTCCCCATCCCACACAGCCCTTCTCCTTCCCTGACATCCTGAAAGGCCAACAAGTGTTGGTGCTGTGGGGAGCAGTTTGTCAGACTCTGAAAGCCAAGCTGTGACATGGGCTGGTATCTTGCCAAGGTGGGGTGGGGCCAGGGTATGGCTGGGAGTGGGCAGACATGTGATTCCTTTCCTTGTCTGCTCTCATCCCCCTGGCAGTGAGCACGTGGACAGTCACAAGGAGAATAAAAGGCTTAGAAAAGAACCTGTGTCCAGCCAAGGTCAGATTTGGTCCTCTGACCTCCTAAAAGTATAAAACCCAGCTCCGTATCCTGGAGCTCTGGGAAGCAGCTGAGACACCCCTCGTCAGCTCCCTGAAACAACTCTGGGAGTTTGAAGCATGAATGGAGGGTGGGGAATTGCTTTCTATTGCAGCTGAAGTAAGCGAGGAGCAGGAGGGGGTGCACAGCAAGGGCTGCACATAGAAACCAGCCTGTCCAGTGATTGAGGAGGGGACTGCCAGCTGCTCCCTTTCACCGAGCTCAGATAAACCCCCAAATAGGAGCTGTGTGGTGCTCAGCAGCTGAGCTGCAGCTGTCTCGGTGCCAGTTACATACTTTTGCTAATGCCACCGTGCTAATTGCATTAATGGGACACTAATCACACACCTAACAGATATAAACGGGAGCTAATTGCTCTACAATGCCACTGTGCTCCATGCAGAGCTGTCCATCCCTGCGAAGAGCAGCTGTTCCTGAAAGCATCCTGTTGCTCCCAGGAGCCTCCCTTTGGCAGCCCCAGGGCTCTCCCGGTGCCCGAACTGCAGCCCGGGGTGAGCAGTGGTGGACACAGCATGGCACTTGGCCGTATCTGCTTCTAACCCTCAGCAGGAATAGCCCCTTCAAGATTCATCTGATTCTTTCCAAAGCAAATGAAGCCTCTTGTATGGTGGGGAGGTATGTTCAGGTGGCAGATGCATCTGACTGTATCTCCAGATCACCCATGGTGAAGGGGTCTGCCAGTGTCTATCAGGGGGTCTTGCCTTTCTCCTGGGCCACCCTGGGTATGACCAGAGGCTGTGGGCCCACACTAGAGATACCCAGTATGTCTGACAAGAGGGTAGGAAATGGATTATTCCTGCCTGGAAGGAGCAAGCAGGAGCTGGGGAAGGCACTGATCCTCAACAGGCTGCGTGGACTGTTTTTGCACTGTGTTCAAATTTCTCATGGCCAGCCCCATGCTCCCTGCACTTCACAGCCACTTGCTAACACCCATCCCTCCGGCTCCCCCAGCTCCCTGCCTCTGGCACATGGAAACTGAGCTGGAATTTCTCATGGCCTCAACCACAGCTCCTCTTCCCAACGGATATATCACAGCCATCACAGCCTGGTGCTAAGCAGGAAGGACATGCAGGTCCCTTCCCTGAAGGCTCTGTGGCCTTCTGCCCCTTGCTGGAGGGTAATTAATGCCTCTTGACTTGCTCATGTGACAAACTACAGCAGCAGTGGCATAGCAAGGGCAGCAGAGCAGGAACAGGATGTCCTGGCAGAGCAGCTGGATGGGTGTCCTGGCTTCAAAATCCAACCTCAAGCAGCTCAGTCACCCTCGCAGGGTTTGGGATGAGTTTAAACCCATTTCCCTTACCATGGCACTGTCGTTATGATTTTCAGATGGCATGGAAATAATGACAATGACTCTCATTGTGATGCAGAAATAAGAGCAATCTTTATTCTTCTACATTCTCTTTTTGTAGAGTACTTCAGTACAATTCATATCATGGGTCCTTAGAGCCTACACCCCTTTTGTAAACACCTTTTCCAGTAAACATGTTGGAAAAAAACCACCTGCTGATGGTTTTCACTTCCCAAGGATTGTTTGAATTCCTCCTTAAGATTTTCCCAGGCCAGAATGAGAAAGTTGCTCGCTTGCCTTTCACACAGACTCTGGCAGAGCCTGAAGCCTAAATTCAAACCACTGTCAGCACCCACAGTGGCACTGCACTAACAAGGGGCAGGTCATTCGGGGGCTGTCTCTTGTTACAGCCCATCAAAGCAGAGCAGTCCTCGAAATACCCTTAACTCTGACCCTGCTGCTGTTCAGGACCAAAGTCTTTAAGAAAGTAAAATGTGTCTGGGAAGGAGGGAAAACTTGGACTTCGAGGTAACATTTTTCAGATAATTGGACAGCCTATTTAACAGGTAGGCTAAAATCTTCTGGAGGCAAAGGTGCATTGAGGGACGGACTGGACAAAACTCTTCCCAGAGCATGTGGCACAATAAAGGTTGGGATGTATCATAACAAATCAAGAGGCAGATAACCATCTGTGCCACTGGACATGAAACACACATTGTTTTTTCCAACCTTCCCCCGGCAGAGCCTGAGCCAGCAGCTCTGCACTACTGCGGGCAGAGCTGCAAAGCAACTGCAGAGAAAAGCCCGGCTGGGCTCTCCTCGAACATGGAGAGGGCAATTGCTTGGCATGAGAGGAATCTTAATTGTTAGGAATGGGCAAGGAGACCTTCTGCTCCAGTTAAAGCGCCTTTATTGATCAGCTCTTTTAGCGGGGAGGGGGCTCGGGGGCTGCGCACACCACCGCTGCTCCCACGGAGTCAACGCCGCGAAGGAGGAGTCTCTCGGATCCGCTGCCGGGGCCGCAGAGCCGGGGCTTCGGTCCTCGCGAGAGTGCGCGGAAGCCTTGCTGTAGCTCGCTCAGTCTAGGGGTGTCTCTTTGGTCGAGTGCAGTCCAGGTGAGGGCGAGGAAGGAAGTGTCTCTCGTTGGCAGCTGGGCGTTCTTCCTGGCTCGGTGGTACTCCCTGCGGGTCCTTACTCGGCCCTGGTCAGCTGTCCAGGAGGCTTGTTTGCCTCTACTGGACTCCGGCTCGAGCAGGGTCTTCTGGGAGCTGTCGAGTCTTTGCATTTTGGGTGGAGCCAGCAGCTGCATGACAGTCTAGGAGGTGTGAAGTTGCCATGGGAACAGAGTATCAGCAGCGAGGGTGGAGTCTTCTTGGGGAGCAGCGGGGCAGCACAGGAAGGATACAGTAGGGAGACAGGAACTGGGGTCACAGAACTGGGTTTTCAACTTGAGCTGTGAAACAACAACTTAGAACAGACTGGTTATCACAGGTAAGTGAAATACAATCTTAACAATTTCAACCTTTTATTTCTCTGTTAGAGGGAACATTCACTTCAGTCCCCCCTTTTCTTTTTGATCGAGCGTCTGCTCGCATCATTACCTTCTAGTTTTTTCCTTTATGAACAAGTCTCTTTTAACTTTCGGTATTGCTCTAAAATCTCTGTTGCATCTCTCAAATTCTCTTCTTGTATTTCTACTTTCATTAATTTTGTGACCTTTAAGTCTGCTGCTTCTGGAATTTTAAAACTCGCCTTAATGGTCGAGGTCACCACTCGGATTAAGAGTGGGATCATACACGGAAGAAATATAACACTTGTTATAGCACATAGAATCACAAATCCCACTTTCTTCCACCAACTTCCCTTTAGTGTCCAAAAATTGTCCCACCAATCTGTACTTCAAGAGGCTGCCATTCTTGTGTACCCACATATGCTATCTTCCTGATTTCTTTTGAAATATTCCTGATAACTTCTCCTCTGTCATCAATTTCTAAACAGCATTCAGAGGTGTTAAATTTCCCGCAGATTCCCCCTTCATCTGCTAAGAGGTAGTCGACTGCCAATCTTATTTGGTAAACTGTTGACCTTGTTTGTGATAATTGATAACTTATGTGATCTAGTGCTGTAGCAGTTCTATTTGAAATTACTTCTAATACGGCCTGCAGCCTAATTATTCTATTTAGCATGTAAATGGGCGTCCTGTACCCCCATGACCCATCCTGCGCCCAAGTAGCAGGTCCGTAGGTGTTTATAATTTTCTCTGGGGTCCAAATTTCACTTTTCCAATTCTGAGAACTCCCCATATCTATTATTGTCCTCCTTTTCCTGCCTGCTGGTTTGAGGTGATCATACAGGGGAACTCCAAGTTTATTTTCAAAATCTCGGGGTAGCAGGAAGAATGCCGGTTTAATCACTCCAAGGGTACAGCTACCCGCCCAGTCTCCTGGCAGATTAGTATAGGCTTGGTTGCCACAGATCCAAAATAGGTATGTAGGGGCTGCCCAAAAAGGATCTCCTATACCTGTGGGAGACTCCCAGTACCTAGAGATTTCATAGACTTCCCAGAAGGGATTCTTGTTCTCACCCACACATTGGTATAAGTTGTATCCTTCATGGTAGATACACCCTTGCTCTTTCTTATAAGTTGCCCAATATATTGAGGGCTTGTGAGGTATCCATTCTTGCTGATACTCTTTTACTATTAGGTACCTTTTACATGCCATTTCTCCCACGAACGTTCTGTATCTCCCTCCGATCCTTTTAATACATTCCTCCCCTACAACCTTTGATTTCAATTCCCACTTCCCATTCTCTCTTTTAATCTTCATTTTTGGTTCTTGTTTCAGCTGTCTCCACCTCAAAATATCTATTACACTCAGGCTAGTTCCTTCCCAAGGCCACATGTCGGCCATCTGCGTACTCCCACAAACCCAGCAATCAGTAACATTTAATTCATGACTTATTCGCTCTATCAAATCAATAAACAAATTCTTACCCTGAATTTCATCGTCTGGCTCTCCCTTTTTGCTCAATGGCCTTTCTTTTATCAAGTCTATTGTCCCCTCGGGACTCTCCAATTTTTCTAAACACAGCCAATCTTCCATGGGACATTCGCCTGTCATTCTTTGCCTGTAATTCCCTGCATTCTTTATCACCCAGTATTGCATCCCTTCTTCTTGACATTTAGTCAAATAGACAATATTAAAACATTTACGGTTCACGTGCGTGTGCACTCTCATGAGGGATTGTAAATTTTCTCCATTGTATACCGGTTGGTAACATTTTGGACATGCTCCACTCACTGTTTCAATTACCAGCAGGACTAATATCCATTCCCCCACCCAGTCCTTGGAATGTCCCATAGTCTTTTCAGAACTCTTCAGGTTCAGACGCAGCAATTGTCAAGGTTGGGCTCTTTTTACTGGTTTCCTACAAGGGATCAATTAATAAATATACCAGTCAATTATTTTGTTACTGCTTTTGGTTGTTTCTTAAATGTCACCTTTAAGGGATTTGTATTGGGAGTTACAGTCCAGTGGGAAGAACACTCGGAAGGAACCCCATCTGGGGGCGGGACTGGCCCTTTTACTCTTGATATGTGGGTCCATCCCCTTTCTTGTGTTCTTATTGCTGTATGAGTTGTTAACAGCACCTGGAATGGCCCTTCATATTTTGGTTTGAGCGGTGAAGTATTCCATGACTTTATTAACACCCAATCCCCAGGCTGCAGCTGGTGTATGTCTGTATCTAAGGGAGAGGTTTGAGGGAGATACCCTTTTTTCCTTAACTCTGCCAATGTTTTGCTGATTGTTTTTAGATAATTTCTTACATCCGCTTCCCCTTCTAGATAATCCCCAGTACTCCAGGGGGTCAGCAAGAAAGGGAGCCCAAACAACATTTCATATGGAGATGCCCCTATATCTGACCGGGGTCTGGTTCGAATCCGCAGGAGGGCTAGGGGCAAACATTTCAGCCAATTCATCCCGGTTTCAATAACTAATTTGGTCAAAATGTTTTTCAGGGTTTTATTCGCCCTCTCAACTCTCCCTGAGCTCTGGGGGTGCCAGGGTGTATGGAGTCTCCATTTAACCCCTAAAGCTTCTATTACATCTTGCAATACTTGCGAGGTAAAATGGGGTCCCCTATCTGAGTCTATGTTGTTCACTAAACCATATCTGGGTATTATGTGTTCCAGTAAAATTTTCACCACTGTTTGAGCAGTTTCTCTCTTAGTGGGGAATGCTTCAATCCAGTGTGTAAGGTGGTCAATAATAACCAAAACATGCTTGTACCCTTGTACCGGGGGCATTTCAGTGAAGTCTATTTGTATACTTTGAAAGGGTCTTAAGGCCAACTCTCGGCCTCCATGCACATGTTTTCTCATCACCTTTTGGTTTACCTGCTGACACAGTAAACACCCATTTGTGATTGATTTTGCTATTCCATATACCCCTACACACAAATACTCTCTGAGAAAGTGATCACATAGTCCTTGCGTTCCCCAATGAGTCAATTCATGTAGTTCTGCTAGTGTTTTCCGGGCCATTGCTTTATTCAAAAATATTCAGCCATCTGGAGTCTGCCACTCTCCATGTGTCCCTTGTTGCAACTGTAATTTTTCAATAATTCTCTGTTCTTCTTTTGTATACATTGGCTGCTTTACCTCCTTGGGTAAGTCTCTTAAATTTAAAATTTTTACAGTCTCATTCGGGTCAGCAGCTACTTCCTTTGCTACCTGATCTGCCACTCGGTTTCCTTTCACATCCCACGCATCTCCCTTCTGATGTCCTTTCATGTGCACTACAGCAACCTCTTCTGGATTCATAAGCGATTCCAAAACAGATTTTACTACTTCCTGGTGTGCTAAGTCCTTTCCTTTCGAGGTTATATACCCTCTCTCTTCCCAAATCTTTCCAAAAGTGTGCACAATCCCAAATGCATAACGGGAGTCCGTGTATATTGTTCCTTTTTCTTGTGTTAGTAAGTCCAGTCCTCTCTTTAACGCCTGTACTTCACAACATTGAGCCGACCATTTCGCTGGTAGCTTCCCCTTTTCTATGGTCTCGTACTTATCTTCTCCCAAATATTCTACTACTGCATAACCAGATAATCTCTTTCCTCCCACTACCTTCGATGATCCATCTACAAATAGTACTCGCCCATAGGGGAGAGGGACATCTTCCAAATCATCCCTCATTTTAGTCTGCAGATTGATTATTTCTAAGCAATTATGTTCTAGATCAGTCTCAGGCTCCCCTGAGAGGAATTGAGCTGGATTCAAGGTCTTAGAAGTAATTATCTCCAAGTCTTGGTTCATGAATATAATTTCATATTTCAGAATCCTAGAGTCCGTCAGCCATTGAGGCGCTCTCTGTGACAACACTGCTTTTAGGTCATGGGGAGTATGCACTGTAACCTTTCCTTGCAGAGTCAACTTTTGTGCTTCTGTAATCAATGTAGCTGCTGCTGCTATTATCTGTATGCAATTTGGCCATCCTCGGGCTACTGGGTCTAGAAACTTAGACAGGTAAGCTACCGGTTTCCTTTTTCCTGCCCACGTTTGTGTCAGCACCCCGTATGCAATCCCTCCCTCTGTGTTGACAAACAAGTCAAACTCTTTCTTAAGATTTGGCAAGCTAAGTACCGGTGCGTTCGATAGTTTCTCTTTCAGTTTCACTAGTTGGGCCTCATCTCCTTCGGACCACTCTACTGGTTCTGATGACACTAACTTTTCATACAAAAACTTTACTGAATGGGAGTAGTCTTCTAACCATAATTTACAGTATCCAATTAGCCCTAGTAACTTTCTCACATCTCTCTTTGTCCTTGGTGCTTGAATAGACAAGATCCCAGCTATCCTCTCAGGACTCAGTTTCTTATAGCCCTCCCCGATTAGATGTCCCAGATACCTTACTTGTGGTTCAACAAATTGAACCTTGGACTTTGAGGCCTTCAGCCCCTTTTCTCCTAAGTAATTTAGCAGGTCTATACTTGCCCTTCTTACATTCTCCTTTTCTTTCCCTGATAACAATAGGTCATCTACATACTGTAATATTTGTACTCCTTCCTCACAACCAAATTGTTTTAATAATTCCTCCAGGGCTTGCCCAAATAAATTTGGTGAATCTGTAAACCCTTGGGGAAGGCGAGTCCATCTAAGCTGTTGTTTCCTTCCTGTCCTAGGATCCTCCCATTCGAACGCAAACCAGTCCCTGCTTACTTCTGCTAGCGGGCAGGCCCAAAAAGCATCTTTCAGATCAACAACTGTGAACCAAGCATGATCATGTGGGATCTTACTCAGTAATGTATATGGATTGTTTACCACGGGGTACTGCGACACAGCCTTCTTATTAATTTCCCGCAGGTCTTGCACCAGCCTGTACTGCCCTCCGGCTTTCTTTATGGCCAAAATTGGCGTATTATGGGGGGACATACAAGGTTCTAAGATGTTTGCTTCCAAAAACCGGTCTATCACCATTGCAAGTCCATTCTTTGCTTCCATAGATAAGGGGTATTGTCTCACTCGAATAGGGGAAGTTACAGTCTGCATCTTGATCTCTATGGGCTGAATTTCTAAACACCCATAGCTCCCCTCTGCTGCCCACACCTTCGGGCTGATTTCTACCAAATCTCTTTCAGTGAGCTTCATCAATTTCACTACCATTCGTCCCCCTTCTGGTATAATCCCAATCCTTAACTTGACTTGTAAATCCCTCCCTAACAAGTTTCCCTCTACTTTTGGTAAATAAACAAATTCATTTAATACTTCCCTACTATTCCCTCTTGTTTCAACACCTTTCATTACTGGTGCTAAAAATGGCTCCCCTTCTGCACCCAAAACACTACAGAAATCTTTCCCTAACTTTACTCCCTTTGGAATGATACACAAACTAGATTTGTCTGCCCCAGTATCAACTACAAATTCCACTTCCTCCCTATAGGGACCCACCTCCAATTTTACAATGGGCTCTTTGTGATGGTCCTCAGGGTCCCTTAGCGAAAAGAACCCATGACACCCCTAATCAGTACCATCATCATCTCCTCTTAATACTTTTTCCAAAAGGTCCTGTTCCTTAGCAATAGCAGCATCAAATGACTCTTTGTTACAATTCTTTCTTAGGTGCCCCACCTCGCCACAATAAAAACATTTCCTTCCCTCCCCAGGTCTCTGGGGTGTCTCCCATGGAGCCAGGTCTCCCTTTCTCCCTTTTCCCTGTGACCCACTTCCATTCGGCTTCCTCGGCATTACTGGATTTCCCTTTGCACTCTCTCTGGCAACCGCAACCATCACTTTCGCCTTGCTTCTAGCTTTCTCTTCATCTCTCCTCAAGTAGACTCGTAGAGCCTCTTTCAACAACTCATTAATTTCTTTCTCTTGCCAGTCTTCCATTTTCTCTATCTTCCTTCTAATATCGGGCCAAGACTTTGTCACAAATTGCACTTTTAACAATGTCTGCCCTTCTAAGCTGTCGGGGTCTAAGCTAGAATATTGTTGAAAATTCTGCCGCAATCTACTCAGCCAGGCTGAGGGAGTCTCCTCTTTTTCCTGGGCTCCATCAAATGCCAGCTTGGTGTTGCTACTGCGGGGCACTGCTTCTTTAATTCCCTTTATAATCAGAGTCCTATAGTCATCCATATTTCTCCTGTCTCTTTCCTCATTGGGGTCCCACCCCGGATTTGTCAGGGGTAGTTTGTGATCCCCTGGGGGTCCCATCCGGTTATCCCTTTCCCAGGCTCTTATCCCTGCCACTCTTATTAATCTTACTTCCTCTGGGTCAAAAAGAATTCCTAGAATTGAATTCAACTCCTCCCATGTGTATATATTAGGCCCCAGAAACTGATCCACCTGTTTTGATACCCCAACCGGGTCTTCAACCAAATTCTTAAGCTCCTTCTTGAAGCTCCTTACTTCAGACGCCGTTAGAGGCGCGTTCACGAATCCCACTCCCCCGATCATTCCTCCCATCGGAACTTCTCTCAGGGGAAAGAGCTTCACCTTTGACCGGGTATTCTTTGATGGACCTCCCTGGTAATCTTCTGCTTGTGGGGTATGGACCTGAACTCCATTCTGCTGACTACATGGGAAGGCGCTGGTACTATTCAGTGAATCTACCCCCCATTTCACGGGAGGCGTCGGTACCTCTGAGGGGGCTGGTGTCCCCTGCGAGGCGTGTTGTGCTCCGACAGGGTAAGGAGAATTTATCCCAGGAGATACAGACAGTGGTACAGTCACCAGGGAACTAGATTGAGTTGGGGACGGTGTTGACAGGGAAAGTCCAGGTTGAATGGTGGGAGGTAGAGATGATAGAGGCATTGGTTGAGTCACAGGGGGCAAAAATGGGGAGGACCCAAGTTGAGTTGGAGTAGGTAAGGACAGATGAGGCATAGGTTGGGTCTGGGGATTGTTTGAAACGGGCACGGGTAGGGTCGAAGGTGTCAGGGGTGGAGGGAGGGGCGGAGATGAAATGGGTGTCAATGGTGGAAGAGAGGACGAGGAAGGGGAAGGTACAGGTTGAGTCAGGATTGATGCAGGCAAAGAGGATGGGGGTTGAGTCAGTTGTGGATTCGGATAACTTGGGGGAGGCAAATAATCTAGGGGGTCCCATTTGGGTACCTTTGGTTCTGCCTCCTTGCCATCTCTATCTTCCTCCATCTCTTTTAACTTACAAATTTTTACTTCTTTTTCTTTTGTCATGGCCTTCTCCCAACCGATAACATACTGCAATTGTTCGGCATCGACGTACTTTTGTGACTCTAGATGCTGTCTCAACTGAGTACACATCCACCTGTCTCTTGTTCCGCACCACGGCCATCCCCCTATCAGGTCTAACGTCGGCCACACTTCCATGCAATAATTCACCATCTTTCTCTTATCTAACTCCTTTAAGTCCTCACAACTTTTCCACTTATCCAACAACTGCCCTAATGGGCTCCCTGGCGGGATGCTCCTCGGTTCATGTTCTCTGTGTTCCTCTCGGTTTTTCTTACCACTCACGCACGCACCCATCCTTGCGAGCCTAAAACAAAAAGGATGGAATACGGAGCCCTTACTCGAACTAAACTTGTACTTCAGGGCAACTAAATAGTTACGACTCTCTTATAACGAAAACTCCTTAAGGTGCCTCTACACGAACGGAGAATTAATGACAGGCAACTAAAATCTATAATTCCCACTCTTTCCTCAATACTGAAAGTAGACTGTTAGCCTATTGTCTCACCACCTCTGGTACGCCAGAGATGGTCTGTTGACCTCAGGCTTCACTCCTCCCAGTACCAGCACTCTCTCTTCAATGCCTTCCTAGCATCGATGGGCTAACTAACGAGAGTCCCCTATCTCATCTCTCTCCGGTACCCTCTCTTTCTCTCCTATACTACAACCGCCCTGTTCACCCAGCGTCCACGGCTCCTCCAGGCGCTCAGAGTGTGCCTAGCGGTTCAGCCAGCGGCTTGTAGTATAGTGGGCAATACACACACTCCAGAGCCCTAACCCTATAGACTTCTTGCCCCTGAAGCCTCCACTCTCACTCTCACAGTGGCCCCCTGTGCCACTGTCTCTCTCACTCCGACACTCTAGGCTTTGCCTCTCTCACTCCGCGGTCTCTCGCAAACCGCTGACGTCCACAAGGCACTGTGCGCCCCTCTGAGTCGCCTCTCAGTCACTTCACTCTTCACAGCCCCTGGCTGCCAGTCCACTCCCTAGGACTGCTCTCACTCATACCACAGTGTATCGCCTCTTCGTGATACACTGCCTCTTCCACTCACAGTGGCTCCTGACGGCCACCCCCTTTACATCCGTCTCACCCTTACTGCAAACCTAGACTAGTGTCCTCTCTCTCGCTTTCTGCCACTAGCCAGTCCACTCCAGGCAGCCCCGTCTGGGCTCCTATCCGTCACTGCTAGTGCAGCGCACACCTCCCTATCACTCCTGGGTACCCCGTGTGCCTAGGGCCACCCAGTTGCCTGACCACTACGGTGGTGGGGGGGTCAGCTCCTCTTGGGCGTGTCACTCTCTCTTAGTTACTTCCCCTACACGCTCGAGGGGGGGGAACCTACCATTCCCCTTGGAGGCGTCTCTCTCATCCAATCCACATTCGCTTCCCCACGGTCGCGGCCGGCCCCCTCGCGGGAGTCCGGAAACGCGCTACTGGCGGGTCCGCACTCGCTTGGGGAGTCCGGCTGCCGGCCCCCCTCTCACGCATACACCACTCGCTCGCCCCCACTCCCGCCACCGAGGGGTCTTACCCTTCCTCGGCGCTTCGCTGCGTTGTCTCCTCCCGCTGTCCTCGGCGCGCTGGTCTCCGACGCGTTGATCTTCGCCGCTCCGCCGCGCTGGTCTCCGCCGCGCTGGTCCCACGTTGTCCGGATCGCGCTGGTCCCCCGAAGGTCCGAAGAGGTCCGCTGTCCCTCGTCGTCCCTCGGTGGGCGTGGCGATCCCGGACGAGCCCCCAATTTGTTAGGAATGGGCAAGGAGACCTTCTGCTCCAGTTAAAGCGCCTTTATTGATCAGCTCTTTTAGCGGGGAGGGGGCTCGGGGGCTGCGCACACCACCGCTGCTCCCACGGAGTCAACGCCGCGAAGGAGGAGTCTCTCGGATCCGCTGCCGGGGCCGCAGAGCCGGGGCTTCGGTCCTCGCGAGAGTGCGCGGAAGCCTTGCTGTAGCTCGCTCAGTCTAGGGGTGTCTCTTTGGTCGAGTGCAGTCCAGGTGAGGGCGAGGAAGGAAGTGTCTCTCGTTGGCAGCTGGGCGTTCTTCCTGGCTCGGTGGTACTCCCTGCGGGTCCTTACTCGGCCCTGGTCAGCTGTCCAGGAGGCTTGTTTGCCTCTACTGGACTCCGGCTCGAGCAGGGTCTTCTGGGAGCTGTCGAGTCTTTGCATTTTGGGTGGAGCCAGCAGCTGCATGACAGTCTAGGAGGTGTGAAGTTGCCATGGGAACAGAGTATCAGCAGCGAGGGTGGAGTCTTCTTGGGGAGCAGCGGGGCAGCACAGGAAGGATACAGTAGGGAGACAGGAACTGGGGTCACAGAACTGGGTTTTCAACTTGAGCTGTGAAACAACAACTTAGAACAGACTGGTTATCACAGGTAAGTGAAATACAATCTTAACAATTTCAACCTTTTATTTCTCTGTTAGAGGGAACATTCACTTCATTAATGGCACAGGAGGTAGTTACAGCAGCGTTTATCACCTCAGCAGTCCCTCAGAGGCAGCACAGGGCTGGAACTGCAGGAAGAGCTGCGGGCAGCACTCTCAGGGCATGGAGGGTGCAGTGTCAGCAGCTCTCCTCATTGCAATGCTCAAGGCATGAACAGTGTCATGGGCTCCTGAGAATGCAAGAGACAACACCACTTTCCCAGTTTTTGCTGCAAGAAGATGGCGCAGTGTCACGCCGATCTGGCAAATTTGGCCACAGAAGCAACAGTCTAGAGCTGCCCAGCTGTACTGCACGAGTCAAAAACATTCCTGTTGTTATAAACGTTCAGCCAATTCCAAATTAATAAATACTTTTATTGATTTTAAAGAATTAACAAAACAAAATTTAGGATAAGCCAGCAATTGGAATTTCAGTGTCAAGTCCCGGGATCGGTACTGGGTAAACCTTAGCTACGGCCTCTATTGCACAGTAACTCCCCCTGTTCACAAATCCAGTCTTTTAGGGGTCTCCTTATATACAGTTTATTTAGCCGAGGGCAGAGCATTTCTCCACATTTCTTTGTACTTCATCTTTTTCTTCATATTCATAGGAGTCTCTTTCTGCCTCAGGTCTGTTGAATGGGTCTTCCGAGGGAAAATGAAAAGTAATTCAGTTTCCCAGAATCATGAATGGGGAGGTGGAATCGTGAATGGAGAGGCATTCCCCAGATAGTGAAGAGAGATCCATATCATTCCTGATAGCTGTATTGTTCACAGTTCCACCGCCCAACAGGTCCTATCTGTCTCTGAACCCACCTTCTTTTCTGTTGTTAATTTTCTATTTCCCGGGTTCTGGCAGAGGTATTGTTCATCCTGAACTCCTGGCAGAGGCAGTTGTTCATCCTAAAATCCATTTGTCTCAAGCCTCACCGGCTTTCTCATTTTATTTTACAGAACATATCTTAAATTACATTTTATACACACACACAATAAACACGAATTAATTCATGTCATTTATTACACTGTGTTACAGATACATATTATAAAGTTGGCTTTTCACAAATATTAAAATGAATACTATATGTATAATGTGGGAAAGTTTTATTGTATTAATCTAGTGTCTTTTATTATTAATACAGTTTAGAAATGGTGATGTGATGAATGTGTATATTTTTGGGGGGGGTTGTAGCATAGTGTTGAAAGTAAAGACTGTTCCTATAACATCTAAACCAGCTAAACCAGGAGGATGGAGAAGGGTCCTCCTGCATTCCTGAATTATCCAGATGAAGATAGTGGTAAACCAAAGCTCCAAGAAGGAATTTATTGATCTTCTGTTATCAGAAAATGGGACATGAAATGACCAAGAGGCACCACCAAGAACTTTATCTACAAAGAGTAATAAAATGTTAATTTGGTGAAATAGGGCTGGCTGGGGGGGGAGGAGGCAAAACCAAGAAAATATCCAAACTCAGGATGAATGTTGGAATAATGCATTAGGGTCTTTTTGAATATGTAACAAACTGGTACATTTAAAGGAGTGTTTTTCTGAGTTAAGGGGTGCTCTCTGGCTGTACGCCAGGCACCTGGCCGTTAATACCATTTTGCTTTTCTGTTTCCTAATTGTCTTTTCTTTTTATTTTTATTAAACTTACAAATTTTACTAAGAAAGTGAACCTCGTTTTTCATACCTAGGATTCAAATGGCAGAGGATGAAGTCATATGTGGTGTTACATTTTTGTTAAATGGTATGCTCTGTCTCACCCCTCGAAAATGTACGGTTTATTCCAAGTCTGTAACCCTACCCTGAAGTATCGTGTATCTGTAATCCCATTGGCCCAAGTCCTTTTCCACGCCCATTTTGAATCTCCCTGTTAAGCTGTGCGATGGAGACCAGAAGCCCTCTTGGTCCCTTTCTCCCTAGGCTCTCCCTCTCTCCCCCTTCCCCCCGCTTCCCCCCTCCCTTTTCCCTCAGAAACCATGCTGTTCCCCAAGTTGGACCCCCAATAAATCCTCATCTAACTAGCACCCTCAGAAGCTGTGTGGAGTCTCCTTGCCTGTGTTATAAATGAGTAGCCAATTAAATTAATGAAGAATTTTATTAATAATTTACAATATAGAATTTCAAAAAAGCCACAAACAAAAAGATCAGTGTTGAGCCCGGGATTGGAACTGGGTGAACTTGTGCTTCGGCCTCTATCGCACTGGAGCTTCCTTGTTCACAAATTCAGTCTCTGCGGAGTCTGTTTATATACAGTTTTTCTGGCTGGACAGGGCATTGCCTCATACTTCTTTTGTTCCTCCAGTTTCTTTTTTCATATTCGTGTAGTCTTTTCCTTGCTGCCAGTTGAATAGGTTTCCGAGGAGAGATGAATACTTGATTTGATTTCTGGGAACCCTGCATTGGGATGCACACCCTGGATGATGGAGGCCAGATCCATGTCAAGTGTTAATCACTGGGTTGCTGTCAGACCCACCTCCGCAGAGGACCCATCTCCTTTTGGAGCCACCCTTCTTTCTACTGCAAATTTTAGTCCTTGCCTGAGTTCCTGGCAAGGGCATTTACAATTCGTGAATTTTTATTTCCAAGCCTGAGTGACTTTTTACCGTATATTTTATAAAATGTGAATTGTTTTATACCACAGATTACAAACACGAATTATTTCACATCATATATCACACCTGCCTGCAGCTACTAACAAACATACAGCTTAGGGGGCCCCCCAGGGACCCCCTGGGACCCCAAATGCACCGCAACAGTCATAGAATCCTCAAATACCAGAACGGTACTGGGTTGGAAGGGACCACCCAGTTCCATACTGCTGCCATGTGAAGAGACACCTTGTGTTGGGGTTTAGGATTTTTTCCTTTTTTCTTACAGAATTTTCTCCCATTTTTGTTGCTCAGAAGCAATAACGATCGCTACTTAAGAGAGACAAAAGAAGTAACTAAGAATGGGGAGGAGTGCAGCTGGCTTTACTGTGGGGGCTGAGGGGTTTCTCTTGGAGGGGCAGAGTTACTGGGAATTGGGCTGGGGAAAAAGGGGCTAGGCACTGCTCCTAGGCATCCTGTGCTCTCAGCATTCGGAGGTGAGAGAGTTGCTGTGGAGAGAATATGTCACCACTGCAGGGTTCCATCTCCTGCTGCCTCTCTTCTACTGTGAGTGGAGCTCTGCTCATAAGAGCGACCACTGCACATCACCAAATGGGACTCTTCGCCATCTGCTGGGGTACCTCAGGGGAAACCCCGAGCTCCTTCCCTCTCCAAGAGAGCCTCTCCCTGCTGTGTTTGGGACATTCGCCCCGCAGTTCTAGCTACAGCTGCAGAGTTTCTGATACATCTCATCTACCACCCTGGGATTCGCTCATTCCTGCTGTTCTATCTTGCTGCTTCCGAGGATCCTGGGGGCATCAGGATTGGCTCCCCCTGGGAGGTTTGTTTTCTTGGGGTGATTTTATGATAATACTGTATTCCGCTATTGTCTGCTTTATGCCTAGAAATGGGTCCCATAGCTTAAGCTAGGTCCAGGAGAGGGAGGGAGCTGGGGAAATTCTTCAGCACAGTTTTGTTATAAATACATATTGTAGAGTTGGCTTTTCGTAAATATTAAGATAAATGCTGTATGTATAATGTTAAAATAACTGTATAATGTTAAAATAACTTTGCTTATATTTCTATTAACAAAACTTAGACATGGTAGTAGTGATAGCTGATATAGTTATGCATGAACTGTCTGTTTAGTCAAGATAACATCCAGTAAACATATTATGAGCATCCGGCTACTGATATGCCAATTATCAACATCTGCTGTCTGAAGAAAGTATAGACCAAGGCCCAGACTAGAAGTGATAGAAAGAACAAACTGAAACCACAGCCAAGAAACACACATGCTCTAAAAAGATGGACCCAAGGAGTGGCCATGTTAAACAGTTCCTGGAATATAGAAATTAGTTTGTAGAAATCTATGAATATATATAATGGTCTATGAATATGCAACAGGCTGATGTAATAGAAAAGGTATTTAAAGAATGTGTCCGAAGATAGTAGAGGTGCTCTTGGCTAAATGCCAAGCACCCAGCCATTTAACTCTTTTCTTTGTCTCCTGTTATATTTTTCTTATTTTTTCAAATTTTACCAAAAAAATAAACCTCCTTTTTCACAGTTTGTGCTCTCATACTCTCCCATGCTCAGCCCTGCAGCAGAGAGGGCGTTACATTCCTTGCTTTTAGGTAGCTTCTTTTTGTTAGCTGAGACAAGACATTTTCCTGGGACTGCATACTGCAATCCTCTGGTGACTTCTGTGGCTTCTTCTAGAACTGTTCAGCTTACCTCCAGTTCGAAAACCAGACCATCAGTGGGAGCCTGACACTGCAGATTGGCGGGGCGCTGCGGGACACTGTATCCCAGCTCCAGACCTCAAGGGAAGCCAGTTAACAAAGCACTCCACTAGCTTTCTCCTCAGCGAGGAGGTTCGACATTATTCATTTTTTTTCCCCATGCCCTGCAGGCACTCTGTTTGTTAAATAAACAGGTTTTTTCACTTTCCTCCTGTCTTGGGTTGAAAAATGTAACCAAAAAATGTGTATTCTATTTTCATCTGTTGAAACCGTTTGGGAGATATTGTTCTTTATCTCTTGTAAATCTAGGGGGGGAAGAGGGTGGATGCCTTCTGATAATAGACCATCTGGGGCAGTGTTTCTTATCTTTTTTGTCGACTTTGTCTCCCCCTCCAGGGGATGTCTTCTGTTAATGGGCCATTAAGGCTCACCAATGACATGACACATTACATCATCCCATTGTGAGAGTGGGGAGGAGCCAACCATTCCCTACCCAGATAAAATGGGGACACAGTGACCCCAGATCTTTCCTCTTTTCCACGGGATTCTCAGAGGAAGACCGAACTCATCTCACTGTCACTACAGGATCATCTCTACTCCAACAGAACCACGTCTGTCACTCCAGGAAGATTTATTTGGACTGCTTCCAACACCCTGACAACAGAGTGTCAGGTCATATTCCTGACTCCGTCAGGGTTTTCTAGGACTTTTGTTTGCTTGCTTGCTTGGTTTTGTTTGTTTGGTTGGTTTTGGTTTTGGTTTTGGTTTTGGTTTTGGTTTTGGTTTTGGTTTTGGTTTTGGTTTTGGTTTTGGTTTTGGTTTTGGTTTGTATTACTGCATTTACATTTTTATTATTCCTAGTAAAGAACTGTTACTCCTATTCCCATATTTCTGCCTGAAAGCTCCTAGTTGCAAAATTGTAATAATTTGGAGGGAGGAGGTCTTACATTCTCCACTCCAAGGGAAACTCCATTTTTCCCTGACAGATACCTGCCTTTCCAAAGCTAGACACCTCCAAGAAAGTCCTTTCTTATGAGTAGAAGAGGGAGTGCCGACACTTACCTTCTGTATAGGAGACATTCATTCCAAACCATTTTCCTCCAAAAACTGTCTCAAATCTGAGACATTTGTAAAGCAAGCCCTTTTTCAATCCCTTCCCATCTCAGCCAAGCCACCAGTATGGCGTGGTCCCCAAATTCTCACCACAGCACCCCCTGCAACAGCAGGGGAATCATCGCACCTGCCCTGCCCGGCCGGGAGCCACCAGCGCCCCTGCCGGCAGTGACCAGAACTACACCAAAGGGAAATGCTTAAAAAGCAGGGAACAGACCGTTTATTGGCTTTTCTGGGTTGATTTTTTTCTTTTGCTTGTTGTTGCTGCCATTGTTATTGTTTGTTTGCCTTGTCATACATATACATACTACTAAAGAACTGTTATTCCTTTTCCCATATCTTTGTCTGAAAGCTCCTTAATTACCAAGTTATAATAATTCAGAGGGAGGGGGGGTCATATTCTCCATTCCAAGGGAGGTTCCCACCCTCCTTGGAAGACACCTCTTTCAAACCAAGACACCTCTTTCAAACCAAGACACCTTGCATTAGACTAAATTTTTCAAGTAAAAGTGTTTCTTTACCCTTCCCCTCTAGTGACTCTGTTCTTGGATTAAGAATTCTTCAGTGGATGACTGCAGATGAGAGTCCAAGAAAATGCAAAACAAACCCAATCTAAAAAAAGGCTTTGAGAGTGTCAAGAAAATTAATCCACAAAATCCATAAAACGGGGGTTTATGTTCAAAGAGGAGACAGAGGAGTTCTGTAACTTTATTTGAATTAAAGGGAGAGGCTATGGAGCATTTCCCGTGGGGTCTCCCATATTGCTAGAGCATACAGCCTCGTTTTTATCCTAACTTTCCAGTCACATTTCCCTCTCTCTTACCCCATTGGCTGAGGTACTTTAAAGAAACAGAATTCCCAAATCACCTGATACAGACACCCTTCTCATGCTTACCCACCCATTATTTTCTTTGCATCTCGGTTCTTTTTCTCTAACTCCAGGAATTTAGGACGGCCTTGGGTGAGCAACAGTCTGTGTCAATTAGTGGAATTCCTATGGAATGTATGGTTCCACCCATTGTTTCTTTCACCTGACAGTATCTGGGCTTATGTATCAGCAGGCCCACATTTTGTTTGTAAAGACACCTCTCTCTCATTCCTTTCAAATGTGAATTTCCACCCAGTCTTCTGGGAGGGATCCACATCGTGCAATTTTGAAATATCTCAGCAAAATATTTCCAGCTTGAAAGACAAAAAAAAAATCATTCTGGATTTTAGGGAAGACTGACAAATTCCACCAGAAGCCACTTCAGTGTTTGCCAGCACTGCTTATAAAACAAAATGCTTTTGTCTGAATTCTTATTTCCAGGCTGGGACAGACATTTTCCATTGGGTACAACCTGGACAGATCAGCTGCATTTTCCCTCAGAGAAGCATTATTTATTTTCCCACCCATTTAAACCTTCATGGCTATACCACACTGTGACCTCTCCCTAAGGAAGGAGCTGCATTTCATTAGCCAGGGGAAAGCACTCAGCTTGCAAAGGAAAATCAATACCTGTCATCTGTATTTTTGTATGAGCTTTTATTAATGTGGACTTTGGATCTGAGCTGATGTTCTCTTTCTGTCCCTAATACCCTCTGCTCTGCGGGCTTTCCCTACTCCACTCAATAGCCAATCCTGTCTCCAATAAGATGCACTTTAAAAAGCATCTGCACCACTTCCTTTACTCAAAAGAGTGGAGTTTTTTCAGCAGTTCAATAATATTCATGTACAATATAACATTATACAATCATACCCTTTGATGCCATGGCCAGCTTGATGGTGTTTCTCTTTTCTCCATAATCTTTTTCCTAAAATAAAAGGAAAAAATTAGTCAAGGCTCATAAAAAACTCTAAGTCAAATTTTTTTTTTTTGCATTTTGGTATTGATTACTGTTTTCTTCCTTAATAAAGTATTTCTTTCTTGTTTTTCTTTCCCACTAGAAGATCAAAAGCCCAAGCGATATTTTATTGGCAAAGTGTGCAGCTTTCAGTTGTTGAAAACCTGAGATGTTTTGGCCTGGAACCAAAATCATGAAAGTATTTCCAAGGAGCATTTTAAAACCTCAGAACTCTTCTTAGTATTTAATGTTTTCAGTTAAAATTTATTTTTTAAAAGTCCTGGAGCAGATGTAGTCTGGGAGGGGGCTGTGCATTCATCACCTCTGTCTACAGGTTGTGTGTTCTCATGCCTGTGGCGGGGTGAGAGCTGAGGATCCCTGGCATATTCCTCCACATCCCAGTTCCTCCTGCACAGTGAGTTCAGGGTTAATTTGAAGCTCTGAGCTGGTTTCACATTCCCTAAGCCCAAGCAGGGATCTCAAGATATGACATATTGGCAAGGCATCTGTTTTGGGCAGCAGCAATCCATGACTGGAGGCAGCTTCCTAACTTGGCATCTCTCCACAGCAGAAATGAAAAACAATAAATAATAATAATAATAAATTTTAAAAAACTTGAATGGGATGACAGAAATCTAGAGTCTTCTGCCTGCAGTTCAGCTGGACCTGCCTTTCTCCCATGGCTCCAGAGGATGTTTTGAAGTCCTGGATGCTCCTGGACACATCTGGATCCTCTTTCTCTCTTTCTTCACTCATTCACTGTCCAAGAGTGGACTTAACCTGTGGAGTTGTTCATTTCCCTGTGAAGAATTACTTGATCTAAGCACTCTTATCCCTTGCACCTCCCCATGCCTCCAATCCTTCCCCTGCAAAAAGAAAGAAAAGGATGGAAACCTTGGCACCAAGACACCAAGCTTGGCATAGCACGGACAGTGTGGCATGGAGAAATGGACCACTGCAGCTCTGGGAACCTTGATTGCCTTCAAATGGAAAATTAATGACTGAACCTCAGAGTCTCAGTGCTGCAGAGATTTTCTCCTCATTTACTCAAAAGTAAAAAGGAGAGGCAAGGTAAGCTTTGCTCACATGGATCCTTGAGGAAATTGATGTGCAAGGGGCTTCTCACTGTGTTGCTTTCCATGAAAGGAATTTCTCAGCAAATATTGAATAATGGGAAAGTCATGAACGTGTGACCCCATTCCCTTTTTCTCTATTGAATTGCTTTCACCTCCACTAAAATTCTTACAAAGTTAGGGGGTTTAATTCATCTGGAAAATTCCCTTCTGCTTCTTTCACTTGAAGGAAAAATGCTGATGAAGCCTCTCATTCATGGAGAAAAAGCTGGAAGGAGACCCAAGGCATACCTTGCTCTTCTCTGCAGCATTTTCATGCCACACCAATACCCCTCTTGCTGAAAAGAGGGTTTCCCAAGAGAGTGGCAGCTCTGCTGTGTCCTGTGTTACTCTGCAGCAGCTCCTGCTGCAGTGTTGGGGGGGGAGGGCAGGATTGGTGGGAGACTCTGCAGCTGCTGAATGATCCCGAAGCATCACTAGAAGTCACAGAACCATGAAATCTGCTGAGCTGGAAGGAACCCACAAGGATCATCGAGTCCAATGCCAGGCCCTGCACAGACATCCTAACAATCCCACATCCCTGGGTCTAAATGCTCCTGGAGCTCTGGCAGCCATGGGGCTGTGAGCATTCCCTGGGGAGCCTGGTCAGTGCCCCAGCTCCCTCTGGGGGAAGAAACTTTCCCTGATATCCAGCCTAAACTTCCCCTGATGCAGCTCCAAGACCAAGCTCCCACTGAAAGAGCAGCAGCCAGGATAACACAGGGATGATGTGCACCAATACAAGTAACTGCTTGAGGACAAAGGAATGAATAGGAGAAAGCACCTTCCCAGTGCAAAGATAGCTGCTCATCCTGGGTGGAAGTGCCTTTGTTGCCAGGAAGTGGTCCTGGCTGTGACAGCTCCAGGGAGATGGATACACAGAAAAACCAAAGCTCTGTGACACTTTTATCTCCAGGGCTGCCTCTGAGAGACACAAAACTGGTGTTGGGCTCAAAATGAGAAACAAGAGGCTGGGCTGGCTGCTGACCTGCAGCAGCCAAACACCAACAGCTGGGCTCCTGCCAGAGGAGCCAGGCACCTGCTTGGTTTTCAAAGCACTGGATACATTGACAGGTCTCAGTGAGTTTAGGCAACTCTGACAGCTCCTCTCATTGTTTTGGGGAGAGAAGCACACAGATAAAGGAGAATCCCAGTCCTGGAGGCTTTCACTGTACATCCATCCCATCACATTGTACATTCCATCTGTTTCACTGTACATTCCATCACACAGCAGGATGAGCACTCATTGATGGAAGTGAATGTCTGGAGTATTTATTGCTATCTGAGCCAGCTGTGCTCTGTGTGGAGCATCCCTCCTCACAATGCTTCGTTTGGGAATGCCTGGGTGACTCATGGAGAAAAAGAGAAAGGCCTGGGATGGAAACTTAGGAGGGGCAGCAGGAAAGCCAGGGGGAACTTAGAGATGACAGAAATTTCAGAGGGGCTGAAAAGGAGTCAGCAAGGAGACTTGTGGAGAGCTGGAATGGGATCAGATGGGATTTCCCTGTAGGATTGCAACCAGCTGCAGTTTCACACAGCTCCTGCTGCATCCCAGGTAGTCCATTAACTCTGTGTGGAATAATGATGTTTTCTATCTTCATTAAGATGCAAAGACGATCTCCATTAAGTCACTCCTGCTGGGCAGGAAGCTCCTGAGAGAGCCCTGCCTGCACACCTGTAAAATTCAAGGCATCACATTAATTCAGCATTCTGACTGCTGGGGAGGGCATCAGATGCTCACACCCACATCCAGCCCTGTGCAGTGCAAGAGCCTCTATATCAGCAGCATCACTTCTGGCTACTCGGATTCCTCTCGCTGGTGGGTCCCTGAGGATGGTGCCTTCAAGGAAGCCCAGCCTGGTCCCTTGAACTGGGCTGGACAGTGCAGCTGGAGCATTACCACCCCAGCCACATGGCATGGTGTCACCTGGAAAAGTCAAGATTCTTTGAGAGCATCTCCACCAGCAAAACAAGCAGGGCTTGCATAGGTGGTTTGGTACTTGCGGGTTTGGTACTTGCAGGCTGAAGCTGCCTCAACAACCCTGCAAGCTGTGGGAAGAGCCCTGTGATGCCCCTGTCTCAGAGCCACCACAGGTGCTGTGTTCAACCTCCATTCAAACCAGGCAGCTGGTGAACACGGCTGTGCCAAACACTGAGCCCTCCTTATCACCCTGCATTCCCAGAATGGTGGGCATGCCTTGGGATGCAGGCTGTGAGCATGCAGAGGGAGAACGACAGGATCTTCTTGCTCTGCCAGTAAGAGCTTCAACAAGGCAACCACAAAATAGAATCACAGAATACCCTGAGCTGGAAGGGTTCCCCAAGAATCATCGAGTCCCACCCATTGGCCCTGCCCAGACCCCTCAACAACCCCACCTTGGGCATCCCTGGCAGTGCTGTGCAAACCCTTTTAGAGCTCTAGCAGCCTCGGGGCTGGGACCATTCCCTGGGGAGCCTGGGCAGTGCCCCAGCACCCTCTGGGGGAAGAACCTTTCCCAATATTCATCCCAACCCCCCTGGCACAGCTCCAGCTGTTCCCTGGGTCCTGTCCCTGTCACAGGGAGCAGAGACTGGAGCTGTCCCTGGGGAGGAGCTGCAGCCCTGCTGACCTCTGCCCTCAGCTCCTCTGCTCCAGCTGAAGTAACCTTGGCCACTCCTGGTGTAGCCCCTCCAGATTATTCACCATCTTCATGTCCCTCTTTTGGATACTCTCTAATAACTTTTTAATCTTTTTTATATCGTAGTACCCAAATTTTCCTCCAGACTTGAGGTGGGGCTGCCCCAGCCCAGGGCAGAGCAGGACAATCTCCTCTCTCCACTGAGACAACTTTGCTGACAGCCAAGAGAAATTGGTGCTGCAGCCAGAGTTTGTCTGTACAGGGACAGCACAGTGTTTATTGTCAGGCTGGTTTGTGTTGGCTTTTCCCTTCCTTGAGGCAGGAGAAGGCCAGTGATGCTGCAGGGCCTTTAACAGCTGGTTAAATACAACAAATTGCAGGAATCTCCAAATCAAGCCATGCCATTTCTCAAAGGCAGAACCTGCTAAAGCCATTTGGGAATTTATGTTTTATGGGTGAAGGATTTCTTGGCCTGCAGAGAGATATGGGTGAGTGTGACAGAGCATTTAAACACGTCTTAGTTGGGTGATAAATAGGAGCTGGAGCAGAAAGCCAGACCCAGCATGCATAGCATGATCCTAAGGACATTTTACTGCTACCTTTAGCTTTCTCTAGTAACTACTGACTTTATTAACTTACTACCCCTGCTCATTTCCAATTCCCCATTGCCCATTCCTTACAGATGAAGTTTATCTCTAAAACATGCTGAACTGGCCTGTTCGGGCCGATGGCAATGCAGGAAGGAAAAGAAGCGGGAACACTGGTCCATCCCATCGTGAACAGAGGAATGCGCTTCCCAAGGCTGCTGCCCCTCTCCTGCCTGGGATGGAAATTATTTAGAATTAGCAATTCACAGAACACTTTATGTTGGAAGGGACCTTAAAATCCATCCAGTTCCAACCCTCTGCCATGGGCCAGGACACCTTCCACTATCCCAGGTTGCTCCAAGCCTCATCCAACCTGGCCTTGGACACTTCCAGGGATTGCATTTGGACACAAGCATGAACATTTGTTGACTCACACACTCCCATGAGAATTTTTTTATCCTTTGATTCTTTGTTCACAGTTAGAAACCCAGAAAAAAAAATCTTCATCTGCTACAAACGCCAAATGTGTTTAGCACAGTGCCTTTTTCAACAGGTGAGCAGTAGCAGCAGATTTCAGAGATTTAGTTTACTTTTATCTTCTTCTCTATCAGAGTAGTGCTTCCCTGGCTATACTATATGTGTTTAATCACAATAACTTCTACCTGATTTTTGTCCTGTTACCTATTTTTCACTAAGAGTCCACAAGCTGCTCACAAATTGGATTAAACTGGAATTGATTCCACAAGTGTAATTATTTAACTTGGAAAAGAACCATAGGATAATCAAATCCAACAATTTCTCCATGTCTTCCTCCTCTTTTCTTTCTGTTCCTTATTTTACTCCCCTTTTCCCTTTTTCTTGAGGAATTCCTCTGTCACAGAATCCTGCAGCAGTAAATGCCCAGTAGTTCATAGCACATGGGTACACCTCCATGCTGACACTCTGTAAGAGGTATGATGCTTCTGAGATTAAGTTGTCCAGGACTATCCAAATTAAATCTGCACTTTCCCAGGATGATTTTCCAGAGGAAGCTGCTGTTTGGAGACAGGTCCTGTCCTGCCACCTGTGTCCATAAGCGGGACCAGTGTAACTTCAGAAAAAAATAATTTAAAATCCATACAGAAGCTGTGGTGGGAAGGACACAGGGATGCCTTTGCCACAGGCATTGTATGGATGTTGTACGGTTGGGCGCTGGCACAGAGCCTTCCCCTGGTCCATGGGATGAGGCATCAGCCGCAAAAACCTGGACAGAGGGTTGAGCTTGCAGAGTCTGTTTTTAAATTATTGCAGCAAAATATCTTACTACAGACAAGAGTCGCATTTGCAGGTGTTTGACTCCAAACAGGTGCCTTGGCTCATTTTCCAATATTCTGTGAATTTCAGTGAGAATTGATTTCAAAGCTCTGAGACTCGCCTCTGAGGAGGGCTCCAGTTCCCAGAGCTCGGCTCCAAAATCAACCTAATGCTTCCAAAAACTTGCCTTTTCCTCTGTATTAAGGACGTCCTGTTTGGAGGTTGGATCACCTCCCAGCCCTGGCAGTTACCCTCTTATCTGCACCCCCAGGGCTTTCCAGTCCCGTTTCCCTGCATGGGAACCCTTAGTCCACTCTACTTAAGGTTTAATCGATGGTTTGGCTCTCCTATTCCCGAAACATTAGCAGCAAGAAGCAGCACTGAAGGGAGAGGTGCCTTTGCTCGAGTCCTGGTCTGGGACAAATTTGGAAGGTGTTGGGGGTTAGATTTGCCTCTTTTTCACTTACAGAATTTTTTCCCATAAGTTTCTAAGAAACCCTAATGACAGTACTTAGCCAGAACAAAGAGAGTAGTTGAAGGACATGGCAGCACAAGGCTACACCTATTGTTTTTAAGTCTCTGGGAGTGTCCCTCAGAGGGAAGAGATAACTCGAGCTTTGGGAAAGGTAAAAAGACAGAGCTGGGGTGGGGGGAGGGGGGGTGTGGGGGAAGCAGGGGCTCACTCTGGCTCTCAGCATCCAGGAAGACAGTCAAGCTGCCCCTCGCAGCAGGAAGAGTTCACGACCATCACTCTGCCTCTGTCTCGTCCTGGGAATTCTATCGTCATCTGCTCGTGTACCCAGGAATCCTGAGCTCGCTTTCTCCAGCCCTCCCCCCACCGCCGCTGCTTCTTCGGAGGTTTGAGGTTCCCCTGCTGCTCTGTAGCCCTGCACTGCCCAGCCCTGCCGGGACACCCCTGCTGCTCCAGCTGCCAGAGCAGAGCTCCTCATCTCATCCACCAGCCTGGGACTTTCCTCCCTTCCAGCTCAGCCCCTCGGAGTCCTGCAGGGGCACCGAGATCAAACTGCCCCGGGCATTTTTGTGAAAGAAAACCCTCAAGGTTCTTGGTTCTGTTTATTATTAATGTTGTAGTTGTTGTTTGTTTGTTGTTTTGTCATATATACTAGTAAAGAACTGTTATTCCTATCCCCGTACCTCTGTCTGAAAGCCCCTTTAATTTTCTAAATTAGAATAATTTAGAGGGAGAAGATTCGAATTCTCCATCTCTAGAGAGGTCTTGCCCCCTTCCTAGAAGATACCTGTCTTTCAAACCACGACAGAAGGGAACTTCCAAAGGGATGATTCCCTAAAGGGCAAAATTCAGTGGCCCTTCCCCGCCCTCCCTGTTCAAGAGATAAACCTCCTTCGAGAAAAGTGGAAAAAAACCTGTTTATTTAACAAGCAAAGTATACACAAGCATAAAAAAGGAGTAATAGTAAACAATGTTCTGAAGAGACGGCAAATTCAGGAAGTCCTTCTGCAGTTCAGAGAGGGTCCTCTGTGGGTGTTTCTCAGCTCACTGAGTGTCTCTCAGTTCCTCCAGTGCTGGAATGCAGCACCCTGGGTGCCAGTGGGCCACAGACGTGGGCTCTCAATGGCTTTTCTGGGTTTTCAGTCTGGAGCAGATTTGAACAATTCCAATAAAAGAAAAAAGCCACAGTGCAGGGAACTTCTCTGTCTCAGCTAACTAAAAAAATTAACTAAAAGCAAAGGAGAGTTCTCTCCCGCTCCCTGTCCGTGCTGCAGACAACAGGCACCAAGAGGGAGCTGAAGCTTTTATCTCTATATTTTTGAATACAGCCGTGACAAAATTCCACCGCTTTTCCTTCTCTCCACCTTCACTCTTGGATCTAGTTTTAAAGGCGCAAAACATATTTCTGGGCTAAACAGACAAATGGGAATACATTTCAACATCATAGAGTCACCCCAGGACATCTCAAAAGCCTCTCAAAGTGCCAGGCAGGCCCAAAAAGCAGCGTGGGCCTCAGCTGGCCACTCTCCTGCCCCATGCCGGGTTGGCCACCTCTGGCCATCGCAGCTGGAGTGAATCTGCTGCAGGGCTGAATTAAAGATTTTGTTAACACAGCTAATCTTGGCTAAATCCTTGCCTAAGCCAGATCCTGCCTGCAGTTATTGCCTTACAGGCTAATTGAGCAGAGCTTGCTGCTGTCTGTTCAGCAAAGGGATCCAGCTCAGCTGCTGCCAAGCAGTGAGAAAAGAGAAGCCAGGAGGGGCCAGGGTTTTGCTCGTTGCTTCTGATGGAAAATCTGAGTATTCCCAAATAGGAAACTGGTGCTCCTGGGGCCAAAGCTAAGGTTCACACAGAGGCTGAGCTCAGCTTTATCTCATAAAATCTGTGTCATGCAGTCTGTTGGTGTGGGGGAGGTCAGAAAGGTGCTTGGTGTCCCCAGGAGGTTGTTCAAGGAGATCCAGCTGCACCTGTGGGAGTATGAGGGAGACCAGATAACCACGTAGGAGGGAAATCCAGAGCATCGGTGCACAGAGAAAGCACCTCAGCCTCACCAATTCCCAAAGCCACAAATAGCTGGAGGCGAGGAACACACCTCAGGGTGCTTCTGCTCTTACCCCAGCACTTGGTTTTGGCCACTGATGATGTGCAGTGTGAGAAGAATTTCCACTGTAACCAATGAGGATTCTCCTATGCTGGGCAGGACTATGACTGCAGTATGACGACCTGAGCTTGTGGCTTAGCTCCATCCCAGGGCCAGGCTGGAGCTGTGTTGCTGCAGGAGTCCACAGCCAGTGTTTGTTGGAGGGAGGTGATGCAGGATCATCTCTGACAGCAATGCAGATACTCAGGGATGAGGGCAGCGCCCTCCTCCCAGTGTAAATAGGCCTTCAGGCATCAGGGTAATAACTCAGACAGACAGGAATAATCTTTCTTCTCTTGCTGGAAACGGTGAAAAGCAGGAACAAAAAGATCCTGAGCCTGCCTTTGACATCAATCAAATATGCATGGAAATAGTTTGGTGGTGGTGACAAAGCAGCAGGGAGGAGGAGAGCAGGAGGGGTTCATGAATCACAGTCCAAGTGTGAGAGGGGGCAGCTGGCTGGGAGGCTGAGAGCAGCAGCATGAGACCTGGTCCCTTCTCAGCTCTGGAGCCAGGAATGGGACTGGGATATTGCATATGGATTTCCAGCTGTTGTGGAGCAAGTCTGAGCACAGAGCACCCCACATACAGGGTACACCCTGGTACCCCCAGATCACCCCCCACTAGCTGTCACCCAGTGCTGTCTAAGGCCAAATGCTACAGTGGCTCTTCTTTGTGCTGGCCAGGAACTCATTTAAAAAAACACTGAGCTCCAACAAATCCACTCTGTGCAGGTTAGAAGGCATTGGCAAGTGGCAGTAACTTCCTGTCACTATTGGCCTAGATGATGGGGCTGAATCTGGACTCACACCCAAGTTCCTCATGGCTCAGCTTGGACTTAAAGATAGAAATTGACCACAGTGAGGCAGTTAAAGACCACATATCCCTATTGGATGTGGCTCAGAGGCTGGCAATGAGGTGGTGCTGATTCCAGCCTCCATCCTTTGTCATTGCATGTGTCCTTTTCTTTCACCCAACCCCAAATCCCAAAAGGGATTTTAAGGCAGCCTCTGATCTTGTTGTAGCGTTACAAACTTTGTGTTCTGGATTCAGTGCTTTTTGCAACAGGGTGGTGTGAATTAATTCTCCCCTCCCCACCACTGCCGGTATCACCTGGATGTGTCCAGATGTTCAGCAGCACAAGCAGATTGCCGAGGATAACCTTTCCCTACCTCTCAAACTGAAGAGGATTCAATTTTTTACTGGAAAAGGTTACAAAAATGTACTGAAAATGACCTCAGATTAGGTGAGGCTTTCTTCAGTAACAGGGCTCTCTTTCTCTGACTTTATTGGTTCTGCACAAACTTCACTGAAAGTTTTCAGCTGTTTTTTCCCCCAAGCTTCTAAAAACTTCAGCTGCTGGTTGGATGTGAGCCACACCTTGAGAAGTAAAGGGGGCTGATGGATGTGAGTGTAGGGCTGGCAAAGCTGAGTAATGATGCCCCACCGATTCTCTTCATCCTTCCAGCAGCTTCTCAAGCACAGCCATAGATGCAGGAAGTGTTACCCTGAGGATCCTTGGCAAGCAACAACTGCTCTGCTGGGCTAAACCAGGACAGTGACTTGGACCAGCCCTTATGGAGGGGAGTGGAGTTGCTCCTCCACCTCAGACATGAGAACCAGGATATTACAGGTGTTTTTTTCCTCAATGGAAAAACGTGGGGACCATCCAGTTATTAGAGCCTGCAGAGAACTCAGGTATTCTGCTGCTCCACCACCACCAACTGCAGCTTGCAGATATGATTTTCAGTGCAAATTCTGAGGTGAATGTTATTTAAACTTTTTTTTGGCAAACAAATCCTCCAAGGAGGAGATATTTTTCTGACACTGTTCTCCAGAGAGACAATATCCCTGAGGGAGTTTGCCTCTCCATCCCACTGGAAGCATCTCAGCTGCCAGTTTTGCTATTCTTTGGGAGTCTATGAACTAAAAATACCCTGTATACAATTAACCTGCTCCTTGTCACCCCTGGTGATGGGGCTGACAGGTACTTACGAGCTGCACTGGTTGAAATAAAAGCTCCTCAAACAAAACTGAGGGAGATTTCTGGTGTCTCCCTGTGCTGTGCTGTGAAACTGCTGCACAGTGGCAGGAAAGTGCTTTAAAGCACTTGTGAAGGTGATGACAAGTGAAAAATTGTCACCCAGAGTGGGGTGTGCTGGTGCTGGGCTCTTAAGCACATTATGTGGTGGGTGAGCAATGGGCTCACACGTCAGACCCAAAGGGTGACAGTGGCTGGGGTCACATCAGACTGCCACCACCAGTCACTAGTAGTTCAGCAGGGCTCCATCCTCAGTCCTTTGGTCTTCAACATCTTCATAAATTACTGGGATGCAAGACTGGAAGGGATGCTAAAGAAGTTCACAGATAAATTATATTGGGAGGAGCAGATGACTCCACCAAGGCCAGAGAGGCCTGCAGAGAAACCTCAGCAAATCAGAGAAATGGGCAATCACCAACCGTGTGCAGTTCAAAACGGGAAAGTGCTGGATTCTGCCCCTGGGATGGGGCAACCCTGGGGCAATGTGGATGGATATCTGGTACGCTCATCTTGTTCCAATCCCCTGCCATGGGAAGGGACACTTGCACTGTCTGGGAAGGGGTATCTGGATTTGGTTTTCCTCTCTTTTCTGCTTTGACACACTGAACAATATAATCTGCCTTTTCCAAACAGAAGTTTTGCTCATCCTGCCTTCATGGGGATACATAATAAACACTCAATTGGTATAATAACAACAACAACAATAATAATAATTATTATTATAGTAATAATAATTAATATTATTTAACATCTATACTATGTATAATTAATTATTATATAATAATTATTAAATATTATAATAGAAAACGATATTATATTATATTATATTATATTATATTATATTATATTATATTATATTATATTATATTATATTATATTATATTATATTATATTATATTATTTCATATTATATTATATTATTTCATATTACATTGTATTATATTATTCCATATTATATCATATCATATCATATCATCATATCATTACTATACAATAATTGTTATATTAATAATAGTATATAATAATTATTATTAATAATAATTAACTCCTTTGGTCAATAATGAAAGAGCAGGGAAAATTAGCAGCACTTCTGCCAGGAGCTCAGAGCTACTAAATCCCAAGGAAATTCCATGGCACTGGCATTTCAGAACTCGCTGGGATGGATACCCATATCTCCCTTCTCCATCTTTTTCTCATTATCTGGACTATCCTTCTTGCTGTGATGCTGACGGATGTCTCTGGTGTAATCTCAGAGCTGCAGCAAAATCCTCCCCCAAGTGACCCAGCCACAGTGGTTTGTGACCACAGCCCCTCCTCCCAGGATGGATGTGAACCATGCCAGACCATAGGCTGCAGTGTCTGTTCTTTTCTGTTCTTCCCAAGAGTGACGTTTCTCCCCATAAATGGAAGCTTTCCTTAGCAGCTGATGGCTCCTCCATGTATTCCTCATCTCAAGGAAAGATTTGGCAAAGCTTTAAAATCATCCTAGATTTTGATTTTGGCTGCTTTGAGGTGAAAAGCCAGTATTCTGGTACAAAATATAGTTTGGCTCTAATTACTAATGTTATAAAATAAAATAAATATTTAGATCTAAATGGTCCAAGGCAAATGCAGCATCATGAATCACTGAACAGTTCGGCCTGATTTTTTTTTCTCCATTTGGGAAATTTTTCCCTTCCCATCTGAGGCATTAAAACATTTTATATGTCCAAATTGGCTGACTATTTTCCATCCAGCCTTGAAATAATCTAATTACTGTAATGCACAATGTTTTCCACTACACCTACAGTGTCTTATTCAATTGTTATGTGGAGGAGGAATGACTGTAGGTGGTGTAACTTCTCCATCCTAGGGGCAATGGATGAACAGCCAGCAATGCTGCTGCAGGACTGCGAGAGTTTAAGTGTCAGTTACAGACACAGTGGATGGAGCTTAAAAATGAGAGGAGGGAAAATTCCTGTGCTGGAGCCATGTCGAGACTCCAGGGAGGCAGATCCGGCTGAAGTTGTGATGACTCAGCATCAGGGAGATAATTGCAATCTCCAAGTATCAAAGGAGGTCCCTGCCAAGGAAGGAAAGGAAATATTTTATGGTGGGAGAGAGCTGAAAGGGAGCATGGCTGAGCTGCCTATGTGAAAGCAGAGGTAGGATGATCCAGGCTGAGCAGTCAGAAAAAGTGTCAGCTTGTGAAAGTGGAAGAGTTAGAAACTCCATCATTTGGGATGCTCAGAATTACACCAAACAACATCTGAGTGAGTTCCCCTCAGGAAGCAATCATGCACCAGCTGATCCAGAGCTCTCCAGCCTCCTCCACTCTGCTTTTCACAACATTTTCTCATATAAATGCAGGTGTCAGTAAGGAAATTATTAGATCTCCAGACATGTCCCCAGCAGTCCCACAATATCTCCCCTTAATCAGATCTGTAAGTTCTACAACCCCCTACCAAGAGGCCTTGCCAGGCAGGTGGGGGCTCTTTCCCAGGGGATTTGTGACCTCTGTACAGAGGGAAATGGGATGTACAATGTCTGACCACTCATCTCGTGTCCCTGGGGCACAGCCCTCACAGCACTGCCACTGCCACAGCCAGCTCCAGCACTGACTGCCTGAAGACAAGGGAAGCTGTTTGTCCACTCTTGTCCTGGTACCTCTGTGTTACTGAGGAATGAAAATAAAAGAGCAGGAAAAGGAGAGCCAGAGGTTCACAGAGGAGTCAGGAAATAATCCCAAATGTTTGCCCTGAGCAGCTAAAGGACTGAAACATGTCCTGAGGTGGGCAGCAGGGAGGCTGGCAAAGGTTGGGCATTGCCAGATGTGAAAAATCTTTGTAGAGCAAATGGGTAATGATGTGGTTGGCTCTCGCAATTAAGGGACGAATATTATGTGTATGTTAAGGAAGGCTTTATTGATGTATAGTTATGTTGCTGTGATTTGTTGGTTGGACGTCCTCTGTTCTCTCCACAGTCCCCTTTCCCCCGTATGGTTGCCAAGTGACAGCCTTGGTGGTTGGGACACGTGGAGGGAGGGCTGTACCTGTACCCTGGCACGGGGCATTTGGGAGGAGGAGGCGTGGCACAACAACACCTGACCTCCAATCAAGCTGCAAGAAAGAGCCCCGACCAATGGACAGCACAGAAGAGTTGGCTGACAAACTTTGGGAGGGGCCAGGATTGCCTGATGCAACACCAGGAGTATAAAAAGTGGAGCAGCCATTTTGTAGATGAGCTCATGGCTGGTGGGGTCACCAACTCCCAACGTGCTGTCCTTTTTCCATATTTAGTCCCTTTTTTGTATTGTATTTTGTTAAGGTTTTTAATAAACCTTTGAAAATTTTAAGAGTGTCATTTCTAACACCTTGAAAGGGAGGTAAAGTAGAGCCTTAACTCCTGACTGATGTGTCTCTAGTAAGCAGCAGAGGAGAAGGTGCCCTTTGCTAGGCTGCCAGATTCTTTCCTGAAAAAGCAACAGAGAGAAGAAAGCTTCACTGCCACTGCTGAGATGAGCACAAGTCAGACTGCTCCCAGATCCACTGTCCTGTGAAAAGCAGAGGCTGTTGGCCCTTTTTGTGCTGTATCATCCTGCTGCCTCCTCGGTGTGACTCCTGCCCTACCTCTACCATACCTCCTGCCACCCCACGGCCATGCAGCTGCCGCCACCTCAGCACAGCTTGCAGTGAACTTTGCCTGCTTGGCCACCCCTAGCCAGCCCTGCTGCAGGCAGAAGGGCAGGGGCGGTGGCAGCACCACCTACTTTTCAGCACCCTGCATGAAAAGAGGCGTTGAGGGGCATGGCGAGCGATGCGCCAACATGGAGTCCTGAAGAGATCAACTTCTCAGCACTGCAAAATCCTGCGGAAATCTTTGAACTGGTGGAGTGTGTTTGCAATGGTACTTACAAGCAGCAGGGCTTTTTTCTTCTTAGTCCAAGAAGAGGGCATGTGGGGGAAGACAACATAGTGACACCGCAGTTAGTGAAAGGAAGAGGGGGAGGTGGTGCTCCAAGTGTCCAAGTCGAGATCTCTCTGCAAGCTGTGGTAAGGACTATAATACAACTAACTGTCTCCCTGTAATTCGTGAAGTCCATGGGAGGATGCAGAGATCCATTCACAGCCCATGAGAAAAGGTGCTTATGCTAGAGCAAGTGGATGCTAAAAGGCTGTAATCTAGTGGGAGACTCAAACAGAGAAAGAGGGCCCTGGCTTCCAGAGACAGAGAGATAGGGCCCTTGTTTCCAGAGAGAAAAGAAGAGAGCCCTTTCTTCCAAACCAGAGCAGCTTATCCTTAAAAGACAACACCCCATGGACTAAAATTACCTATGCCATGCAGTCCTGGGAACATTGTTTTACCCATGGGAGGGACTCAAGTTACAGCAGGTTGGGCTGAACTGCTACTTGTGAAAATTAGAACCATGTTGGAGAAGTTCACAGAGAACTGTCTCCTGTGGGAAGGACCCCACAGCATAGCAGAAGAGATTCCTCTCCCTAAGCAAACTGAAAAAAGATTTCAAGTGAAGAACTGACCAAAACTCCCACACCCTGTCTCCCTGTGCTGTCGCTGGGAAGGAGGGAGGGGCTGGGGGGGAAAAGTGTTTTAAAGGCGTATTTTATTCTTCATTATCCTCCTCTAACTCTGTTCATAATAAATTTACTTTATACTGTAGGAAGGCACATCACACATCTGAGTGGGCAGTTCTGTATAAGGAAAAAAGTTTCAATTTAGCTCTAGACATATTAGGAACTTTAGCTAGAACTTTCTATGCCTCTCTCATGGCAATTGGCTCAGTGTTGGACTTTCTGGGTGTTCTTCAAAAGCTGTCTCTGTTGCTATTGGCAGATTGCCAATAGAACCCTCCTCAATCGTTGTGTAGATAAGAGAGAGAACAAAGGTGCTCAATGCATTCTCGAGGTGTTGTAGCAAGTGTGTGGGACCTGTCCCTATACTGTGCTTGGATTTGTTCTTTGTTTTTGTATTATTTTCTTATTTTATTAAAACTTTTTTGCTTTTTCAAGACACACTCAACTATGCCATTTTGCTGTTGATTTAAGCCATTTTCCGTGAGGTGCTGGACACCCTCAGACGTATTGAGGTACGCAATATTATACCTTTATGTTTAAGCCTATTTTGCCCTTAGAGTGTTTTTTCCTAATCCTTATCTCAACTCATGAGCCCTTTGGGTTTTTTCCCTCTCCTCTGCTCAGATATAGCAGAGGAAAATGAATGAATAGTTTTTCGTGGATGCCTGGCATTTGGCCAGTGTCAAACCATGACATTTTGGCAGAAGACAGGATCTTTTTCTCCTGTAGGAGACACTGAGATGCAGCAAAGTGACTCGATGTATTCATTCAAATCATCTCAAGCAGAGCAGACATGGAAAATCCCACTTTCCAGCGAAAACCCATTTCACAGACCCAACATCCCACCCTATGTGCCAAGCACTGCATTTTTGTTTGCTCTCACTTTCAGAGAGAGGCTCAATTACTCCTAATTACAGTTGAAATTAGAGGAACCATGGCTTCTTCAGCCATCAGCACAGGGGAAACCAGCTGGAAGGAGGAGGTGCTCTCAGCCCTGAGATTCAGGCTGATGTTTCAAGCTGCCGCTTTTCCAGTATCCAATGGCCAGGGGATTGTGTTTGGCTGTGAATTTCCATGCTAGGAGGACAAGATGGTAAGACTCAAGGCTAAATGGGGAATATTGACCCTACAAGACCAAAAATTCATCTCCCATCTGCTCTTTGGTTTGTGATCTCTCTCCTGCTCCATGTGCCTGACATGTCAGGCCCTGTGAATTTAAGCAGAGTCTTGTATACATGTTAGAGGGTTCCTCCCAAATGCTCCAGTCACATGTTTAACCCACTTACTGTACTCAAGACTCATCACAGAAACAAGCAGTGGGGATCACTTGAAGTGCCACCTATGAACACAGAAGATGCTGCTCTTATGTTTCTGCAAGAGCCTCTTTAGCAGATGACATGATCCTGAAAACTGATGTTATCAAACTTAATATGTGTCAATGAGAAAGCTCCATTCCTTCATGCTTGGCAGAGGCACCTACAGTCGTAAAAATAACTCAGTGAGGATTGAAAAGATTTTCAGTGAAGAGGAGGGATCAGCCCTAACTCTGCTCTGGGATACCCCAGATGCCACCAGCCTGCAAAAAACCTCTGCAATTGTTCCCTGCCAGGGCTCTGTGCCCTTCACCACCTAAAAATCCTAATCTTCCCCAGCCAGAGGGCAGGGAATAGCCTGGCACACACAGCCCTGCTCAGCCAGCTCTCTCATGAAGATGAATGATCCTATTTGATACGATGACATGACCCAGCAGCTGAGGCCATCTCCCAGCTGCTTTAGGGGCAAAGGCAAGCACTGAGCCTGCCATGGATAATCTACATCTGCAGCAAGAAAGAGAAGGAGGCTGCATAATGATCAACCTGGTGCTGCTAATGACACTCAGGGCATTTATAATCATCTCCCTGTCCCATCCCCTGCATTAAACAGGGAACATGCAGAATGCAAAGAGAAGCAGGAAACTTGGACATGCCAGGGGTGAAACCTCAGCAGGATCAGCTGGGCTGGTGTGCAGGGGCAGGGTTGTGAGAGGGATTCAGGCCCAGGGATGGCTTCAGGTCCTAAAATACGAGTGCAAAGCCCTGCTGGGCTTTTGATTTGTCTCTGGGTATATTTGCAAGAAAACCTGCTTCCTCTCTGAAAGAGAGAGAGCAGTGTGGCATGTGGAGGGTACCCAGAGGTGAGAATCTCCATCTTTGCAATCCACAGGCACAGCACCCCAGCAGAGCTGGGCAAAGCTCAGACCTTAAAGTTAGGAAGAAGCTGCCCAAATAGTAACCCACGTTGCTGCTATTTCTGGGAAATGAAATCCCCACACAGAGAAGTTTCTCTTCATTTGGTCAAAACCTTCTCCTCTGATTCTAATCAAAGCCTCACATTCTGCCTCGCCTTCTTCCTGGATGTAGTGTGATCACTGGGGATATCTTGGCAGGAAATTTCTAAAGGAAATGTTTTTTAGAACAAGCCTTTGTGGTGAGAATATATCTGTCTCATCAAAATGCCTTCTTCCTCCTTTTATCGTTAAACAAAACCTGCCCAGATCTGGGCTGTGCATCTGCACCATGCTGCCGAGCCTGTGGCCCACAAGAGCCCGGCAGAGGAATCCAGGCATTTGCTACCCTCTGCTGTCCTTTCCCCGCTATCTCACCTCCCTCTGGCAGAGGCCACCACTATTTTCCTCCCACCTTTCTGTGTCACCTGTCATATGGGCATCATCATCCTTCAAATCCTGCCCTGAGCCTCTCTCCAGGCGCTTTCAGGCTGAGCCTGCTGCCCCCTCAACCCTCTGCTCCCACAGACCACCCAGACCCATGTCCCAGATATTGTAATATCCAAAATACACAGTAGCTGTGCTTCCCTTCACCCCCAGCCTTCTCTTCCACACTGTTCTTTCTGCTCCCCAGCTGGTCCCCCTGTTCCTGCCACTACTTTTATGCTGCTTCTCCCTCTGCATTGCTCACAAATATGGATCAGCCCATGGGAGAGCTGGACTCTGCTGAGTACTGAAAGCCTTTCTCAGGTCTCAGAGAATGGCCTGGCACCACCAGGGTTAATCCTGAGTAGGTATCAGGGCAGCTCCTGTCCTTATTAACAACCTTTTGCCCTTCACAGGGTAAAACAAGCCAAGGGATTATGCCAAATGCCCACCAATCCCAGATCCCTTATTTCCAGCCATGGAGGGATGCAGAAACTACTCCTGTATCAATTCTTATTTATAAATGGAGTTAGCATGTGGGGGTAATCACTTTGCTTCTTTGGAGGGAGAGAGGTTAATTCCTACTCAGGACAACACAGGATGGATTTTCCATGTACTTACTGAGGCACTGGTTGTGCTCTTTGTAAGACAAGCACAGGAACAACAAACACTACAAGGTAGTAAGAAAATGAATCCGTATTCTTGGCATTTTCCTATGGATGAGCCAAGTTCAGTTTCACATGTGAGCCGGAATTTTGTATTTCAAGCAGGAATTTCTTTTCTATGTACGAAGGGTATCCCTCCTCCTGTCACTGCAGCCCATGTTCAGTGACTGCTGAACTGATCTGAGAGCTCACAAACAAATCCCTTAATGAGCTGAGGAGTTAAAATGAATGCAAAACCAGGGAATTTCAGATCATTCATATTTTATATTTTATCATTTATATTTTTAGCCTGGTTCCCTCTGGAAATGAGATCCATTGAGTCATTCAGAGCCTGGCCTAGCTGGCTGCCTTCTTTGCAATAACTTCTGAACATGAGTTTCACTCTGATTTGGTAGAGATCTCAAAGGTACTAACTATCAAGTTCCAGCATGTTCAGTAAAAAAGGTGATCAGGGAAATCCCCATGGTTCAGCCCACACCAGGCAGGAGGGATGCACAGCCCCACACCACAAACCACAAGGAAATCTTCATTCTTTCTCCTCCTCCTTGGTTTTATCCCAATTGATTTCAGACCAGACTTAGCTTATTTATGCTAAAACTGTCAGGAAAACAAACTTAGATCTAGGGTGCAGTGTGATTTTTTTTTAAGGAACATAAAGGATTTGCTCAACCCATTATTCACCAGGGTGAAGTCTTCTCCATGGACACAGCGTGGAAACAAATATGCTTCCCCAGCCCTGCCCTTTCCTTTGGCTCCAGCCAGGATGAGGGGTGAGGCTGCTCTTGCTGTGTTTGCTCCTCACCCTCCCAGCCAGGGGGGCTGGGAAATGTAAGTTTTTCGTGGATTTTCTCATTTCATCATTCTGAGAGGGGAGGGAGTGATGTCTTAGCCTGGCAAGATTTTCCCCAAGAATAATTGCTGCTGCCTTCTGCTGTCTCTGAGCTGTTGTGTGCACTTTATTTCTGTTGGATCTTAAATGAAGTGGTGGGTGTTTTCATATTTCTCTTCTTTCTTTCTTTACCTTGTGCTGTTTTCTCATAGACATTTTTTTTCACAAGCCAGCAGGATGATCTGAACATATGTACCCTAAAAGCACTTCTCCCTCCCCCCACATCCCACCTCCAGAAACCCTGGTACAAGTGAGAAGCAGTTTTTAGCTTTACTCTTCCCAATTTTCTGGCTGTCTGTATATTTAAATTGCCCACTTGCAGAGCTCAATAGACAATCGTAGGGATCTAAACTTCATTTCCAGGACAAACTGCAACATTGAGAAAACACACCCTTCTTAAAAGATTCCAATCCAAACTAAGAGTTTGCCTAAAGATTCCAGGCTTGAATCCAAACCTCCTATTGGAAGCTAATGATGTGCTTTTTAGGATGACCCAAGCTTGCTGGAAGTCCTCCCTTGTGTGTGGCCACACCTTGATCTTTGCTCAGCAACTTCTGTCTCTTCTTCCCCTGAGACTTTTGTAAATATTTCCCCTCAAAACCATAATTCCCTATTTTCCCTTAAAATATAGTCTTATTTTTTCAGTCCATCCCCAGAGCCAGTTCTAGGGACTGTCAACAGATGAGACCCAAGAGTTTTCCTCTTGAAGTGCAAGGCAAATTCACCTTCAGTCTGGGTTTCTGGGTTTTCCCTGCCTCTTGCTCTGCTATGATTGCCACCAAAAAAAACCTTGAATAGCACTCTCATACTCCTCCATCCCTCTGATCATCTCTCCTAACATCCTCTCCTTCTAGGTGTTCCAGGTGTACTTTCTCTTCCCACATTCTGCCCAGGGCTGTATTTCCACAAAAGCCAGACGTGGTGAGTGTCAGCAAGGTGGGCAGGAAGATGAGGCTACCCAGCCTGTGAGGCATCACTAAGGTGACAGGGAGAAGCAGCAGATTCCTTGTTGCCATGGTAACATGATGCTCCCAACTGTACAGCAGGCAGAATGTCCCATGCTCCACATGTCTACCCAGCCCCCAGGGGACCTAAGGTGTTAAGAACCCAGGGGATGCTGACTCCAGTGCTTTGGAGTTGCTCAGGTAAAAGATCAGTGGAGGTGGATGTAATCTACTCTGACTCCTTGGAAGACTGACTGGAACCTTGTAGAGGAACTGGAGTGAGGTGAGCACCCCCTGAGCTGGGCCTGAGCACTGGCTCTCTGCTTTTCCCCTTGGAGTTCCACAGTCCTTGCCTTGGGACCTCCCAGCCACTGTGCCTGCCAGCACCTTCCCATCTCCAGCTGGGAACACCAAGAGGTGAGATCTGCAGAGCTCTCTTGCTGGACCTCCCTTACACATAGCCCCTCTCTCATGCTCTCCACATCCAGCCTGTGTCCAGGTGCGGGTGACAGGACCCTCCCCTCTCTTCCCACTCTGCCAGTGACCTGGGCAGAGGATGTGGCTTCCCAGTCACAGCCAATATGAGCAGAGGTGTCCCAGTCTGACTCTGGTCACAACAGCTCTGCTTACCAGTCTCACTTTCTGCCACTTATTTCAACAGCTCCTGGCATTTTCTCTCCTCTAAGCACATAAACAACCTCAAGTGTGCCTGTAGGATGGTCCCAGGTGGAGCTGCATCCATCCACATGCCAGGCAGATTCCCAGCTTGCCCCAGTGAATTCCCAACCCTCCTCTCCCCTCATCTCCAGGCCTGCTCCCTGCAATGCCTTGAAATTCCTCAAATGCTGTCCCCAGCATTTCTCTCTCTCTCTTTGTCCCGGGCCATGTTTTCATCCATAAGGAGAGCAGCCTGGACTCACTGCCAAAACCCTGTTGGGATGGAGGTGGCTGATCCCACCTGCTGCTGGGCAGAGCAAGGCAAGGCTCTGGCTCCTCTCAGCTGTGATGGGCTCTGCTCCCATGAGAAAAGAGAGGGGCAGGAGGGGAAACAGCCCCCCAGGGAAGGAGCAGGTCTGTGGAGCAGGTGAGGGGCACATAAAGACTCATGAAACCTGGCATCCCTCCAGCCACCACTGTCCATTTTGTTTGTCCACCCAACCATCTCACAATAGCTGAAATATCCAGCAAAGAAGAGGGACACCTTTCTCTCTATATTGTTCTTCCCAAATAGCTATGACTACAACCACTTTTTTTGCTAATAAAGATTGGCTTCTAACTGATCTCTGCAACACTGGCTGCTCCATTCACAGAGGGATCTGGGAGTTAGTGGGAGACGCATCATACAGGTTAAATCAGGTGAGAGAAAGCAACATTCTCAGTCAGTCTTGCACTCAGTTTCCCTCCCATACCACTTTTTACACACCACTGAAAAAGCAGCCCCAGGGAAGAACAAAAGCCCAAGCATTTGCCAGGGTCAAGGTTCATAGGACATGGCAAGAGAAAGCACAACCTCAGATATCTTCATTTTTAGAGCCAGTTCTTTTCACATGGGGAGACAGGGCTTTGGGAAGGATTTCCACCTTCTTGACCTCAAGGATTGGTATATGCAGGTGGAATTTTGCTGAGCCCAGTGGCTGCCAGAGAGCCCAGAAGAGGGCAGCAATACTGTGCAGAAGGCTGGCACTTTCAACAGAAACTGGGTCTTTTTAGAGGAAAGAAATTCTGGATCTAAAATGCAGAAGGGGGGGGGGGGGGGGGGGGGGGTGCTTGTTCTGCTTTTTAGCATAGAACAAAACTCAGAGGAGGGGCAGTGGCCTAGCTCCAGCCTTGTGCTCAGTAGATTCAGGGCACAAAGCTGTCCCAAGAAATTTCGCAGGAAGTCTGGGCTGACAACTGTTTGCTAAGGTTCAACAAAGAAAGAATCAGTGCAATTCATCCCCAGCATCCTGGGCAGGAATGTGAGGAGTAGCCTGGAGCTGAGAGGAGGGAGAGGAACAAAGGGTTTCAAATCTTGACCAGCCTTCCTTCAGTGAGAGGGTGGTCAGGCACTGTCCCAGGCTGCCCAGGAAAGTGGCAGAATCATCATCCCTGGAACTGTTCAAAAAACCTGCAGCATGGCACTTGCAGACATGGGTTTTGGTGGGCTTGGTGGGACTTGATCTTGGAGAGCTTTTGCAACATGAACGGTTCTGTGGAGGGAGGTGGAGTAGGGGATGAGTGTGTGGTGTGTGACAGCAGGGACAGTGAGCCTTCAGGTCAGGAAGAGCTGCAGGAAGGAGCTTGCAGGGGGGCCTGTGGTTCCCTATAAAGCTCCACAGTTCTGGTGCTCTTCACAGCTCTTCAGTCTGTGAGGCTGCAGCAGGGCATTAAACACAGCTTTGGCATCAGTAGGCTGAAGGTGTAGAAAAAGAGAGTGCCAGCTTCCAGGATCTCTGAATCAGGGAGAGTAGAGACCTTGAGGAAAGGAGATGGAGGAAGAGGTCAGTTCTGGGTTTGGCCCCTGAAGTTTCTCTGCTGAGCTGGAAGTGAAGCCTCTAGAGGAAATTTGTGCATATCTTGAGACACAGGGACAGAGAAGCACTGGGGCTCCCTCTCTGCTGTGGCATTTGAATGTGCTCAACCTCCTCACTCACTCCCAGCTTCTCCTCTCTGCAAAATCCTGAAGGAGGCTGCAAGTATAGAGGGTGCTGGGCACTGCCCAGACTCCCCAGGGAATGATCCTGGCCCTGAGGCTACCAGAGCTCCAGGAGTGTTTGCACAGCTCTGCCAGGGGTGCACAGGGTGGGGTTGTTGGGGAGTCTGTGCAGGGCTAGGAGTTGGACTTGATGATCCTGTGGGTCCCTTCTTACTCAGGGTATTCTGGGATTCTGTGAAACCTCCTTTGGAATGACTCTGCAGGGCTGCAGCCCAAACCATCACCACGGTAATGAAGCAGAACTAATGCCCCTCTACTGCCTTGAGGAGGCTGAGCCAGTGCCAGGGACCCAGCAGAGTGTGACGAGGCTGGCTTGGCACAGCCTGGCACGAGGAGGCAGTGGCAGCTGCTGCCAAACTCAGCTCAGCTTGCAGGAAACAGATTCCTTCTGACTAATCTTGAAACAAGTGTAATTAGGAGGTCTGTGGTGGGGCCTGGGGGCCCGGGGCAGGGGCTGTGGCTCTTGCCTGCCCCCAGCTGGGTGGACTGGACTGGGAATTCACAGATCACACAATATTCTGAGTTGGAAGGGACCCACAAGGATCATTGAGTCCAAGTTGATGGGGAAAGAGAAGGTGGCTCTCAATACAAGCTGGTTCACCCCTCCAATCCAGGGCTGAGCAAAAAGCCTGATAATGAAATTCCCAATGCCCAAGTCAGTCTCTTCTTGGGGGATTCAAAGAATTGGACCCTGGAAGAAGTTTGAGCAGAGCACAACTGGTGGCCTGGAGATGGGCAGTGTACAGCATGGCTGAAACAAACCCAGGTCTGGCACTCAGGTCTGTGAATGCTCTGTCCTAGGATCCATTAAAAACCTCTTTTGGTTCATCATGTTTTGTGAATTCCTGGTGCTTCCCTACACCATGTGATAGCTTAAAGCCCCCTGCCTCCCTGGGGCTGCCATTCCTAATGAATGTGATAAACAAAGGCTGCTCCTGTTTGGGTTTAATTCAAAGGCCAGTAAAGCACCCACGTCTTTCAGCATCTGGGGTTGCTTGTGTCAGTGCAGGTTTAGATGCTTCCTGGGACTGGGATCAAGGAAAAAGACCAAGATCATCAGGAAAATCAAAGGGATTTTTGGTGTGGGGTGATAAGGTAGGAAGTGGCAGCAACACAAGTATTTGTAATCATCTGCCCACACTGCTGCTTAACCAGACTGAGATAACTAATTGATGCTTATGTTTGCAAGCAATCATCTTGAAAATATTCTAATTTATGTTAGATTTCAGTCCTGCTGGATCCAAAAAGGTCTTCTGCTAGAGCAATTCTGTGCATGTGTATGCATATAATAGAACCTTTTAGAAGTAATTCAGGAACCAAAGTTTTGTCTTTCCTAGGTCCCACAGTAAATGTCATTAAAAAAAAAAAAAAAAAAAAAAAAAAAAAAGACGTTTGGTCCAGAATTTATTTTATGCCTAAAATCCAATCAGAACACTGTGATGAACTCCATGGGGAAAAGGTAATGGGAAAATTTGACTGGCCAGAAGAAAAAACAAGCAAAATGTATGGGAGAAATAGAAATACTAATTTCAAATGGGAAACACAAAACATTTCAGCACAAAATAATCAGACCTGTCAGCTTTATATCTCAGGAGAGATATAAAAAATTGAAAATTAAAACATGGTGAAATGTCTTAGACTTCTGGAGTCAGTCTTACAGAGCTGGGGGAAAGTGCCAAGTACAGCTGTGCCAGTGCTCTGCAGGGGCCTGAATCCAGCCCGGGAAAGGTTTATCTCCTCAGTAAGTTCAGGATTGAGATCTTCTCCCCAAGATGCCAAACACCTTTCCTTGTATGTCCCTCTTCCCTCATCTTCCTTTCCACCATCAGGAACTGTATACCCCAAAGTATATTCTGGCTTTATGTATTTGGGAATAGCTGTCCTGTTTGGAAAGGCTGGGGAGTCTGACCTTAAATATTGCAGTTTTTCTCCCATGCAGACATTCATTTTCAATTTTCTTTACCTCCGTGCTGTGGAATGGGTGCTCCACAGATCCACATGACAAGCCAAGGGAGGACAGGCAGAGCAGAGCTGAATTGGACCCTCCCCTTGCATATCAGTATCCATGACAACCACTCCTTTCTGTGCTCACAGGAATTGCTCAAACAATCCTCCTTCACTAGAGCCCCCCTTGCTGGGGATCTGAGGGGGCCAAAGGGCTGTAGTGCATGTCCTGAAGACACATGGGATGAGCCAGGGGTGGCACACAGGTGAGATGCTCCAGAGGAAAACCTATGTCGTACCTTCAGCATTCTGGCATCAGTGGCAATGGACAGACATTCCAGAGGGTGAGGCATTGCAGCAGTCTGGTCTAGTAGAAGGTGGCAGGGGATGAAGTGAGATGATCTTCAAGGTCCTTTCCAACCCAAACCATTTATGATTCTAAGGACAGGTTCTCTGTCACAGACAGCTCCTGCCAAAAGGTGCCAACTCAATGGAAACTCAGTCTTGACCCTCCTCAGAGGAGAATGTCTCCTTGGCAATGCTTTGATCCCTGAGCTGGAGACAGTACTCTTTGAAGAAATGAGATGTAGAGATTTTTCTGTGCAGACAGTAAATCACAGAAGCAATTCACTTTGAAGTCACCCAAAATATGAATAAATACAGAGCTGCTCCACCATCTCAAGTGGAGGACAGAGCTAATTGTCTCAATGCTGATGGGCAAAGGGCTGTTTTGCCAGTTGCTCTCAGTAGGCAGCAATTAATTAAAAGTGTTCCTGGGTAATTTTGCATATCTTTTCTTTCAAGCTCAAAAAGACCACGAACAACTTGGTCTGCTCTTCCTCCTCCAAGGATATAGTGCTTACTGTCATATGCAAGATGAAGGAGATAATTAATACACTTTGCTCACTGCTGAGGAGTTCTCAGCTGGACACTGTTTTTTTCAGTATCATGCCTTAAAAGATGACAAATTAGAGAGGTCCCTGCCTGAACCACTCCCTCCACAGAACTGCAGGGTCAAGTGTGTTCAGATCAGGTCAGAAGAGGTTAAGGGGACAGGGGTTACCAGTTCCAGAAATGGTGTTTAATAAATGACTGTTCACATACACTGAAAGACAAGTCAACACAGCATAATTTATATAATCATAGATTAATTGGTTGGGACTTAAAAACCATCTAGTTCCAACCACCTGCATGGGCAAGGACATCTTCCATTAGACCGGCTGTTCCAAGGTTTTGGGCTGGATATTAGATTATCATGCAATGAGAATTAAATTATGGAACTCAGATGATGGTGGGTGCTACCTTAAAGTGGTTTCTCTGAGGGTTTACGCTCTCTGAAAACCAGTGGTTTGTCAGAGGAGTTGGTTTTGAAACCACCTGGAGCTCAAGTTGTTGACCTTACCACCAAGCGGCACAGTGGTTCTGTGCTAGGCATCATGTTCTGAGGCAGCTTTGCTGGAGCATTATTGTCCTGGGCAGGAAGGTACTGGGATTATTTGCACAGTCCCTCTGGGGCTGTAATTAGAGGCTGTGATTATGTCAGCACTGCAAGGTTTGTTTTGCATTGCACAGACTTTGGAGGATCAGAGCAAGGATCTGATGGGTCACTGAGGTGGCTGGAGGAAGAAGCCGAAGTCATCCACAGCCCTCCTGCTGCACTTTTGTGAATCCTGCAGTTAGTGCAGAGCAGGCAAAGCAGTCACAGTTAAAACAATACCTATTCAAGATGAAATTATAATTACTGAGGTGTTTTTATGCACATTTGGCAAAGCACTTAGGAGCTGAACAGCTGCCCTGAATCTCCTGGTGCAAAGGCTGTTGTCAACTATAGCTACAGCTCAATATAATACAATTTTCATGTTTGTATTTTAGTTCTTTTTCATTTATTGCTTCTTTTCTACCTTTTGTTGTTTTTAGGATGAGTTACATACTGCTAAGCATGCTGTGAATCTCTTACCGTGATTTCTCTGTAGATGTTGAGTAAAATGCTTCCAGCCAGATGAGAGAGGCAGAGGCACAGCTGAACTCTCCTGGCTGTTGTCCATGGGCTGGGCTGTGTTTTGTGGTGCCCAGCTGGCCTTGAGTGACCACAATTGGTAGGTGGTGCCAGAAGCAGGTGCTTTCTGCAGCACTCTTCATCCAGCCCTTAAGTTTCCTCTGGCACATCCAATCCATCACATCTAAATCTCCTGGAAAAAAATCCCCACAAAGCAATGCTTCACTTAACACAGTCAAGGATGCTCTTCTGTCAAGATCCTCAAGCCTTTCCCCATAATACAGTCTATTCCTTTTCCCCCTAATGCTCTTGCCCTGAGCAGGTTGATGGTTTGATCACTGCACTTGTTCACTTGTTTCTGCATTTGAAGCAGACATTTCCGTGGTCACACAAGGCAAATGGACAGCTTGGCTGGGTAATGTTACTACAGGCTAGAGAATATCAGCATCATATCTATTTCTTAGGTGTTTGCTTTCAGTTGAACTGACCACTTGCTTGGCAACTTCATGGGAATACCTTCCTCAAAGAGAGGAATGTGTAGGTCCCCCAGGCCTGGTAGTCACAGTTGTGCGATTCAGAGAATCCCAGAATATCCTGGGCTGGAAGCAACCCACGGGATCATCAAGTCCCACTCCTGGCCCTGCACAGACCTCCCCAACAGTCCCACCCTGTGCATCCCTGGCAGCGCTGTCCAAACACTCCTGGAGCTCTGGCAGCCTCAGGGCCAGGATCATTCCCTGGGGAGCCTGGGCAGTGCCAGCACCTCTGGGGGAAAAACCTTTCTCTGATCTCCATCCCAACCCTCCTGGCACAGCTCCAGCTGTTCTCTGGGTCCTGTCCCTGTCACAAGGAGTAGAGATTAGAGCTGCCCTTGAGGAGGAGCTGCAGACCCCAGTGAGTCTCCCCTTCTGTAGCTGAACAAGCCAAATTACCTTAGCTGCTCTTTGTATGGCCCCTCCAGACCCTTGCCCATCTTCATAGTCCTCTGTTGGACACTTCTTAATAGCTTTATATCATTAAACTCAATATATCCTTATATTCATATCCTTAAGGAAACCATGACTCCCGTCTCGAGAGCAGGTTCTGAAGGGTAACAAGTGCAGGTGTGGATCTTACAGCAGCAAGTGCAGTTCTAATCTCCTGAGAGCAGTCAGGAGTGTCTCACCTTGGCTGATAGAGGCACAGGCTCACTCCTAGCAGAGTCTCCAAAAATATTCCACTGGGAACCAATTTTGGTCTAATAGCATGGTTTGGCCCCCTGGGAAGTATCAAGTTGAAATGCAGCACTATAATTAACAACTGACAGCTTAAATAATGAGAGGCAGTTGGGAGGCCTGGAACTCATCGTCTCTCCCAGCTGTGGGGGTGGGCAGGCAAAGCAAACACTGCCAGGAGGAATTAGTGTTTGGGAGGGGGGATGTCAAACAGCTGTCAGCATGGGTTCTGATCCAGGCAGGGAACTGTCTGAAGCAACAGTCACTTTGGCACATGGGGCTGTTGGAGGAACAGGATCAGTTCAGCACAAGAGAGGACTGTCAGGAGGAACAGAATCAGTTCAGCACAGTGATCTTGTTATTGGTGTTTTTCCATTCCACAGAACAGTGTGTACTGGGATGGAGTGACACTTTTGTCCTTATCTTTTGGGAAGGTAAGAAGGACTCTCAGTGGAAGCAGCTGAGTTGTAATGTTTCCTGTTGCTGACCAGTGGCACAAGTTTGACTCCACTTCCCCAGTGACCCTGTGGCACGAAACAAACCTGCTGTGGTTGAGCTGCAGCCAGGACACTGCTGCTCCACCAGCAGCAGATGAGGAATATATTAGCCACAGCCCTCTTGAGCTTCTCTTTCCCTTCCCATCTGGGAAATAACTGGGAATGGGCAACAATTCAAACTACAAGGTGTTATCATCAGTTAAACGTTTTTGTATGTGTGTGATGGTCAGGTTGGTGTCCACATCAATGTCTTCCATTCCTTTTCCTCTCCTCCGCCACTTCCATGACCACCAGTAGATGCATCTCTATTTCCTTCAGCCAGTACCATGAGGAAAGAGAGAAAGCTGTGACCAAGCCAAATGGTTGTATTTCACTGGGAAATAAACAGATCAAACAGACAGATGGGAGAATATATATATATATTTATTTATTTATTGCACAGATACTTAATAGCCAATAAAATGGGTCCTGGACCATGATCTTGGGCATGGGTTGCCATGACAATGTGCACACGATTCCAATGAGATGCAGGAAAGAAATCTTTTAGCTGTTAGGAAGCCTTCTAAAATAAATTGGATTTAAATGAGTGATTACAGATGCCTCAAGGACCACCTGCCAAAGTCTTTGGGCCAGACCATCTACCAGACTATGGTGGTTGTTTTTTGTTTCTTGGGTTTTTTTTTAATGCAGCAGTGGCAGATTGTCCTTTGGAGCCAAAGCTGAGGGACAAAAGGAGAAAAGAGTTCTCCTTGGTTATTCAGGTGTCAGCCTGGGGACACTAGAATCTACTCAGGCCAAAGTGGGTTAAAATTTCTGGGCTTAAATGATATAAAAATAGCAGATTTTTAAAGATATGAGCCACTGTCTGCCCTGTGTTGCCCTGACATTGAGATGATCACTGCAAGTGGTAAAATGGTGAATTTAGTTCTCTGAATTCTTCATAACTGAAACCCTGGGAGAACGCAGCAGTATGCTGGATGATTACATTTATGAGGATGCAACATGGGGCTTGCTGGAGCTTTCGTGTATTGCCAACTACCCCTGTGAGAGATTGGAGTAGGATAGAAATATTCAGTTTCACTATTTAATGGTTCTGGTTGTGGTGATATCACAGAATCATCTAGGCTGGAACAGATGTCCAAGACCATTGAGTCCAACCTGTGCCCAATCCCCACCTTGTCACCCAGACTAGAGCACTGAGTGTCACTGGTGAGACCACATCTTGAGTGCTGTGTCCAGTTCTGGGCCCCTCAGTTTAGGAAGGATATTGAGATGCTTGAGCGTGTCCAGAGGAGGGCAACGAGGCTGGTGAGGGGTTTGGAACACAAGCCCTATGAGGAAAGTTTGAAGGAGCTGGGGTTGTTTAGCCTGGAGAAGAGGAGGCTTAGAAGTGACCTTATTGCTCTCTACAACTTCCTGAAGGGAGGTTGTAGACAGGCGGGGGTCGGTCTCTTCCACCGGGCAGCAACTGACAGAACAAGGGGACACAGTCTCAAGCTACGTCAGGGAAGGTACAGGTTAGATATTAGGAAAAAATTCTTCACTGAAAGAATAATAAAGTACTGCAATTGTCTTCCCAGGGAGGTGGTGGAGTCACCATCTCTGGACGTATTTTAAAAAAGACTGGACATGGCACTTAGTGCTATAGTCTAGTTGAGGTGTTAAGGCATAGGTTAGACTTGATGATCTTAGAGGTCTCTTCCAACCTCATTATTCTGTGATTCTTTGGACACCTCCAGGGATAGGGACTTCACCACCTCCCTGGGCAGCCCCTGCCAAGCCTGACCACCCTTTCCATGAAGAAATCCCTCTTGATGTCCAATCTGAACCTTCCCTGGCATAGCTTAAGACTAAATCCTTTCATCCATCTCAGTCTGTCATCTCCTGTATCTGGGCTTGCTGAGCTCTCCACAAGTATATTCCCCAAGTGGCCAAATCTCTCTGTTTTTCCCTGGATTTTCATATCCCACCAGTCCTCACAGAAACAGTTCTTGATCTCTTTCCTGAAAAACTTGTTTTGCATATGTCACAGATGAACCATTGTCACAAAGTCTTTGCTTACTCAAGTGTCTTTCCAGAGTTGGATGATGTTCAGTGTTTGGAGTCAGTACAGTTTCTTCACTACTGAGCATTACCCTGAGTCCTAAAAGTAGGATTCTGAACCTGCCTTTAGCTTCTGGCTGTGGTAACCTCTGAGATGCCTCAGGAGGTTCTCTGTGTCTCTTACACTGGTGCTGTGATGGAGCTGACAGGGAACTTTCACACAAATTAGTTGTTTCTGTTGTAGGAAAGGCTGGGACAAAACGGACATCAACTGGGACAAAACCCACATCACAGAATCACAGAATTGTTAGAGCTGGAAGGGACCTCTAAAGATCAACCAGTCCAGGCTGATCTGAAGATCACCCCTTGCCCAGGCAGGGTCACCTAGAGCAGGTGACACCACCAACAAGAATCTGGAACCATCCTCTGGACATCACTCAGGAGCTTTTGAGCAAGTGCCAGCCCTTTCTGTATCAAGAAAGGGAACTCTTCAGGAACCACAAACCATCTTCTGTCCTTAAAACTGGCATTTGCTCACTGGGAAGTGGAATGGAACCTGCCTGGGATCAGATCCCTGAGCACTGAACCTTTTGGTGCTGCCATCTGGGAGTACCTGCCTCTGCCTGCCCTGGCTGGAATTGGAAACCAAGGAAGCTGGTGTCATTTTTATCCCTGTTCTTTTTTCCTGCATGTGGTGGGAAGCAGGACACAGCTCCCAAGGTATGGATTAGACATGCCACACTTCCCCAGGGGACAGGGGAAGGCAGGCAGCAGCCTGGATGTGCAGAGACAGGCAGGGAAGTCATGTTTATTCAGAGCAAGGAACCAAGCTCTGTGTAGGAAGGAAGCTGTGAAGCATGACAGTTTGGGTGGATAAATCCTAGGCAGACTTTCTTAGAATAGACCAGTTGGAGGTGATGGGAAATGGATATGGGTCTGCCTGCCGCTCCCAGTGGGGCTGCCAGGGCTGGGTGTGCATGATGCACACCCGTGGTGGGGCTGGGCCATTTAGCAGGGTCTCCTCCCCTGCTTGGTGCCTCAGTGGGGCCCTTGCTGTGCTCTGCAGACACTCATCCACACACAGCTACTTTCAGAGCCTCTGGGAGCCAAAGGGTTGTCTGAGCTTCAGCAAACCCGGCTGCTGGGAAGTTTCACACTCTGCTGATCTTTTCTGTGGCTGCTTCTAAGAGGGAAAGAGGGAATTGTTTGCTTTGTGAGCATATGGCTGCTGGATGAAAACCCACACTAACTCCTCAGTGGGAGCCGCCCATTGAGCCATTCCTTTCACTTTCTCAAGACTGTAGAACATCTTTGTTGCAGAAGAAATAGGTTTGTGTCACTGCACCCAGGACTCCTGTAGATTTCCAAGCAACAGGAAAATCTGTCAGATAAAACACCAGACCTTTTTTTGCAGGATATTTTTTTGCCTGGAAAACCCAGCACACAGAAGGAAGTGCCAGGTATGGGTACAGACAAGTAGGACCTTTTACCTTGGAAAGCAGACATCATCTTAAAGATGGTCAAAAATTGATGATTCAACTGCAGGAACCTAACACCTCTCACCTACATAGCTTTTTCCAGTCCAGACCCAGCCTGCTGCCCTGCACACAAAAAGCATCAACAGCAGGCCCTCCAGGACTTCTCTGAGTCTGGGGCTCACAACTTGCAGGCTGAGAGAGTTGGGGTAATTCAGACTGCTCTGGAGAGGCCTTAGAGCCCCTTCCAATACCCAGAGGGGCTCCAGGAGTGCTGGAAAGGTACTTTGGTCAAGGGTCTGGAGCCACAGAACAAGGAGAAATGACCTTAAGCTGAAGGATGTAGGTTTAGATTGGATATCTGGAAGAAATTCTTTACTATAAGAGTGGTGAGGCCCTGGCACAGGTTACCCAGAGAAGCTGTGGCAGCCCCTGGATCCCTGGAAGTGTCCAAGGCCAAGTTGGATAGGGCTTGGAGCAACCTGGGATAGTGGAAGATGACATTGGCTAGGGGTGAAACTGGATGATCTTCCAACCCAAACCATTCTATGATAGTGTAATTCTGTGATAGTGCTTTCTCACAAAATTTCATGTTATAGGCTCCCTTAGGAAATCTGAAAGAATTGTTCTGCAAAAATTCTTTAAAAGCTGACCCGCCCAAATGTGAACGAATTGCAACAGCTGGAATCTCAGAGTTCCCTCATGCTTTGTTTCACAGACTGCAAGGACCAGTGTTTAATGCACAATATGATATTATCACCCATTTATCTTAATATACAAAATTATCCAAAAAAAAAGAAGAGAGGAAGAAAGGAAAGGGAGAGGACTCACAACTGCTAGCAGCAAATTTTGAGTTTGGCAGATGTGGGGAGTTATTGAAGGAAGTGTTCTTGTCCTAAAATGCCTACCCTGAGCCAACTAAGGCAGAGAGAGACATGTGGATTTTGCCTCTTCTTCCTCACGAAAGGGCTGAGCAGCACATAAAGGTGAGAATGGGCAGACTGGGTCCAGCTCAAGGGTTTGGGGCTCTGCACTGCCCGTGGAACTGCTACTTCTTGAAGCACATGACTAACAGGGCAGAGATGGATGCCCCAGCTCTGCTTGTACAAGTTCCTTCAGCAGGAAAAGCAGATCAGGGATTGTTTTACAGCTGAAAAGTGCTTGGCTTCCTGGTGAGGAGATCTTAGTGAAGGCCTCTCACCCCACATGGAGTCTGCTGATGGCTTTGGTTCCACAAACACGGACACTGAAGGGTGCAAAAATACTGACATGGATCCCTGTCATACCTGCTGATTCATCATCCCTTTTCAGTTCCACCTCTCTAGTTCTTAAAGAGTGAAACACAAGTGGTATTTACCCCCTCTAGGCCTGGGGCCCTTGGTGTGTGGCAGTGTGGAGAAAGATGAAGATCTCAGTGCTGTCCCCAGACTCTGTGTGCTCACACCCCTGCTCTCAAAGGACCTATCACCTGAGGGCACATCCCAGTGATCCCTGATATTGCTCCACGCTCTGTGTCCAGGAGGCTGAGCTCCAGGGCCTACTGAAGGGTAGGAGGCCTCTATAACCACTGAGCAGCTCAAGGGAGGGTTTTGGCTCCAGGCACAGCTCAGCCTCAGCTCCTGCTCCATGGCACTCACTGCAGATGCTGGGGCCTGGCTCTTACAGCATGGAATCATTCCCCTGGGGCCAGGTGGGTACAGCACAGGAACAACTTTCTTTTCTGCTGTCAGTGCTGCCTCTGTGGGTAAAAGAAGCATGGGGGCTGGCATTACTTTTATGCACTCCCACATATGTCTTCTTGCACAGCAGAATAATGCTGCAGAATAATGATCTTCTAGGGAGATCTGAAATACCTCCTGGCTTCTTCTGCCATTTGGAGGAAGCTGTGGATCTGCCCAGCCCCTGTGTGCCCCACTTTGCCTTGTTCCTCAGCCCCTGCATAACTGTGGAGTGACCCAGGGAGGTGGTGAGGGCAGAGTGTGTGTTTAACCATGAGCACACCGGTCACTGTTACAGGTCTCTGCTGTCCAGAGAGGATGAGGGAGCTGAGCCTGCTCCCCAAAGCCTCAGAGCATCCCTGTTCCCCCCACACTCTGTGACACAGAGTGCCAGCAGGCTTCTGCTTCCTCTACAGAGTCACCCAAGACAGGCAGGGAAGGTCCCAGTCTGGCTTCTGGGGTGAGCAAGGAGGATGTTGGAACTGTAATTAGAAAGTAATTTCCATTTCAGTCCTGCTCCAGGGTGGGCCTGCATGTGTGGGTGCAGACCAACTCCTCTCTGCCTCTCCGTACTTTATGCTGCTTCCCCACAGAATTTTCTTATCATTACATCTGTCTGGTGTTACCTCCCTATCTGCCACCACTGTCTCTATTGCTTTATTCTCCTGAACTATCTCTAAATGGGGTATGAGTTACTCCTGGAGGGCTTTAAGGAGACAGTGAGCAGAACCCAGCACAGCAATCCATAGCAGAGCTGCTCACTCTTCACTTGTGGTCTCCTGCTCCTCAGGCTGGGAACCTGGAAGCTGCTGTGATGAGCCCTTTGGGGCTCCCTAAGCCCACAAGGGCTTCCAACTCACAATGGAAATGAGACCAGTTCATAACTCACTCACCTCGTGTGACACTGATTTTTCACCAACCTCTCAGAATACAGTTCCTCTTATCTTAGGAAAAGGGCCTCAAACACCAATGATCCCTGCTGCTCAATGACATGTCCTTGAATTCAGGGATCTTTGAACTCAGAGAGGCTCCATCCATCACACGCCAGAAGAGACACGAGAGCCTCTGAGACCATGTATCTGTCTAGCCCTTCTTGTCTGTCTACCTACTGCTAAAGCAGAGGACTGTGAGCTCTCCTAGGGGGGAAACAGAGGGAAAAGGGGGAGAATTGCCAAGTGCAACATGGCAGAACACAAGGCAGATAGAGGCCGTGCCAACAACAATGTCTATCACTCCTTCCACACAAGGCAGACTGAGAAAGGAGCTGGATCCTGGCAGCTGAGATGGTGGCAGAAGTGTCTCCTCCTGGCAGTGAATAGAGCCCAAGCTTGGGGCAGCAGCCATCCACACAGGCTGGTGGGTTCATGCCTGTGTCCCTGTGCAGGCTATTCCTGTTTCCTCTAAGGTACAACCCAAGGGATAACAATTCACAGTCACCAGTCCCCTGTGCTTTTCCTGCTGAGTTCTCACTGCATGTCAGGGATCCAGGGCTGCATCTCTCACTAGTCCAGCCCTCCACAACACTGCCATGATGTTTGTGCCCCAGGAGGCGAGGAGAGACGTCTCTCCCTCAAAGATTCTGAGTGCAAGGGGGAAGGAGAGGCTGCAGCACATCAAGAAGTTTCATGGGATTGTGGGATGGTTTGCGTAGGAAGGGACCTGAAAAACCATCCATTTCCAGCCCCTGCCATGGGTAGGGTCATCTTCCACGAGACCAGGCTTCTGTAGGCCCTGTCCAACCTGGCCTTGTTTCAGAAAGACTTCTATCAAAGCTCTGGCTTGCTCAGGGTCCTCTACATGCAGCTGTCACTGAGCCCACAGAAGAAGAGCCAGGACTGGTCACCAGCTGGCAGGAGGATCCCCTGGCCAAGTTTTCTTGGCTTATCTGGATCTTTGGGGCAAAAAAAAACCCAGCCTGGGCCAGCATCACTGCATGAGGTTTTGAACAGGGAGCTCTTGCAAACACTCCACTCAAGCATCAGCTCACTTCCAAGCCCCCTTTGGCATGAATTTCTGTAGGAGCAGGCTTTGATGAAGGTCAAAAAGCATCAGATAGCTGGGGGCGAAATGTGTGTGAGATGACCAGCACCTTGCTCCACCTTCTGCTGTCTCCTCAGCTCTGGTGTGTGCTGGTAGCACATCCCATCTCCAAACACCGCCTCCACTGCAGGAGACAGCAGAGGAGGAAACATGGAGGTGACATAAAAATCAGCATTTGCTTTCTTGGCCAGCTGTCACAGTGTCGCAGCTGCCTTCCCAAATGCATTCCAGCCCAGCACTGGCTGGGAAAAACAAAGTTATTTTGGTTCAGCAGCATCCAGCAGGAGCAGATCCCATGGAGCACGGCACTGTTCACTGCACTGGGACTGCTGGCTTCATCAATGGGACAGGACACAGGATGCAGGTGCCCCATGCACCCCAAGCCACCCTGGGGTTCAGTCACTGCTGCAGTAGCCACAAGCAGGAGTTGGACTCCATGATCCTTGTGGGTCCCTTCCAACTCAGCTAATTCTGGGATTCTGAGATCTTTACTTTTCCATGTCCAACACCTGCAGCTGCAGGGCTCCTCCTCTGCCTCACCAACCCTCATGGTGGAAAGTTGATTTGTTTGAAGGTTTGACCATGATCTGGGTGCTGTGAGCCAGGAGATGCTGGGCACTGCCAGACAAGGATCCCATGTTCCCACCTGTTTCCCCTGTGATGGAACTGGCAGCAAGTGGATCCTCTCTGTGAGTCAGGGCAGGGAGCAGATCCAGAGAGCTGAGGACGAAAATGCCCTCACTGTTCAGCCAGATCAGTTCCCTGATCTACCTCACTGATGGACACAGGAGAGGGGATGGGAGAAGGAAACCCACTGCCTGCACCAGTGTGGGATTGTGATTCACAGAATCATTCAGATTGGAAAGGCCCTCTAAGACAAGTGAGTCCTACAATTAACCCAGCACTGCCAGACCCACCCCTAAACCATATTCCCAAGTGCCACATCCACATATTTTGTGAACATTTCAGGGACAGTGATTCCACCAATGCCCTAGGCAGCCTGTGCCAGGTGAAGAAATTTTAGTGAAGAAATTTTCCCTAATATCCAACATAAACATCCCTGGTGCAACTTGAAGCTGTTTCCACTTGTCCTGTCCTTTGTTCCCTGGGAGCAGAGCCTGATCCCCACTTGGCAGCAGGGAAGAGGAAAAAACCCCAACTACTAACATCTAATCAATTTTAAAGTTTACCCCAGCAACTGCCCACGCCACCGGCCAGAGCCAAGAAGGTGTTCCCCCTGCCGGGGTCCCTAGGAGCAGGCCCAAGCCAGGGCTGGGCCCACCCCATGAAACCAAAAAGTGACCAAGAAACATTTATAAGCATTTATAATCCAAGCTACTTTCATTCCTAACTACTGTTTTCCCGGGCCACTGCGATCTCTCAGCTTGGGTTCCCACCCCCCATCGGTGCAGTCTTAAAATCTAACACCATAAACTACAGCCAAAAAAAACCCAAACAAACAAACAAAAACAAAACAACAACAACAAAAAAACCCAAGCAAAATTTAACTCTTTCCTAGCACAAATAAAACTTCCAAAACCTTAACCTTACTTCTCTAAATAAGTTAAAAAAAATCAAGGTTAAAATATTTTAAAAAACAGTGTAAAAATATCAAAGGCAGTAAAGAGAGAATGACCCCTTAAGTAAAAAAGATGACAAGTTGCCTTAGTCCTAAGCTAAAAATCACCTATAAGTTGTAGTAACAAAATGTAATATGAACATGCTAAAATATTCCTTTAAATTGTTAAAGAATTTGTAGGTTTAAGCAAAAGTATTTGTGATTAAGTAAGTAAATATTAAATTAGTAGCAGTAATCTTGTGATCCTATAAAACATTTAAACAGAGAAAAAAATTTTAGCAACCTATGAAAGAGTCCAAGCTGCCTCACAGGTAATAAACACTAAAACATAACTCCTCCTAGCACCCCAACTACCAGTGCTGAGGTAAATGTTCAAAGCAAAAGTTCCCTCTACCCACCATATCACCAATACCACACAGAGTAAGTAGATTACTCTCATCACACAATGTATTGAAAAACTGAACCACCCTAGGATTTTTAAATAATTACAAATTAGCCTAAAAGTGAAAATTTTTGTCTCACTAATAAAAAAAGGCAAGTAACACGTACTAAAGAAACTCCACCATACAACCAACTGCTAGCAAAAAAACCACGTTACACTCTTTTTACAGATAGCTCTTATCACATTGTAAGAATGAAACAAAAGTAAAAAGCAGACATATAAAACCCCACACAAGTCACACAAACTACTAAAAAAAAGAGTAAATCAAGTCAAATTACTGAACTCAAACTCATGCAGTTAACCCTAAACATAACAAAAAAAAAAAGTAGCCAAGGCTGTACCTCTATACTAATTCATAAATAATAGCCAACACTCTGTGAGAATGGCTAAAAAAGTAGAAAAAGGCTAATTAGCAGTGTAAAAGAAAACCAATTTAGGCTGCTAAAAAGTAGAAAGACATCACTACCAAGATAGAAAAACTACCTGTAAAAGTCCACCATGTAAATACCCATGTCCCCAAAAGTAAAACTAATAAAAAACACAAAAACAGCAAACAAGTAGATTAAACTACAAAAATAGAAGTGTCAAAAATAAACTTAGATTAACAATACAAAGAAAAGTTATTCCTAGCTCAATAAACTCATAATACTTCAAGTCATCAAAGTAAAAATACCACCTATAAGTAAGCACAGAACCAAAAAGTAAATTTAAAAATAAATAATATATTTCAAGTTATCCATAACTATAAAACATATCCTACAATCAAACAGGCTAAGCAAGTAAAGCCCTACAGTATAGTAAACAATAGAACAAATATAAGTATAAAAAAGCCTAACAGATTAATTATATTACCCTACCCCAAACATGCCAAAGTAAGCGCTACATGCTAACAATAATATTAGTTTTGGTAAGCTGATAATATGGGGATAAGGGGTGGAATGTCCTAAGGTGACTCTATGGTTCTTGTATCCCCAGTCGTCTGTTTGTGCTATAAATTAAGTTTCTATACCTTTAAGACTAGTTTTGAAAGTAAAGGGAGAGCAGGAAGTACCTTTAAGACTAGGTTGAAAGTAAAGGGAGAGAAAGAAGTAGTGCAACATTTATTTTCACTCCAGGGGATGACTCTGGAATTCCATCTGGCTGAGCCCACAGTCAGTGCAGGGAATGATGAAGCTGAGTGGGTCTTTGCCCCAGGGGCTGTGGCACACACAGAGCCTGGTGGGTTCTGCAGACACAGCCTGAGGTGCTGAGGGCCACCTTCACCCCAGCACAGTGCAATGAGCTCCCTGTGGGAGCCCAGCAGCTCTGCCAGGGCTCCCTGGCCTTTGGGACATGTTTCCCTCCAGCCCTGCTCTGGGGACTCTTTCAGCACCGCCTTTGTATTTTCTCAGTCATGAGACAGCATCCCCAGAGCAGACACAGCAAGGGCTGGTGGATTTTTGACACATTTCAGGAGGAGCATTAATAGTACATAACTAGAGGCTGTTCTGTTGGAGGCCTTCGGTGCCTTCCATGCTCATTTTTCAGGCAATTCATTACCTGGCTGAAACTATTCCTCAGGGAACAAGACAGGTAATTCTTTTCTGTTGAGTTTGAAATAACTTCCAGAAGACCCACACAAAACAATCTATGACAAAAAAAGGCTTAGAATTGGTTCCTCTGGGATATTTTGAAGTGGAATCATTCCCTTGAAGTTGTCTGGATTCACAGGAAGATTGTCCCAGGGACAAGGAGAGCAAATTTAAAGGAAAATGGGAAAAAGCCATGAGGCTGGGGGAAGAAGAGCATTTTGACATAAAGTGACAAGAGCCAGTTCTGTAATAGAAAGTTACTTTCCTGTCACTGTGAAATACAAAGTTATGTTTCGTGTCAGGGAAATGAAGAAAATCTGTGTAGTTGTAGTTTTGGAACACGGCCATGGGACAGTTATAAGGATGAGTTCTAATAACTGAGGAAAGCATGGAAGGAAGTTTTTGAATAAATCTTTTGCTTGCAATTACCTATTATAAGTCTCAAGGTATTCTGTAATAGGAGTCTTTTAATTATAACTTTAGAAGCTTGCTTTGTATTAAAGAATTTTTAACTGTAGTTTTAGAATGTAAAAAGGCTTTTAGACAAAAGAAGGAAATAAGAAGGGGGCCCAGGCCTTTCACAGAAGGTGAGAAAACATCCTGGACACAAAAAAAGATTTCAGCTCACTGATTTATGGCTCCTGAAGAGGGAAACTAAAATCACTATCGAAGATTGATGGACCTGGAAAACAGAAACTGGACCCCCACATCTGGAAGCTGGACCCCACCATTTGGAAAACATATCCTGGATGTACATCCAGGAATATTGAAATATTGAAATAGATCACAATAGCCTATAGAATTGTACAGGACGAAATATGGATTTATGACTGTTAAGTATTGAATTGTAACGTTAAAACTAGAAAAGGAAACTGCTGAGAAAGCTTATGAATATGTATGAATATAGCAAATAAAATACCAGCAAGTCCAGCAATCAGTGTGCAGTTGGAAGGGGAAATCCTTCCATTGTACCCGGTGCACTGTCTTTGCTCACACTTTACCATGCTAATTAATTAATTATTAAATTGGATTGCTGCTTGATATATTGGCCGTGTCAAGCGTCTCATTTTTAACATCACTATGCAATGAATGGGGACTAAAAGAAGCAAGGAAAAGCCTGTGAAATGGCAAGGCCATGTGCAGCTGGACTACGCCAAAGCAAGCCAAGTGTCATCACAAGAATTTAATGTTTTGCTCTTTCTGTTTGTTTCCCAAGCTCCAAAATAACCCGTCAGCAGGAAACCATTGCCACATCCTCCCACCCTCTCTTCATTGTCATGCAAATTCAAAGGGGGAATGAGATTTCCTAGATCCACTGTAGTGAGGTGAGCTACACTGAAAACTTAGCTTTGAGTAAGGGAGCAACAGGTCTCATGGAAGGTGCTTTGGGCAAGGCATTTTTGACTTGAAGGTGGCAGATTTGTGCCATGCTGTCTGTGCTTCCCAAAAGTACCTCATTGCACCCAGAAAAGAAAAGCAAGGGAGAAGCTGCCAAAATTCAAGGGGTGTTGCCCTGTTTTTGAAGACTTTTCTAAGCCTTCCAATTGGTCTTTCATATTGGAGTCAGAATTCTTACTTTCTCACACTTTCTACTATAAACAATAACTTTGTTTTGCTAACTGTCCTTCATTGTGTACATTTTAAATAGGCGGAGCAAGTTGATTGACAGTTGGCTTGACCAATTTAGTTTGAGAGGTGGGATTCCATCCTCCAATCCACAGGCACCTTTGGAAATGTATAAAATTGAGTTTTGTAAATAAACTCAAAGCATTTCCTGCTCTGATCATCACTGTGTCCTCGTGCGGTTCTTTCATGTTGAATTGCAACAAAGGGGGTTCTGCACAGGGACTGTTTGATGGTTTGGACAAAGGAGATCAGAATGAGAAAATCACAAAATCACAGACTGTGTAAGGTTGGAAGGGATCATAGGGGTTTCATCTGCTCCAGGATGTGTATTATGTTTGCACACCCCTACATGGGGCAGAGAGGTGTGAGAAATGCAAGAGAGACAGGATGAGAGTTTGAAAGGAGCCCAGAAAAACAGAAATACCCCAGAAATGCCTCTGTATTAGCCCTGGAATGGGGTTCACCAGGAGCAAAGGCAGAGCTCTGCAAACCTGCCATGGTTATCAACTCCATGAATTGTGGGTGAGGAACAGTGAGCTAGGTGCAGGAATAGTCCTGGGGTTTTAGTGGATCCAATCTCAGGGAAAGCTCTTCTCAAGCTGTTTCTTGGGGAGCTTGAGGAATACTTTTCACAAAGTTGTAGCCTTTCCCTCCTCTTCCCTACAGCAGGCAGGAAGACTGAGACATTTTAATTAACTGCACATGGCAAATCCCTAAGCAGGTTCCTGTTTCTAGTGCCAGTAGTGATGCCTGGGGGCTGCTTGGTGAACCAGGGAATAGCCTGAGCAACACAGAAATGATGTTTAGTGTTAGTTTACTATGTTGGTTTTTTTCCAGGTTCCCTAATCTGGGTCACAGTGTTGCTCCCCTTTGTGTGGGATTGCCAGGTTGGCAGCAAGAATACAGGAAGCTAGGGATCCTCTAAGCTGTTCATGCCATTAGCTATCACCGTGGAGGCCTAGCCAGAAAACAGTCTGGGGACACAGATCTGGGTGCAACAGAGCAGCAGGGCAGAAGGCCGCCCCTTAGTTTATTATGCCGTTATATACCTGTGGCAAGGTGACCATGGATTGGAGAAGGGTATTCCCACCTCTCCTACCACATTGGCCAAGGAGGCTGTCATTCAACCTCCCCTTCTCTCGGAGAAGGAATTCATAACATTGCCAATATTTACAAAACATGGTCCTGTGTTTACAATTCACCGGCGTGAGAAACTGCACATTTCTCCTTTAATATGAACGCTCAGCAAACCAGGAAAAACTCATGGCAACAATTAGCTTTCGCAGATAAAAGCCCAGTCTTAAACCATCCCTGTGGAATTGCATTTTATGGAAATGGTTTACTCTGGCTCACCCCTGGAAAATGTATGGTTTATCCCAAGTCTGTAACCTCCCTGCAGTATCAAGTTATCTATAACCTCATTGGCTGGAGAATGTTACCGCGCCCCTTTGAACCTCGGTATTAAGAATGCTAAGGCAGAAGGCTCTGCTCCTCTTGCCCCTCTACCCCTGGAGGCCTCCTGACGCTCCCCTTCCCCCTCCCCCTTCCCCTTCCCCCCTTCCCTTCCCCTCTCCCTCAGTGAATAAACCCTCATCTCATCAGCACCCCACCGGCGTCTGAGTCTCTTTGCCTGCCAGCTTGGGAACACCCACGACCCTAGGACCCAGGGGTCTCCCGGGGGACCCCCCCCGGGGACCCCCCCCAAAATTTAAACAACAACACATGCCCTCCTCCAGAAATATCCATAACTGTGGGGCTTAGTGGGGCATTCCCATCTCAACATGGAGGGCAGTGCTGAAGCTGAGCTTTGGGGTTGCTGCTCTACTATTCCTTCAGCTCACAACTCCCTCACATGAGGAGAGAGCTATAAAAAGGGCCTTTGGCCCACTGTGTCCAATGGACAGCTGAGTTTCTTTGTGTCTTGGTGCCAAGTTCTTTTCCTCTTCTGTCTGTTAAAGGGTAACCCAGTAAATACCTGGCAGAAAGTAATTGGAGCCATTAGTCATCCTAAAGCCCTGAAATAAGGCACCTGCAGGCAGAGCCTGAGCCTTTTACAGTAACTGTGCCTGTGGAAATTCCTACACAGATGGGATTCTTACTAACTTCTCCCTCCCATCAGCCTTTGCTGAGCCAAGGAGAAGGAGCTGGGTTTCAGAGAATCACAGAATCATTTGGTTGGAAGAGACCTCTAAAATCATCGAGTCCAACCTGTAACTGATCCCCACCTTATTACCCACACCAGAGCCCTGAGTGTTACATCCAGGCCTTCCTGGGACACCTCCAGGGATGGGAACTCTACCACCTCCCTGGGCAACCCCTTCAAAGGCCTGACCACCCTTTCCATAATGAAATTCTTCCTAATTTCCAACCGAAATCTCCCTTGGAGGCCATTTCCCCTTGTTCTTTTGTTCCCTGGGAGCAGAGCCCGACCCCCGCCGGCTGTCCCCTCCTGTCAGGAGTTGTGCAGAGCCACAAGGTCCCCCCTAAGCCTCCTTTTCTCCAGTCTGAGCCCCTTTCCCAGCTCCCTCAGCCTCTCCTGGGGCTCCAGACCCTTCCCAGCTCTGTTCCCTTCCCAGTCCCTCAATGTCTCTCTCTCCATGAGGGGCCCAGAACTGAACACAGAACCTGAGGTGTGACTTCAGCAGTGCCCAGCTCAGGGGAGTGCTCACTGCCCTCGTCCTGCTGCCACACTATTTTTGATACAAATAATTTTTATTGTGGGTCATCCAGCCGTGCTGGACTTCAGCTCCAGAGCAAAGTGCTTTGAAATCAGCACCTCAAATATACACGGATGGAGTGGGCAGAGCCAGCATTGCCTCTGTGAATTGTGGTCAGTGCAGGGGAGTGCTTTGAAATTGCTTTGCAATCCAAATTAAAAATCAGATGTCAAGTCTTGACTGGAAAATAGAAATATCCTGGGCTCCCTGCCATGGCAGAGCTGGCTTCTTTCTTTTTCCTTCCCATCATGGGGGAAGCACATAAAACTAGAAACTTTTAACCCCAAATCAAATGAAATATCCCTAGTGATGCACCCCAGGCAGAAGAAAGTGTGAAAAAAAAATGCCATGACCTACAAGAGTGCAAATGTCATCAGTGCTTCCCTTCTGCACCTTTGCCCAGCCCAGGGATCACCACATTTCTGTTCTGATTTTTCATCTCCTCATGTCTTGTTTCCCCAGGAACTTTATAAACTCAGTAATGAAATGCAGCCACCAGGCACACAGCACATTGGCAAAAGGGAAGGGAGAAAGGAAACTTGAGCCAAGGATGCAGAGCAAGTCCAGCATTTTTCTAGGCATGATCTTGGCAAGCACTGCAATGAAAAGAACATCATGATGTTTTTCCTGCCTTTGCAACCTCCCTGAACCATTCCCAGCCACTGGGAATTGCCATCTGTACCAGAGAACAAGTGTTTGCTCCACAAAACAGGGATGTGGAGTCTCAAAGGGACTTGCTAGAAAAATTGTGTGCACCTGGGCAAAGCAACCTATTTCCCTAAGGTACTCAGCCAGAAAGTGCTTCACTTTGTCTAATCAACATTTATGGTGGAGACCTTCAGGTTCATTCATATGAAAGGGAGCTCCAGCAGAGCCAGAAGGCTTGCCACAGGTTGTGGCAGGGCGATCAGGGAAAATCAGGGAAAATATTGAAGACTAGGGAAAATGTCTCCGTGGAAACAGCTGCCAAGCACTGGACCAGGTTACCCAAGGTAGAGGTGGAGTCACTATGACTGGAATTGTTAAAAAAACATGTGGAGGAGGTACTTGAGGACATGGTTTAGTGGTAAACATGATGGTAGTACAGGTAGATGGTTGGACTTGGTGATCTTGGAGCTCTTTCCAGCCTGAACAGTTCTGTGATTCTATATTAAATCTGTGCGTTGCTACCAGAAATCACTGCCAAGGCTGATCTAGAAGTGTCACTGCCATCTCTAGCTTGCAGCCTAGAGGTTTCTATCAGTCCTTGAACCAGAACTTCTGAAACATCCCCCAGCTGAGCACAGTGAACAGCATAGGAAGGAGAAGATATGAGCAGCTGGTTCAGTACTGACTGCTCACAGCCAGACTTTCAGATCACTCAGCTGTCTGTACTCTGTGGTCATTAAAAAGAACAGTGCATATGCCTTTATTAAGATTCAGCTCTTTATTAAAGTCATCAGCAGGACTGTAAATTCCGACAGGAGTTTTCACACTGCTGTAGCAATCCAAGGAACAGGTACTGGTGCTGTTCTTCACTCAGCTGGATGCAATAGGTGCTGAGTGTTTGTCCCCACGGGAACAGCTAGAAACTTTTTCTGGCCAACCATCAGAAGGCAGACCGATGGGGGTCTGTTACTGGAGTGAAAAATCAGCTTTTTGTCCTCAGGGAAATACTCAAAAGTTTTCCATTCCCTGTTGCAGTCACGTGAGCTGGCTCGCTCCCATTCTATTCAGACTCTTAATAGATTATGGCGAGTCTTCGAACTAGGCCAGGGGGCTGCGTCCACTCTTTCCTCGGCCAGGGCACCACCTGGATCTTTTCACCGTGTCCAGTCTTCCATTTTGGGGTGCCCTTCATCCCCAAAGAACTGTCTCCCAGCGTGCTGTGTGTTCGTCTTATTTGCGTGTGCCCTCCTCAAGTAGGCAGCATAGGAGGGGGAACTAGGTAGGCACAGCTAGGACAATCACCTTGCTTTTAACATGCTAATGTAGGAATGCAGGACCGGCAGGATGGCTGTCCAGCCCTGCCAGGGACGGGACGGGGGGGGGGGGTCGCCTGTCTCTGAGGCACCGAGGCACCGGCGCCTCCCACTGCCCCCTCCAGAGCTCCACAGAACCACGCTCGGCACTCCCTCCCGGCTCCCAGCCGGCGGGCGGGGCTGCCGCTTCCCAGGGGCAGGGAACGCGACATCAGTCACAGCTCTCAGCCGGCCGGCGGGGCCGCCACTTCCCGGGAGAGGGGCTGCGAAAGGATGCCAAAAAGGATGACTCTGGATTCAACTCTGCGTGTGTGACAGCTTGTGCCACATCAGAGCAGAAAGCCAGCATCCAGCACCAGCCAGGCAGCTGCCATAGAAAAGGAACAGTGCCCTGGGCTTGCTTCATGCACACCTTGCTTTCCTGGAAGAGGCACAAGTACCTGAGTCCACCTTCACACCCACGTGTACTAGCCTCCAAAATCAACACACACCAAGGCAGCAGAACTGGCTCTTTCATGGAGAACAAGAGTTGTTTGACTCTCCAATTCCAGTCCCTTTTCCAGAAAGGCCACTCTAGTTGCTTGATGCCACAGGGGTAGATGTTTCGCCCTGTTTATTTTTCTTCTCCTTTTCTTGCTTATTGTCTTGCCCATCATTTCCAGTGTCCCATACACAGTTAGATGGAGGTGGTAACTCATGTCCTCACAGTTGATCCTTTCAAAAGAAGTGGAGCATCACAGGAAGGCTGATCTTGTCTCCTTTCCCTCTAGAGTCACTCCAAAAATCAGAAGTAAAGGTGTTCTCTGAAAGCACATGTCAGCTGGCAAAGCTGGTGCTGCTGAAATTCATAAACAGACAGTGGGCCCACACAGAAGGAAAAGGCAGCTCCAACTGGGAATTCTGGTTCTGAATCCTCTGGTCTCACAGCTTCCTGCTAGAAGAGTAAAGCCAGATGCAGAAATGGTGTCTTCAAAGGCTGTCACTGGGGCAGGAGAGCCCTATTCCTCTGAGAAGACATGTTCAGGTAGGTCTTATTAATTCAAAAAGAGGAGATTAATTTGATGACTGCATCCCAGCAAAGAAAACTCTGCCATGCTCATTCCCAGCTGAATGCCATGGGCTGACAAAGAGAGATAAAACCGCTGCCTTCACCTTGAAGGCACCTTTGACCTACAGCCAAGATTGCCATGCAGACTCATCTCTCAGAAATGCATTTTTGCTTTGTTGTTGATTAACCTGCCTTCAATTATTACCATGAAAATGTCATCCCCACTGTTAAGCTTGTGGGACGGAGGAGAGCTGAAAAAGCCTCTCTGAAGCAAGACTTGTGTTTCACTCACAACCTGAAATACATGTAGATGAGCAGCATCTTTCAGATCAGAGACAGTCACTTTACATACACTTTTATGTCTCTGTGTGTTGCCAGTGCCTCCACCACATTCGCAGCACACTGACAGTGACAATTTCAGGGATGTGCCAAACCATACTCATTGCTGGCAATGTTCTGATTTTCTCTTAACTCAAGTTTCCATAATCACGTGCTTATGGAACAAACAAGTCCAAGAAATTGTCTGTTCCTACAACCAGAGGAGCACAAATTTGGCCAGACTGATGGGAAAATGCTTGACTAAGTCATCATAATAGGAGAACTAGTGTGAAGCCAAAGGTGTATTCAACAGGCAATTGGATCAAGCAGTTTTCAAGGCTGTTGAGGTTTTGTTGTTCTCTGTGTTCACTGTTTGACAAAGACATATTCTCTGGTCTAAAATTAAATGAGGTTTCCAGTCCCTCATTTGTTGCAATGGAGTCAGAGACAGGGATCTGACATACACACACTGAGAATCATGTGGCAACAGCCACATTTATTGTCCAGCAACTCCTTTTATAGGGCTTTCAAATTTCCTGTGCTTACAGACATCATTGGTCAAGGGTCTCAACTCTGCCTAGGTCACTGGCCAGTGATATGGGTGCGTCCATGCTTCAAACAGGTTAGCTGAGGTTCTGACTGGGTTTGAATTTGACCTATCCTTGTTGTGTCTACTTGGAGCTAGGCTGGTTGAGCTGGTATCTGTTAAGCCAAAGCCTCTATGCAGATATTGTCTAGCTATATCTGTTATACTCATTCATACTTAAGAACACTAAGTTGGACTCAGGAATCCAAACAACTGCTTTAAAGGCATCTACGCTTCCAAAATCTAATGAGACACTCCCTGTGCACATACAGCAAAGCCCACAGCAATGTTCCTGAGTCCTCTGTGGTCTTTTACCTCTGTCATTTTGCCACTGCCCAGGAACTTTTCAGGTTGTTGGCACAGGTCTGAACCACACCAGAACCATTCTCACATATTAACAGTATCATCAGTCAAGTTCCCATGCGCAGAAGTGTTCCTGCTGTTCTCCATCTCCTCGGCACAGACGGAGCTGTAAGATCTGTTTTATTCCAGGGATGGTTTTAAATGCTTTCAGAATCCCAAAACAGCTCAAGTTTGGCAAAATCACATTTATTTGGAAGTAGACAGCTTTCTTTGACCCAGGTTTTTGGTAGGTACCAGGTGCTCTGCACACCTGAGTAGAGAGTAAGCCCAGTGTCAGGCTGGCAGCTCCAGTCAGGCTCAAGGATGGGACCAGGGTAGGGCAGTGAGTCTGAGGAATTCCATGTCAAAATACCTTCAGCAGCCTCACCAGCAAAGCAGCTGGAAGACACAGAAAGAGGGAAACATTTCCCTTTCAACAGAGAAACTGGCAGGCAAAGTCTCCAACAAGGCAAAGCTGGGTCTGAGCTCTGTCATTATTTGGCCTCAGTCTCCCTTGAGTCCCTGACTCTGATGGCATCAACTTGTCCCTCTCTGGCAGAGATAATGGACTGCAGAGACTTTGTCTGGAGGCTAATTGCTCTTGCACAACTGATACAAGAAACCCACGCTGAGGGTAATGGATTTATGGAGTGATGTTCCCAAGTAATGGCACTGCAGATTTCAAGCCATGTCTCTGCTAAGTGAACCCAACATGCACTGCCTCAGCTTCCTCTGGGGAAGCACAGAGCTGTTTCTTAACCAGCACTGAATTAAAATTCCATATGAGGGTCAGCTGGACATACCTCGTACACTTGCTAGAGGGGTTGACTTGGGAGGGGAGGTGGAAATGCCTTTTTGCCCACAGCTGGGAAGGCAGGAGGGAGACACAAGAAATTTCCATCTTGCTTGATAGATGCCCCTTTGGGGAGCACAGCAGCCTGGAGATCTTGCCAGAGCCCAGGAAACATGTGTTCTCTTCTGTTGGGGGTTAGATTTGGTTTTTTTTCTTCTCAGAGAATTTTTTCCCATAAGTTTCCAAGGGGCCTTGATGACTACTCAGTCAGAACAAAAAGGAGTACTTGAGGGACATGGCAGCACAAGGCTACACCTATTGTTTTTGAGTCCCTGGGAGTGTCCCTCAGAGGGGAGAGATGATGAGCTTTGGGAAAGGCAAAAAGACAGATCTGGGGGAGGGGAACTCACTCTTGCTCTCAGCGCCGAGGAGGACGGTCAGGCTGCCCCCTGCTACAGGAAGAGTTCGCAGCCCTCACTCTGCCTCTGTCTCGTCCTGGGAATTCTATCGTCATCTGCTCCTGTACCCGGGAATCCTGAGCTCGCTTTCTCCAGCCCTCCCCCCACCGCCGCTGCTTCTTCGGAGGTTTGAGGTTCCCCTGCTGCTCTGTAGCCCTGCACTGCCCAGCCCTGCCGGGACACCCCTGCTGCTCCAGCTGCCAGAGCAGAGCTCCTCATCTCATCCACCAGCCTGGGACTTTCCTCCCTTCCAGCTCGGCCTCTCGGAGTCCTGCAGGGGCACCGAGATCAAACTGCCTCAAGGTTCCTGGTTCTGTTTATTATTGATGCTGTAGTTGTTTGTTTGTTGTTTTGTCATATATACTAGTAAAGAACTGTTATTCCTATCCTCATACCTCTGTGTGAAAGCTCCTTTAATTTTTTTAAATTAGAATAGTTTGGAGGGAGGGGATTTGAATTCTCCATCTCTAGGGAGGTGCTGCCCCCTTCCTAGCAGATATCTGTCTTTCAAACCAAGACATCTTCTTAGTTTTGTCATGGGGGTTTAGAAAAGTGGTCTGTTACCCCTTTCCAGCCCCCAAATGCCTGTCTTGTCTTGGAGACCAGCTTTGGGACATGCATCACTTGGGATGTGGGCAGGCTCTTACCTGAGACCACAGCACCCTGCTGTGGGTCCAGCCAGGATCAGGGATTGTCCATCACTGCTCCTTGTGTGTGCACACCTGCAAAGACAACAGTGTCCTTCCCTTAGCCAGCTGGGGACACACCTGGACCTAGGCTGGAGGTGTAGCAAGGAACCAAGGTGGTGGCAGAGCATCATTCTAGACCCACCCATGAGAGGAGTTCAGCACCCTCACCCCCTTTAGCATCCAGTTTAAACCTGCAGAGATCCACTGCAGCTATTCCTCAGGCTTTGCAGGGCAGCATGTGTACAGAACAAACCCAGGACTGCCAGAAAAGAGACAGGAAAGTGCTACTTATCTAATTTGATTTCATTTTACTTCTTTTTTATTTTCTTGGCTCTCAGAAATGTGTTCAGTCTGGATTGAGGTTACAACCTGAGTAATGCCTCCCTGACTAAAAAACACCCAAACGGTTACCATAACAACATAACTCTGTGCTTTATTACCATGGCAATTCTCAGGAATTATTAAATACTGTGCATGTTTGGTGCAGATGCTCTGGTACATCTGGTGCCAAGCTCAGGTTGAGATCCTTCTTCCCCCCACAATCTGTCTGTCTGTCTCATCATTTTTAACTCTTCCATTCCCTCAGTCCAGACTGCCATGGCAAGGGAAAGAGGTGGGTATCACCTGAGACTTTGGTGTTTTCCCCACCACAGGGACATCTGTATGACCACTGTTTTCCAGCTGGGTCAAGCCACCTCTTTATTTCTGCAATTGTACAGCCAGTGATTCCATAAGTAGAGGATTTCCTCTTGCAGGCAGTTCAGCAGGGAGAAATGCTCTTACTTGTGTTTCTCCGCCGTCTCCTTGCTGCCTGTCTAGAAAGAAATTCTAGCTGGAGCAGAATCACAGCAAATGGGGACCAGTCCAGAGACAGGGAGCTATGCCTGGAGGAGGATGGTGAAGGTCCAGGGCAGTTTGCTCTTGGTGGGCAGGACAACTTGACTGATCACAGAGTCAGAGAATCGAAGAATCATTAAGGTTGAGAAGAACCTCCAAGACTATGTACTGCCTAAAATCATGGATGTTTTCAGAGAACGGATACAGACTAGATGGACCAGTGGCTCAAACCGGTGTGACCAGTCCCTCGGGCTTGTGTCCCACTGCTAGGAGGAGATCTTTAGATGAGACTCAATGGCTGGTCCTCAGTCTGCCACTGCTGTGATGATCCATCTAAGCACATCCCTTCCTTCCCTGTCCGTGCAGCAGTCTCTCAGTCATGTTTGAACAGCTCCTGGCACCCCAGTGGCACTCTGGAAGTTATCATGCTACAGGCAACAATTACAAAAAAAAAATTAAAATACAGTAATAAATAGCAGTTTAAAAAAAACTGTTTGAATTTTCTTGGGAGCTGGTACCCACTTGTGAGCTTATGCTAAATAAGTAGGTGTTAGATGAAAAACCACAGCTTGGGAGGAAAGGCAGCAGAAAGAGCCATTACGGTCTGCTTTCCTCAACAAGCCCTTCAGTAGCAACCTCATCCTTCAGCTGCAGAACCTGTGTCTCTGGGGCAGAACAGCTGGGTTTTCAGAATCTGAGATCACAGCTCTTCCCCTGAGATCTGGGGAGCATCATGGTACCCTCAGTAACTGCCCTAAAGCAACCATGACCACCTCAAGATGGTCTTTAGACCCATAATCTCTGATCCAAGGGGTTCCTTCATGATGCCAGCCTTCTTTTCCACAAATAACTCCTCCTTAGTGGGGTAATCAGCCTTTTATTTGGAATCTAATGGGATAAGGACATATGCAAGTGTTTTAAGTGACTTAACCCCTGCACAAGGAAGGCAGAAGCATATGGAGACACATGCTGTAATATGGCAAATGTGGATGATGCCACCGTTTCCTCTGAGGATCCTCCTCATGGTCCATGCACTCTGGTGATACAGACATATCCTTGATGCCAGGAAAGAGCCATAGCATGACCAGAGGATGGACAAGACAATGTAAAGTTGGGCTCTTGCCCCAAGGACCCATGTAGAAAATGTTCCCTCTCCCAGCTGAGTCCTGAGCAAGCTGCACCTGCCTCAGCAGGTACCCAGCTCTGCGTTCTGGGATGTTGCATTGCTCCTCCAGCTCATGGGTACATGAGCCCTCTGTGGATGATGTTTCTCCTTAACTCTGGAACACTCCACAGCACAAAAGGGCTGAAGACCCCCATGCCCCTTTCGTGGATGTGGCCTCTAAGGACATGTGGCAGGACCCTCACCACACACACACCAGCTGTCACAGCCCTGGCAGAGGTGGGAACAGCTGAGATGTGTGATCACCTGCTTCTCTCATAGTACTGCTGCAGGGCAAAAGTAAATTTGATCCTTTCATTGCATTGGCAGCTTTCCCTATGCCTTGCTCTCCTTGCTAGCATTGGAAGGCTCCATCATCTGTGAGTTGTCCTTTGCATTGAGGCCACAGCTGGTGGATGGACTGGCAAGAGGGACCAAATGCCAGCTGTAAGCAGGATGGGATGGGAATTCAGTGAGTGCATCTGGGTCATCCTGTGACAGCACAACAGCCTGGAGATGCAGATACGCCTTTAGGTTACAAACACAAGTACAGCCCAAGTGTTTGCAGAGCTTGGGTCATTGCCTGCTTTGGGGTTTTTCATGTCTCACCCTCACCTCTGATCAGACTGTGTCCTGCCATGGGGGTGGTTTGTACTCATATACAAAGAGATCTTGGAATCATAGAATCCCAGAATGGTTTGGGTTGGGAGGGATCTTAAAGCCCATTCCACTATCCCAGGTTGCTCCAAGCCCTGTCCAGCCTGGCCTTGGACACTTACAGGGATGGGACAACCACAGCTTCTCTGGGGAACCTGTACCAGTTTGCATCCAAGGCATCACTCTGAGCAGTCTTTTCCAGGAGATCAATGGCCACAACACCCCTCGCAGCAGCAGGGACCAAAATCTCCTGCCAGGCTGCTGTGTGAGGCCACTTTACATGTGGCAGTAGGGCAGCAGACGCTCTGCACTGAGAAAGTGGCTCAGGTCTGCAGACCTGCAACTGCTCATAAAAACCAGAGCTGCCTGTTCAGCCATTCCACTGCCACCAACAGGACATTTCAGAGTCTTGAATTGCAAATTCTGCCCCTTCTGCCACATTGTCAGTGTGCTCCTAACACTGACACAGGCAACAGGTACATGGGAGCAACCAGAGACAGCACTACACTGGTCCTCCTCTGCATCGTGTGGGAACCTTGAGAAGGTACTCAGCAAATAACAATTAATTACAAAGCATTCTCTAATCATGTTTTTCCCTCTGGGAATGGCAGAGGTCTGTTCCTCTAGATTTACATCCAAGTAGCTCAGCTCATCAGCTCCTCCAGTATCCAGGATTGCTTTCCCACTACAGAAGTGAACCCAGCAGGAATATTGTTGGTGCAACAAAACACAAATAATTTCTACCTCACACCCACAGCCAGAGCTGTAATTCCATCACAGAACAAAGGTCAGGAGTCTTCATCCTCTCACAAAATTCAGCTTTGACAGCTCATCAGGATCAGAGGAGCTAGAGGTTTTAACTCAAAGGCTGAAATCTTGCTCTGCAAGAGGCACTCAGAGCATCCTTATGAGTCTCTGTTTCAGCACTGTGCAGGTATTCAACACAAGCCTGGAATACACAGTTCTTTATGAATTTATTTGCTAGTGGAAAGTGATACTTGCCTGTGAAAAATGATAGTGGTTTCTGCCTTAAAGAAATACCTCACTTCAAGGTGAGATGATTACACCTGGAACTAGGATTGAAAATCCTGAACTACACACACACAGAAATAATAAAGACAACACAAAATTCTATTGAAACAGGTTGGGTTTTTTTCCTGAATGTTCACCAGTTTTCAAAAATTACAAAACCTCAAGAACTGTAACAATGTAGCACTTGAAAAAAGAGGCTGGTGTGTACAAAAACAATCATGCTTTTGTTTTAGAGGTGGTGAGGGGTTTACGTTTATCTGGATCCTTTTCTTCCTCCACCATAGTGTGAAAGAAGAAAGTACCAGTTTATTTAACAGGATAGCTCTGGAAAATAAGGAAGAACATGCTTTCCCTGTTACAAAACTACCAGAAGATGCATGCTCGAGATCCAAAACACAACAGACTGACATTTTTTAGCATGCAGGCTTTGTTTTATGACCCACACAGCTTTGCCTTCCCCTGCCCCTCTCAAAGATGAGATCTGTGCCCTGTATTTTGCTCTCCCATTAGTTTGTTCTTTTGTTTTCTTTTTATAATGACATATTTGCCTTTTTTTTTTTTAGCCCTAAATCCCAGGTAGTGGTATCCAAGGTAACAGCAGTAAAGAATCCAGATCTCCATATTATCACTGTTTCTGCAAGTTGCATGCAAAACTTAAGCCATTTCTGCATGTAACACAAGGCTGGTCATGTATTGTGCTTCTCACAGCCCTGGGGTGCTTTACCCATTCACCACCACATTTTCTTGACTGGGAAGAGCAGGTTTGCTTTCCCATGGACACAGACAGACTAAAAGACCCCTCCCCCCATTCCCACTCCCCCCAGTTGCCCCAAACACATGGCAATGTGCATCTCAACACCAGGTCCAGACAGTTCACTTGCCTACAAGAGCCTGGTGGCTTCAGTAAAGTCCCATGATTGCTGCACCCACATCCTTGGAAGGTCTTCGGTCCTTCACCAGAAAGTTAATCATGCTCTCAGACTTGATGAGCAAGTTGCAGCCCAAAAAGAAGACGCCAAACATCACAGTCAAGGAGAGGACGCAGAGGACAGCAATCTGCACCACCCTCGTGATGAAAAGACTCCTCTCGTCGGGTGCCAGGACCAAGGAGCTGCCCTCAGTCGCCAGCACTGTGCTGGTCCCATTGCAGCAGGCCATGAGCATCCCCAAGCCCTGAGTCCTGTTGGGGTCAGCTGCCTGCTCCAGGAGAGTCTGGTTGAAAGAGGATCCATTCATGGTCTATGTGTGACCCCAAATCCTCAGCAAAGGTGAAAGGGAAGCTTTTTGTCCCCCTGTCCACCCTTCACAGGCCAGGGCTCAGAAGCTCCAAGCCACCTCCTGCCTTTCCTCTCTCAGTGCCCGGGATGGAGAGGGAACTTCCTCCAGGCTGTGAGCAGGTGGAAAGCCAGTCCATGCAGCTGACGGATGGCTGGATCCCAGATCCCTCCTGGCAGAGCGTTAGCACGAGCCCCCAGACAAGCAAAAGGAGAGAGAGAGAAAAGGAGAAAGGAACTTGGAGGAAAGGATGGAAGCCGGGGGTCACCCCATGCCCCCTGCCCTCCCAACCTGCCCCCGAAACAGCGGAGCAGTGCTGCCGGATCCCGGGGGTTCTCCCGCAGGAGGGAGAGCTGGTGTCTGCCGGCTGGGAGCTCCACAAATGCAAGTTACAAGCTAAAAGTCTTCACCGTGCTCAAAGGAAAAACAGCAACTCCACCCCCTTCCAGCCTCCCCCCAGGCCCGCCTTCCTCCCCCTCCACGTTCACCCTGCTGCCCACTCCTTCCCCATGCTGCACACCCCATCTCTGCCCCGCCACGGGTACCCACACCTACCCCTGTGCCACCCCCCATGTGGGGGCTGACCCCTAAGGCCCTGCAGAGTGGTACCTAACTCATCCCTCCCTCCAGCCCTCCCACCTGCTCCCAAAAGCATCCTACATGGATGTTCAGTGTTCATCCCAGACTGCTGGCAGGTCCCTGTTCCTCTGAAGGCTCCTGTAAGCCTCAGGTCAGCACTGCTGTCACCAATCTCCCCTTGCTGCTCTGTGCCACCCACTCCTTCTCGGAGCAGCGTGGCCCAATCCAGCCAGTCCACCCCCAGCTCTGTTTGGTGATGCCTGTCCTGTGCCTTCAGAGAAGAGCTGGATCCAGCCCCTCTCTGCATCCTGCTCCTCTAGCTGGGGGCCTCTTCCTCAGGGCACATGGTCTCCCTCTCCTCCCCTTCCCACTTAACCCCTCCAGAGGGGAGCTCTGCAGTGCTGCACCCTGATTTCTGCCCTGTCTCCAGCTCTGGGTCCCACAGCAGAGTCACTGCAGCATCCAGGGCCAGAGCATCACATGTCCCTCAGCTCCACCAAGGCAATCCCAGGGGAAGTTTCACCATCACTCCCCTCTCTGTGTCGCATAAGCTCCCCAAGTGACACCATGAGTCAGGGTGTCCAGCTTGTCAGGCTTACTCCTACTCCTGCTCATCCCAGGGCTACGCCCACAGGACTGCCATGTCCCAGCTTCCTGGATTTGCGCATTGGCATTTGCCTGGAAATGTGTCTGGATGGCCCAGAGCAGCAGATCACCCCCAAAGCATAGTGTGAGGACCTTGCCCTGCTTTATCCATGTACATATTGGCTTGTTTCCTTTGCCCAGCCCCCAAGGGATTTTAATAAAACAAAAATGAAGATTGATGAGTTGTAGCCAAAGTCAGGAGCATGTGGCTAGTTAAGGGTGGCAGGCAGCTTGGTAGAGACAGTGTCAAGTGATCTTCCTTTTGGGCAGCTGGGACTCCCTGCTCTGCTGCTGTGACTTTAGGGGCTCAGAACTGTCCAGTTCAAGGTTTACTTGTTGCATTTTCCTCCTTTTCTGCATTTGGCATTTCTCTCCAGATTGCTGCCCACTCTGCTAGGGCTGTTGCAGCAGAAGTTATGCAGGAAGGAGGAGACAACACTGATCCAACGAGCATCTGTTTGTGTTTAATCTGAGGGCCAGGAAAAATCCCACAGGAAATCAGAGCATCTCTAGTGCCCCAGCCTGGGTGGGAGATCCTCTCCCTGCATGCTCCCAGATCGAAGGAGTTTCTGCTCCCTCTGGTGGCTCCAGCTCTAGCATCTCCTCTCCCAGCACACCCCAGCATGGATTTGGGCTGCACCCACTGCTCCTGGGTCACAGCCCTCGGTGATGGGTCAGCCAGGGCTCCCAAACACTCCCCTGCTGCCTCCTGTCCTTATCACACTAGTGACCCCAAAATCTGGAGCATCCCATTGCCTGTTACGCAGTGCCTGGAGGTAACATTGTGGAATCTTGGAATGGTTTCGGTTGGAAGGGACCTCAAGTCTTTCTAACCCCTTGTCATAGGCAAGGACATCTAGACCTGTCCAAACTGGCCTTGAACACTTCCAGGGATGGGCTATTCACATCTCAGTGATGTTTTCAGGACAAGCAGCACCTTCTTGCAGTTGGCAGGGAAATTCCATCCAAACACATTGCATTGAGGTCATTCCATCCTTGTCCTCAGGCAGGACCAGCCCAGGAAGGTGAAAACAGGTAAAATACTTAATTTTGTGACTTTTTCCTTTTTCTTTAGCGTTTTTGCTCCATGCTGAGAGTATCACAGCCCACACTGGCCAGGGGATTCCAGGACACACAGAGCTGCATGTCCTTTGGGAGCAGGAGCACTTGCCAGTTTGGGCAGCCAGGAGCTGGGTGGGATGAGACCCTAGTGAAGAGGGCCTGGGAGATGGATGGCAGGTTGAGTCTGGGGGGTGTGCAGAGCCAAACAGGATGCCATGGTCCTCTCTAGACAGTTAAGACTAATCTTCCTTTCCATGAAACACTCAGACACTGTCACAGGATGACACAGTGCAGCCTTGTGGGCAGAAAGCCCCACATGATGGGAAAGGAGATATAGGGAGCATGTCCAGGGAGGAAAATAAGGAATTTGGGTGCCCTAAAACTGGCTACTGGGGTCTGCAGTGAGACATGGCTCCAGGATCGGAAGCAGGGCAAGACTGGAGCTGCCCAAAACCAGGTCTGGGGTTTGTATTGATGTCTCAGCCCAGGTACAGCCCTTTTTGATATTGCATGAGGATTGATGGGTTTCTCCTAGTCCTCTTTGCCAAATCCTCATTAAAAAGCCCTGGGGGGGAGAATTGGATCCCAGGTGGACAGTGACCCCCACTGAGTAGGAAAGCAGCATCCTCAAGGTTGGTGGGGCTGTGTGAAGAAGCAAAGAGGTGCCAAAACCTCTTTTAAATCCAAGGAAAGCCCCCAGGTCCTGAGGCAGAGTCTGTATCTCTACCTCATTCCCACAAAAACTGTCACCTCTTGCACACAGCTGGCAGCTCTGGGAAGTGCTGTTCTCCTCATCTCCCAGCATGGGGCTGTGGCTCTTGTACAGCTCTGTGCACATTGTCTGTAGCCTCCAGCACCTCCAGGATGTGGCTGCAGCTCTTGGCACTCAAACTTGTATCCCACAGCTTAGTATTTCTGTGTGCTGGGTTGTCTTGACCCAGGGTTGTGTCATTACTGTCCCCAAGCCCTGTCATCCAGTGGGAGAGAGTGTCCCAGGGAAATTACTCCAGCCCTTCTCTCCCTTTTGCTCCTAAGGTGTATTCCAAGTGCCTCAGTTTCTCCAGCTCTGACTAGGACCCTGGTATTTCAGGGGAACAAGAGGTTTTATAAACCCCTTTAAGAGACACACACAGGTAATTCTGATGTTTCAGTGGGCACAGTCCCTGTGCAGATGCCAGTCCCTGGATTTGCTCAGCACAGGATCAATTCCTGAGGACACAGAGGAGAAAAAACAATACAAGTGAGAAGAAAATCAGGTCCCAATTATATGACCCCAAGAACCTTCCTCCCTTTGAGATGTCCGGTTTATATCCCAACTGCTGGTTCCACCAGGTCCGGTTCCTGGCTAGGTCTCCCTCAGCTCCTAACTCTGCTTCGGCAAGGATATTCCCTCTCTGGTGCAGGAGTGGATAACCCGTACTTTCATATTAGTGTGCATTTGCTCTATTTCTTCTTAAATCCTTGAACTCCAGCAGCTCAGACGGGGTTTAAAACCAAATACCTTTCAAGAGTTAATAAAAGGAAGGAGTGAGCAAGATTTCGTAAGGAATTAAAGCCATGCGAAAGAGCCTATGGGAAAGCGCCCCTGTTCCGAGCCCCGGGACTGCAGGTCACCAGTGCCGAGGGAGGACTCGCTGCCAGGGTTTATTAGGTCTTTGTTTAAGCCCAGAGAGTGAAAACGTCCCCAGGAGCTGGCGCCAGGGCGGGCGGGGACACTCTAGACTCCGAAGTGACGCGGCAGCAGCTTCCTCCGGCCGCCCCCCTCGCCATGTGTCATTCACCCAGCCCCGTGATTCATCTCCCCGGCCGCTAAAAACCTCCAGCTACTCCAGAGCCGCTACCCATCACTCGTGGTGGGGCTGGTCCAAGCAGTCCCCCCAGCTCAGGGCCAGGAGAAGATGGGACAACTCTCCGTGACACTTGGGATCCTCCTCCTCTGCGCTACTGGCAGCTGGGGTAGGTTTACTCTGTCGCTTCTGTCACTGCTTAAAGACATCGAATGATGATGTTGCCTGTTCCTTCTACAAATTCAGGACTTTCTGAATTCCCAAGGTCTGTGATTTAATGGGAAAATCACTCGGAGGGGGAGCTGGCAGCCTGAGCTGCAGCGCGATCCCACATCTGAAGTGCAGCTCAGGACGGTTTGGCTTCGGCTGGGTCGGGGCCAAGAAGTTCTCAAGGATGTTATAGGATGTTAAGACATACTTTGGTAGGTTATTCTTACTGGATGTAGTAAGTTTATATCCTCTGCCTACCCTGTGTTTGGCACTGGTTACTGGTTTGTAATGGAAGGACTGGGGTGTTACTTGGGCTTCATCCTTTATAAACAGAAAATTCACTGAGGGAAATCACATGTCAGGTAATCCCTGCCTGTGTCCGTACATTTTAAGGGCGGGGGGGAGGGGTGCATTTCTGTCGGCATTGCTGTCCTGTGTTATTTTTTCTCATGTTGTTTTGATGCTTTTCTTTAAGAAATCCGATTTCTGGTATGAGATGATCTCGGGACAAATGTAGTTTGCATTTTTAAAAAGTTTTCCAATGTCAGAAGCACAGGAAAGCCTGGAAAAGCATTATGTCCTCCCCAGGTGTGTTCGTAGGGCTCAAAGGAAATCTTGAAACTGCAATATGATGATTTATAAATAAATATCGTTTTCAAGGCCAGACTTGGGGTTTTGGGCAATATTGTTCTGTCTAAAGAATTCCAGACTTTGGTGAATTCCCAGGAACAACCTGAGTCTCTGATCTGCTGCTGGATGGAGCTGTCATCAGTACAGGACAGGGGATAATCCCTGCAAGAGTTTGAGTTCATAGATGTCACATGGGGCTGTGCATGTAATATCTCTGGTGCCAGTGCTCAGTTTGGGGCATCCCATTCCTGGGAAGATGCTGGCAAGAAGGGAGAGGCTCGAGAGAAGAAACACCCCTAGAATAGTAGGGTGGGGATCAGCCAAAAAAGCCCAGATCCTTATCATTTAGTTAAACAGAAAGGCTGGAGAGGATGTGGTTTGTACCTTTATCAAGTTTTGTGGTTTGCACCTTTATCAAATGTCTTTGTCAGGTTTTCTCTGTGCTCATTCTTGCTCAATTTGGCTGAGGGGGAAAACAATGTGTGACTGCTCGTGCATCACACAGAGGTTACTCCGAGTGCAGACTGGGACTGAGTAATTTTCTCCAGTCAGGACAGGGTGATGCTGAGCCACAGATGTCTGCAGTGTTTCAACTGCATCACTTCCCTAAGTTCAATCCCAGGCTGGATGGGGCTCGGAGCAACCTGATCTAATGGAAGGTGTTCCTGCCCATGGCAGGGGGTGGAACTGGATGGGCTTTAAGTTCACTTTCAACCCAAACCAGTCTGGGATTCCCTGCTTTCACCTCTCTCAGGGCCACAGCTCTGCCCAACTCCAGGTTAGTGGTTCCCATCATTCTGCACAATTTATCTCCCATTTTTCTGTATTTTAGGATTGCTTTTTTCCAAAAGCTGGAGTCTTTAGGATCAGCTTATTGTGTGAGACCAGCTGGTGTCGTAGTTTAAAAATGCAGGTTTTGTACTTTGGTTTATTAGTCTTTATGACTAGAAAAAAAAGGCTCTAAAGGAGGGAAAGAAAAAAAAAAAAAAGGAAGTCACTAAAAATACAGAATTTGTTAGTATAGGCTGTACTGAGACGGTGCTGACTTGCTCACAGCCAGGCAGTGTCCAAGTCTGGGAAGGACTGCCAGGCACTCACAGGGCCAAAACCTGAGGGGTCTCCAGCTGCAGCATCCTCCCCATCTTTCATATCCTCCACCTCCTCCACTTTCACCCATCTGTGCTTTTGTTCCAACATACTCGCAAGGTCTCTGCTTCCACAAAACCCTCCCAACAGTGCATCCCTGCATCCAACCATGCAACCAGTGCATTTTGGGAATGCCAAAAAAGGAGCATTTTCCCATCATGGGGGTGTGCAGTTGCCTGCTCACAGCAGGACCAGCCTCATGTTTGGATGGTCATAGCTGCCTGGCCCCTGCTCCATCCAGCTCCATGGAAGTGCAGCCAAGAATGGCCCTGTAAAGTGCTGGAGATTGGTTCCAGGGAAGGGGAGGGTCCTCCGTCCCCAAGAAAGTGTCTTGGTCATGGAGTGATGGACACCATAGGGACCACAGGGCTGTGTGACTCTGGGGGCAGATACAGACCTCCAGGGACCCCCAAGGCAAAGCAACCAGCAATGGCACGGTGCCACAGTGTGACATCAGACCCCAGGGCAGCCTTGGGAATGGCAGCATCCCTGCCACAGGGACTTCCCAGCTGTGGCCCCACCTGAGCCATGCAGCTCCCCAGCCATGACACTGCTCTGCCTGGGTCTGTGACCTTCATTCCAAAATCCACCAAAAGACTAGATTTACATCCCCAGCAATGAGAGGGGACACCAGATAAAGGACCCCTGGGCTTTGGGGTGGCCGCAGAAGGAGAGGAAAGGAAACTACCAGGGTACAGGGGCTGCACACAGGCAGGAGGTAATTTGTACCAAATGGTGAGGAGCCAATAAGCTCAGAGGGTTGTGGGGTTCCTTAGCCCCCAGGATCAGATTTCATGGCATGAGGAGGCACCCTGGGGCTCTCCCAGCAGACATGACCCTGGAATCCTCCACATGGAGTTTCAGTGGAACCTGGTCTCATTGAGACCAGAGTTAACACTGCACATGGGAAACTGAGGCAGGAAGTGGCTGAGGGACTGGGTGAAGTCGCAGGAAAAACCTGTTTGAGGTAGGATTTGGGCTGGTGAGTCTCATGTTCCAGAGCCCTCATGGAGACTTTGTCAGCTCTGCCTTTCCCCAGCAAGGTGGGTGCTGGGGCAGAGCCAGGTGACTAAACCAGATAAAACCCAGCATGAGGGGACAAACCCCACACTGGCATTAAACAGGAGCCTGGACCAGGAGTGTTGCTGGTGGCACTCGGTGCTGTAATTCTGCCTGACCAGAGCTGAGCAACCACAGTCATGAGCCAGCAGCTGGACACAGCCAGTACATGAGGGATGTGAGAGTGGAAGGCAGGGATACTCCTGACATGTGGCAGGCAAGTACTTGGCACCTCTTCCCATCCCTGAGCAAAGGGCTGTCATCCTGCTCCAGGTATCAAAACACCAGGGCTCCCCAGGAACCTGCGGATTTGGAATCTTTCCATGTTCAGGCAAGTGGTTCCAGCATTGGCAGCTCCGAGCATTTAATTCAGAGTACCTGGAGCTGCCAGGGCTGTCCCTGTCCCTGAAGGCTGTCTGGGTAGTGCCTCCCTGCTTCCCGGAGGGCTGAACTGCTCCCAACTTCATGGCACAGCACAAATCCATGATGCGTGCTCCCAGCTGCGGCCACCGGCACTTGGCAGGGCAGGAGGGATTTCACATGGATGCAGCAGGAGGCAGCGAGAGACATGGGAGGTGTTGTTGTCATTGGTGTTTTCAAAGTGCCCGTTAACCTTCCCTCTTCCTCGCCCTGTCTAACCCAAGGATCAGTATTGCTGCTGGCACACTGCTGAGGTGCAGGAAGCACTGGAGACCAACCAGTCACTCTTCTGGGCAATGTTATATTTAAAATCTGTCCCATCCTCACATGAAGATGGATATTTCAGGGTATGATGAGAGCTCTGGGTGTCGGTGCCACCCCAAAACTGGTGCTAAGCAAGGCACTTGGGCTCAGCCTTTAGTTTAGTCTGGGAAAGAGGGAACTGCAGGTGTCAGACATGATGGGAGCACTCTGGGGCATATCCCCAAGCAGCCGCTGGCCCCTGGGACAGCCACAGCCTGTGACACCTCCCTTGAATAGACACACATACAAACACACATACACAGGTGTGAACTCGTGTGTACACTCCCTAGCTACATGCCAGCAGACAGGAGTGCACGGTGCAGTGGTTCTGGTTCTGCTCAGAGATGTGAGCTCCGCCTTCAGATGTTATTTCACCATTTCCTCTTTCTGCTTTGTGTTGCATTTCCTGCAGTTGTAGGACACTGCTGGGACAGCCCTGGGCAACCATAGGGGCACACAGGGCAGAGGGGAGGCCCTGGTGCCCACTGCTCCTTGCCAGCATCCCCCAGGCTCCCCAGGCTTCAGTGTGTCCCAGCCAAGTGAGCACTTAGCTGCATTTTCTCTGCCTGGGGAATCCTAAAATTGCTGAGATGCTTGTGCCCAGGAGGGAGGAAGAGCCAAGGGTGACACCATGGCAGCAATGTCCCAGCCACTTGTCACATCAGCCATTGGCAGCGGGAACCACATGGCCACCCACTCTGGTCTGTGTCAGAGGAGCTCCTCCTGCCCTGGGCTCCACCGGCATTTTGTGGCCCTTTAATCCCTCCCACGTGGGCTCACCAGCCTCTGACTTTCAGGACTGGTAGCAGCACGAGTCTCCTGGAGTCCCCATGGCCACTGACATAACCCAGCCTTTGCCTGGGACATTGGTGCCAGCCACCACCAGCATATTTCTGGACTTGTGCCCTTTCACTCCCTTCCCTTCCCTGGATTTGAAGCTAAGCCAAGATCAGACACTGAGTTTAGTGTCTTCTCAAGGTGGCACCAACCACCCCTTGTCGAGGTGGTGGGAAGAGGCAGCCGATCCCTGGCTGGGCTGTGGGTACCACCCTGACCCCTAGGAATTCACTCTTTCCTCTCCTGCTGCCCCAAAGTGTTGCAGGGAAGCAAGATGAACCCCTTACCAGGGGGCTTCACTCCAACACCCATGTGATACTGCAGGGGTGAGAGGACCCTTTGAAGAGCTGGCAGGTAGGGAATGATGCTTAGCCTTGGGCAAGATGAAGCCCAGCTCATACCAGGCTAGGGAGAGTAAGGAAGCAACATCCAGGGTTTGCAGGTGGGAAAAGGGATAGAGTAGGGCCCTGGTGGGGCTTTGGCTGCTCAGAAGCTGGTAGCTGAGCACACATGTGAGTTTGGGTTCTGTGGGCTGTAATTGCTCTGTTTTGCTGTTTCAGGGGGCAACATCTGCACCACCCGTGGGGTGAACTCCTGCAAGCAGTGCCTGGCTGCCAGTCCCCTCTGTGCCTGGTGCTCTGCTGAGGTAAGAGCTAGGGGCTGAGCAGGGCTGAAGCACATCCCTGAGAAGGGCAGGGGATGTAAAGGAAGGGAAGAACCTTTGATTTGAGTCTAGGTTACAGCTGCAAACTCAGTCTCCATCTGTTCCCACCGTATCTAAACAGATTCCTTGGTGGCATCTGGCTCAGACCTCGGCTTAAGGCACTTGGTCAAGTGGGCACTGCTTCTGCCCCACTCCAAAAATATGCCCCTTATCTGGGTGTGTTGGTGGGAGCTACATTGAGCTGGCTGGGAAATTGTGGTGTTTCCACTAGGATTTCACTTTATCTTTCAAATAATGCACATTTGAAAACTTAGTTTACTTTTGGTTTACTTCTTTTACTGCTTTTACTTCTTTTGGTTTACTTGGAAACGTGTTGTAAAGCTCTGGCTGAAGAAGCCTTATTCCTGGAAGGCCTGAAAAGAGGAATTGAAAATACTCATTAGAAGTTAAGGACTGGGTTTTAAAGCCTTTTTTCATTAGAAATAAGGGGAGAAGAAGACATGGTGCCTCATTTTGCTTACTGAGCTAAAGTGGATATGAGTGCTGAACTGTGGCTCTCAAATGATCCTGTTTGGGTAGGTAAGAGCCAAGCAGATCTGCCACATTCCCCTCCAAAAATGCTGCCCTGGGGGTTAATCCATTGGGTAAGAGGAGGGAGTTTCCCAAGGGGTTGGGAGAGAAGCCCCAGGGCAGAGCCAAGGGAGGTGATGGAGGTGGGGAGAGGTGATGAAATCTTCTTTAAGGCATTCCTTGCCTCCTCCTTCTCTATCCTTGAAGATCCACTTCTATCAGCTGCAACTGTGCCCATAGTGCCCACTGGGACTTGGAAAAGACCTGGGAAAAGTGATCCAAGCTGGAAGATGCTGCTGGATCATGCCAGCAATGGTCTAATGCCTTGGGATCAATGCATATCCGGAGGGGAGGCCTCTGGCTTGCTGTGCCTGTCAGATATGACTTATGGCATGTGGTGTGAATAAAGATGTTTGTGCCCATCTTATCTCTGGCAAGGAGTGGCTGAAACATGCAGCTTGATAAGGGGCCTGGCTTTCCTTTCCATCCCCCCTCCGAGGGGGAATGGTGCCTGAGCTGGGCTCCTCCTTCCCAGCCGCTGATCCTGGGCTGCACTGGTGGCTTGACGTGCAGTGGGAGCTGTGATAGGGGTTTTTTCCTTCAGATCAGCAAAGGTTTCCAAAAAAGGAAATATTTCCAGTGCTGCTCAAGCTGAACCCCTGGCAGACATGACAAGAGTGAGGGAGGCGTCCTGCTGCTAGACTCGGCCCCCGGAGAGCTGGGCTGTGTGCTCTGCTCAGCAACTCTGCCTCCAACATCTGTACCACATTGTCTTAATTTAGCAAATGAGGGGTTTTTTCTGTGGGTTTGTTTAATTTCCCTGGGGTGGGGGAGGTCTCTGATATTGCATCACTCCTGTTTTTAAAGGGACAGTGCCCATATTTGTGCTCCTGCTCCCACTACAGCCCTTTTCCACTCACACTGCCTTCCCAAGGAGCCTGGGGTGATGAGTTATTCCTGCTCCATCCTGGTTGTGGATTGGAGAAGGATTTCATTGTGGTTTCTTGTGATCACTGACCTCCCCCCAGCATTGATGCAGAACAGAGTTGAGTTTTATTTATTTCTCAGAAACCTTGACCACTCTTACCAACAAATAGATGTTCTCATCTGCTTTTTTGGAAAAAGCCAGCCGAGCTATAACACTGAGGTGTATCTCTAAAATCCCTTCGGAGATTGTTGTGACAGATCCTTGAGGGTCTCACCCACCCAAAATGTCAGCCACTCTGGGTCTCTTGGAGGCCAGACTGGACCGGATTTAGATTTTAGAGAAGCTGTTGGAAGGTTTTAGCTTAATTTGTGGAGGTGTCTGTGCTCTGAGCACACCCAAGAGCTCTCCTGCAGAGAAGCTGATGCTGCATGTCGTTGTGTCCGAGATGAAAACAGAGATGCCCTGGGGAATACACAAGTTCCCAAAGGCTCCCATCCTGGGAGCTCAGGAATGGAACTGGCTCTGCCCTCACTAATCAGCTCTGGAGGCAGCAATTGGGATAAAATAATCAGGTTTCCCATTCTGAGGGGAGTGTGAGCAGATGTCCACTTTGCAGTGGGACAGAGGGCAGGGAGAGCTGGTGAGCATCTCTGGGAAGGGCTGTGGGATGGCTGGGATAGAGAGGGGACACACATCTCCCCACATCTCCGCGTAGGGAGCTTATGCCTTGAGAGCTGTGCTGACAGGGAATGGGTTTCTCCTGGATGAAATCCCTGTGCTGTGAGTTTGTCACCAGCAAGCTTGGGCTGCCTCTGGGTCAGTCCTAACTAGAGCTATGCCCCAGGTGTTGAGTCAGCAAAGTGGCAGAGCCTGGGGTCAGCAACAGACTGGGGGCTGCCAGAGCCTTGTAGCCAAATGTCCCACTTCTGCAGTAGTTTTTGTTGTTGAGGAAGCTCCTATAAGTCTTGAGTCTGTCACTATATTTAAGGCTCCAAAGAAAGGGGAAGGATGCAGCCCTGTCCATGGAAATCTCACAGCAGGAATGATGCTGCTAATCCCATAAGGTGCCATGAGGTCTCTGAGGTCCTGGGAGCTCCCTAGTATCTCCAGGTATAACCAAGCACCATGGTTAAAATTCACCTGCCCAGCATGTTTTTCACCCACCTATTTTTCCAGTGTTTTCCTTGACTGGGACAGGAATGTATGTGATGATTGATGGGATCTGGAGTGAACCAGCCACCCCTTTCCACAGCAAGGAGACCTGTGGAATAAGCTTGTGGGTGGGTGGGTGTGAGGGAGCTAATCTGAAGGGATGACTCGTCCTCCTCTCTGTCAGCACACTGTCCAGGCAGGGGCAGGGTAGGAACACGCCTGCTGATGTATTTTTTGGCTATTGCTTGGCCACTGTTTCCAGAGGGCCAAGGGCCAGCCAGGGCCTCCTGACACCATTTGTGGTTTTCACAATTTCATTTGCATAAAACAAATTCATCCCTGGGTTCAACCACCCTGAACCCAGGGCAGTTCATATCCTGCATGGGAACCTCTCCAGCACTGGAAGGCTCAGCTCTGAATTCCAGCATCTCAGGAGCAGGGAGGGCACTGAAACAGCCCCACCAGGACTTGTGCCACCTCCTTTTGCTGCAGGAAGAGGCTGTGGTGGTCCTCTGCTGGAGGACTCCAATGTAGAAAGATCTGGGCTGAGGAAGGGAGATAAAGAATTGCTTTGGAGGGGAGGGGGGTGCTGTCTGAGCAGGAACATGAGGCAGACCACGGCAGTGTTGGTCTGGGAGAGAAGTTCTTCCCATATTTGTCTTCATAAGCAACCAAAGGAATAGGAACTCTCCTGAATGTTTTGTGATAAGGATGAGGAGCCAGGAGCTTTTTAAGAAAGGAAGGACAGGGCTGGAGCTAACTATGACTCCACACTTTGTGCTTCCTACCCTTGACAGGCTCTTCAAGGCGTCTCCCACAGGCCCAGTGCCTTTGCACTCTTTCACTCCTTTTTTGGTGCTCCTTTCCCGGGTCAGCTGCATCCGTTAGGAAGCTGGAGACCTGGAGATAGGTCTGATCCACTTCCAGACAGGAACTGACCACTGCTCTGTGATATGAGCTCACGCACAGTGGACATGCTTCTTGCTCGTGGCAGGATTTTTAAGGGCCCATGTTGGAAAAACGGAGGGGAAAGATGATTTGTCTTTTGTCAAAGTAATAAATAATTTTGAAAGTCCCACACTGCCTGTACCCAGCTTGCCATGTTCACATCCTGCCGCACCCTCCGCTAGCCGTTCCAGAGAGACAGGATTTCCTTTTAGCTCTGCCAAAACCCAACCTAAAGCTCCAGCTGCCAGGAGTCAGGAGGAGGTTGGCAGGGATGTGTTATCCATGATTCCTTGGGAAGGGCTGATGGGCTCCTGGTCTGAACCCTGGCAGGACTTGCTGATTCCAAATCCCCTCTATCTGCTGCCTTCCTCAGGCAGAGACCATGTGCCCCGAGAAATCTTTGATCCTGGTCTGGAGTCAGGAGTGATAGACCAAGGGCTATCCAGGGAAAAAGTGGGGGCCTTTCACCTTCTCCCAGCATAGTCCTGGGAGGCTCCTGACCATGTCCCTTCCTGGCAGGTCTGGGCACAGTCGACCCCTCGCTGTGACCTACATGCTAACCTCCTGCACAACGGCTGCGGACAGGACCACATCGAGTCCCCCAGCAGCAGTGTCACCATCCTGGAGGACAGGCCTCTCAGCAACAAGGGCTCAGGGGGGTCCACCACCACCCAGATGAGGCCCCAGAGAATACAGCTGAACCTGCGGCCAGGTAAGAGTCCCCAAACTGCCCTAGGAAGAGGGGATGCAGTGGGAATAAACCAAAGGGCTCAGGTGCTGAGTGAGCCATCACTCTGCCTCACTGGCCAAGGTGGTCTTATGTCCTTCAGGGTCAAGACCAGGCTGGCAGCAGCACATAATCCTCCAGAACATCTCTGGTGGGCAGCAGAGCTGTCTGATTGCTGTGTTTGTTCTTTTGCCTCAGTTCCTGAGGTATTTGAGGGGCAGGATAGGATGTGACTTCAGCAACATATGAGGTTTTATAAATTTGTATATAAAGCCATTCAGACCTGAGGCACTGCTGCTGTGCTCAGACTGCCTGGGTGGAAGTCAGCTCATATCTAACAAGCCGCAGAGCAGCTGGCAGGGTTGGGCTGCCACCAGATCCGTGTAATTTCCCAGGCTCTGCTCAGTCAGGCGGACTGGAGCCAATTAATGGCTCTGGTCCTTTGCCAGGATCCAGGAGTTTCAAAGATGCCAGGAAGGAGGCAAAACTATCGGGCACATGGCCTCTGTCCACATCCCTGGGCATGGCCAGGAGCCCTGCCCCGTTGGAAGGACAGCAGGCACAGGAATCCCCACACAATGGGGACATGGTGCAACTAAGTGGCCCTTGTTCTCTTCAGGTCTAAATGTAGTTGTCAGGAGGCAAGTGAGTGTGCTGCTCTGAGTGCTGTAAATCCCTGTTCCTTGGAAAAAAGAGGAGAGACCTGCAGCTTGATACTATCTCTGCCGAACCAAGAAGGTTTAGCATAAGTCACCTGCCTTGACTTGTGAACCAAGACCAAATGGTGAAGGATACAAGCAGGACAGGTCACAGCTCATGTCCCATAAGCTCAGAATCCTCACAGTTTCAGCTCAATGAGGACAAACAGCTGCTCTATAAGCACAAAAATGAGACACCTGGCTCTATGGTGGGATCCTAGCACAGCTGGAGAGGGGATGGAGCTTTTTGGGCTGTCATATATTTTGAAACTTTCTTCATCCTGAAAGAACATGGTGTGCAGATTTAGATGGGAATGTGAAAACAATAAAAATTTAAGCTCAGCTAAGGCCTTTTTTTCTCAACATTTGAGGTGTTCTGATAAGGCTGCAGCTGTGCCCTGGCTTATGTTTCAAAGAAACCATTTCAATGATGAGAAGAAAGGACCTGCATCTCTTAAAAAGGCAGAAAGAATAGGTCAACCCTAAGTGTTTTCCGCTTTTCTTCTTTTTTTCTAAGTGCAAAAGTCATCAAAATTGGGATGTTTCCCAGAAGGTTCTTTCTAAGATTTTTGTTTCAATGGAAAACGTTTCACCAAAATTTTCTCAGAAGGGGCTGGGAGAACCAAGAGGAAAGGAAAGGAATGGGGATAGAGGAGGGCACAGAAAATGGTCAGAGTACTTGGAAGCTCAGACACATCAGAAGCAGCCTTGCCTGCCTTCTGACACCTTTAAGACCTGCTGCCCACACACTGAGGTCCCTCACTCCATACAGCTGTTCCTGTAGGATATCTTGGGAGGTCAGCCCTGGAGGGGAAGATCTGCTCATGTCCTGGCACTGAGAGGTTAGGAGAACAGGAGCCATAACCCCCACCTACCACAGAATTCCAGAATGGTTTTGGGGTTGGAAGGGACCATGAAGATGATGCTGTTCCACTCCCTGCAATGGGCAGGCACACTTTCCCTAGACCAGGTTGCTGCAAGTTCAATCCAGCCTGGCCTTGGACTCTTCCAAGGGGTGCACAGCACATCTCCTGTGCAAGCACCTGACTAAGAGCTTTGCCCCTCTGTCTAAGAGTGATGTTTTCCTCCTAGATGCTTTAACCATCCCCTTGGGTTCCTGCTGATCCCTTCCCCCTAATCCTGTGGTGAGCCTCCCTCCCCCTTCCAGGATACGAGCTCTCACTCTACTGCCCTGTCACTTCGCAGATGACTCCCAGGTCTTTCATGTCCAAGTGCGTCAAGTGGAAGATTACCCCGTGGACATCTACTACCTGATGGACCTGTCCAACTCCATGAAGGACGATCTGAGGAACATCCAGAACCTGGGCACAAAACTGGCCAGTGAGATGCGTAAGCTCACCAGCAACCTACGCATCGGCTTCGGGGCCTTTGTGGACAAACCCATTTCCCCGTACATGTACATATCTCCTCCAGAAGCCATCAAGAACCCTTGTTATGAGTAAGTCCAGGTTGAGGGAGTCCCGTAAGGGCCAGAAATTGATGGGACACTACCAAAATGTGGCTGGAAACCCACATCAGTTGGTCAAGAACTGCAGCCCATAGAAAGGACCTGTGTTTGAGAGGTTCTTGAAAGGTTGTCTCCCATGGGAAGGACAGCAGGCTCAAACAGGGAAAGAGTGTGAGAAGGAAAGAATGGTAGAGGTGTTAGGAACTGAATTCATCCCCCATTCCCTGTTGCCCTGTGCTACTAGGAGGGGGGTAGGCAGGAGTGAAGTTGAGCCTGGGAGGAAAGGAGGGAAGTGGAGAAACTGGGTGCCTGATTCTGGACACGGTTTAAACCTTGGTGCAATCTGTGTTCTGCTGGCACAGAAAGGAGGAACAGGTCTAAACTAGAAATATCATTACCACCGGAAAGCTCTTGAGGGAAAAATTTTGCATCATTTTTTCAAAAGAAATGTTGAGGCTGGAAGAAAATGACTCCTAAAAATCCTAACAGGACTGAGGCTGGGAGGGACCTGAGCCCAGAATCCCTAGAAAATTAATTTTATTTAAAAGGTCCTTCATCAGCCTCAGGCTCTTGGAGGGGTTGGGTCCCTCCACATCCTGGGCAGAACCATGGGATGTGGGATGGCTGTGGGGGCAGGGATGGGAGCTGGAATAGCCCAATGCGCCCTGTGCCCTGAGTGTTGTCCTCCCACAGGATCGGGGAAACCTGCCTGCCCATGTTTGGGTACAAACACGTCCTGTCGCTCACGGATGAGGTGACTCGCTTCAATGAGGAGGTGCGGAAGCAGAGCGTCTCACGGAACCGCGACGCACCGGAGGGCGGCTTCGATGCCATCATCCAGGCCACTGTGTGCGATGTAAGGGGCAGGAAGGCCTGGCTGGGATCAGGACAGGGTCACCAGGCTGGGCCAAGTGGGTTGGCAGGGACCAACCAATCCCTCCAGGATATGATCATAAGCCTTGTTGAGTTGTTGTGTGACTGATTTCTGGAGAGGGTGAACATTCAAGTGAAACATTTCTGTCTCACTTAGCCAAGGGAAGAACAGGACTTTCATGGGATCACGGTAGGGGAGAGGAGTGGAGGAGGTGCTTGGGAACAACCTCATGTCAGCCCTGCAGTGACCAGTCCAAAAGAGACAACACCTCCTGTGCCTTCACCTTGCTTTTGCTTGGAGGTGTTGCATCCCTGAGTCATCAGCCACCTTGATTAACACTCTAACCAATTAAAACTCATCTTTCACCTACAAGCAGCCTATGTCCACCTTCCAGACCCTGCGCTCCCACACCACTTCCCTGGGAGAGCAATTGCCTTGGTTCCCTGTGCAGAGGTTGGTCTCTAAGGCCAAGCCATGACCCCCTGACACAAAAGCAGCAGTGGGGTCCTGTCACATGGGACTGCCCTCAGCATGTGCTGACACATGACTGGGAGCTGCCTTTCACTGCAGGAAAAAATTGGCTGGAGGAATGATGCTTCCCACCTGCTTGTCTTCACCACGGACGCAAAGACCCACATCGCGCTGGACGGGCGGCTAGCTGGCATCGTGCAGCCCAATGATGCCCAGTGCCACATTGACAAGGATAATTTCTACTCTGCCACCACCACCCTGGTAAAGCCCAACCCAGGCATGGGGTTGTGGAGCCCTGAGCTCCTGTTGGGTCCCCATGGGATGGGAAAGGTGTTTCATGGTTGGAGAGTATGATGGAGAGTATGAAGGTGGAGAGGTGTACATGTTCCTAGGCTATATCTCTCCTCCAGGATTATCCCTCTCTGGGCCTGATGACTGAGAAACTCTCACAGAAGAACATCAACTTGATCTTTGCTGTGACAGATACGGTTGTTGGCCTCTACCAGGTACCAGCTGCTGTGCAAAGACACCTTCCGGGGTGGCTGGTGGGCCATGGGTGGCTGGACATGGCTTGGTGGTCTCCTGTCCTATCAAAGCTCCTGTGTGCTGGGACAGGGTTTGGCCCAGCCATGGCACATTTACCCATCACAAACAGACTTGGTTTATGATATTCCTCCAGAACTACAGTGAGCTGATCCCAGGCACAACCGTGGGCACCTTGTCCAGAGACTCCAGCAACGTCCTGCAGCTCATAGTGGACTCCTACGGGGTGAGTGTGCAGTGTGATGGCCCCACAACAGCACTCTTCCTAATAAAACAGCCACTGCTTCTGACTGCCAACAACCCACACAGATTTGTCAGCTCCCCCAACCCCAAGCATCCTCCTTGGACCAGCTGTGAGCATCTGCCTCCACCCATGTGTGCAGGCACTCCGGGGGTGGGAGATCACTGCTCACTGCCTGTCCCTTCCTGTCTTGAAGACTTTTCTCGGTAGAGAATGACACAGATGAGTCTTGAGAAAGACTTGAGGCACTTGACTCCTTTCCCATGTGTGTGGGAGCATCACTGTGGTGCTGGGGTGGGGGGAGGACCCTCCCAGGGCTGAGCCTTGCCCAGCCTCTGCTGTATCTTCATCAGTCCTCTCTCCTCCCCTAGAAAATCCGCTCCAAAGTGGAACTGGAGGTGCGTGACCTCCCTGAGGAGCTGTCCCTGGCCTTCAATGCCACCTGCCTTAACGATGAAGTCATCCCTGGGCTCAAGTCTTGCATGGGGCTCAAGATCGGGGACACGGTGAGGATCCTGCTCATGGGCTTGGCTTTTCTCCCCTCTACATAGCAGCACTGCCAGGTCATCTGTTGCTCTGCATCAGCTCCATATGCTTGTCCCACGACATCCCAGGTGACACAGACCCTGGAGTCTCAGCACTAGAGAGAGAGAGGTCCAGCAGGGTGGGTGCAAGGAGGAAAATGCTTTTTTGAATCTGCTGGATGCAAACCCTGTTATCCCTCCAGCTCAGCCTGGGCTGCTGCCCACAGGGCATGGGAACCTGGAATCATTTGGGTTGGAAAAGCCCTCTAAGACCATCAAGTCCAACCACCTAACTGATCTCTATTTCCACCACTTAACCATGTCCCTAAGCACCATATTTACAGATTCTTTGAACACTTACAGGGACAGTGATTCTACTTCTTTCCTGGGCAGCCTGTGCCAGTGCTTGACAAACCTCTCAGTGAAGAAATTTTTCTTGATATTGAATCTAAAATTTGCCTGTTTACTGTGGCAGGGACATTCTCTGGCCCACACTGTGCCGGGACAGCTTTGATAAGCTTTGATGAGCCCAAAGAAGCCTGGTGGGTCCCATTTCTGAGCTCCTTAAGCTGGGGCATGGACTGCAGCAGGTACTTACATCCAGACACACACCTTTGCCCTCCAGGTGAGCTTCAGCATCGAGGTCAAAGTGCGGGGCTGCCCCCAGGAGCAGCAGAAATCCTTCACCATCAAACCTGTGGGCTTCAAGGACAGCCTGACAGTGGTGGTGAACTTCGACTGCGAGTGCTCCTGTGAGAGCCATGCCGAGGCCAACAGCCTGTCCTGCAGCCACGGCAATGGCACGCTGGAGTGCGGCGTGTGCCGCTGCAACCCCGGGCGCCTGGGCTCCCACTGCGAGTGCTCAGAGGAGGAGTACAACCCCTCACAGCAGGACAACTGCAGCCCCCGGCCGGGCCAGCCCCTGTGCAGCCAGCGTGGCGAGTGCATCTGCGGGCAGTGCGTGTGCCACAGCAGCGACTTTGGCAAGGTGACGGGCAAGTACTGCGAGTGCGATGACTTTTCCTGCGTTCGCTTCAAGGGCCAGATGTGCTCAGGTGAGTGCTGGGCTTGGGAGGGAGACAGCTTGGGGCTGCTTAGGCTGCCTGAGATCCTGGGCAAAAGAGACACCAGTCATTTTGAGGCTTGTCCCGTGAGTTTTCCCACCTCTGGCTTGTTGAGCTGTGGATCCCCTTGGACTAGCCCAGGTCTGAAGGGATGCCAGGGGAAATACTCCCTTTTTGGCCACTGATAATTGCCTCCTGTGCCTGAGAGCTGGGAACAGGGATGGGCTAGAAGATTAAAAAGGAGGCCTGGTGGGGCTGCTGGAGGCCAAGGAAAGCAGCTCTGGGGTGCACAGGTCAGGGACTTCACTTGAACCACAGCTCAAACACCTCAGAAGTACTGCTCTGCAGGAGGAAACCCCAGGGTGGAGGGGGAGGGGTGGGGAGAGGTGGGTTTTAGCCTCCACCCAGTTCTGCAAGACTTCCTAGTGGCAAAAGTATTGGGGAAGTAAATCCTCCCTCCTCACTGGCCTTACAGCATCTCCCCTCCTGAATTATTCATCTCTTCCTCATGCTCCCAGACTCCCTCACTCCAGTCCAGCTGCTCTCAGTACTGGGAAGAGAGGACCAGGTCCTTGTGTTCTCTGTTCTCCTCCCAGTGAAGAAGCCCTCCCTGCAGAACCCCCATGCCAACAGCAATTCCAAATGTCCTGATATGCCAGGGCCTCTTACCCACCAGAAACCTTCATTTAAGGTTCCTTCCACCCACATCTACAGTAAAACACTGAAGGTCTGAGTGAATTGCAGTGCTCTGCCCATCTCCACTATTTAAGGCATGTGAGAGAGTGCCTAGGAATGGGGCATGAAACTGTGGCACATCCCCTCCAGGAGCAGAGCACCCCAAAACTGATTCAAGGGGAGAATGGTAGAGGGGTAGCCACCCCCATTCCTAATCCCAGCCTCCCTCTGTAAACCCAGGATAGGTAGCTGTGGGCTAAAAAAAGCCACCACTTTTGTGCTGTAATCCCAAAAGTCCCCAGGAAAACATCAATGGCCAAAGCTGATTCCACTCCCCTGGAGCCCAGCCTGGTGAGGTGAAACCTGGGGCCAGACGACAATACTCGATTCTTGCTCTCTGATGTCTCCAAATTGAGTTTTTGGAACGCCACCTGCCCCTCAGGCCAAACTGAGGCTCGAACTACCTCTGTGCTGCTCAGATTGATCCTTTATCTTAACAGCCTGCTGATAATGGAGGTGGAAATCCAGGGTTTACCCCACCCTGAATAGTCAGTGTCCTCAAGGAGCCTGTTCCTGTTTGAACAAGGGCTGCAGGTCCCCGGGATGAGTGAAGGGCAATGATGAAGAGCTGCCCCTGGCCAGGGTAGGCTGTTAATTAACCTGGACTCTCTGACCCCATTGAGACATTTCTCCCCAGCCTACCTGTCTGTTTCCATGCCTGGCATGGCATGATTTTCCTGTGACTCAGCTCTACTTCCTCCTTAATGGGGTTACACATTTATTTCACATGCCGGTGTCTCCAAGGGCATGGCCAGGACAGTGCCCAGCCGACCCCCACAGGGAGCAGCATTCCCAATGTGTCCCACTGTGCTGAGGGCTTAGGACAGGTCAGCGCATGCAGCTCCACAGTGTTTCCACCACTTACTGTGTCTGGTCTTTGAGCTGGAATCAAACCACAATCCAAATAGCTCCAGGGTTTGGCAGGATTTGAGCATGCCTGTCTGTCTGATTAAACCAGTCTCGGTGAGCGTGTGTTGGGCTTTTCCCAGCAGTCAGCTTCCCCTTGCTGGTCAAAGCCTCTCAAGCAGTGAGACTTGGGGGCTTTGACCAGGTGTCCTGACTCAATCCGAAATTCAAAGCCACAGCCAGAACCTGACTTGCTCAGAGACAGGTCTGATGGAGCATCTCCAATTGCTGCTGGTGGAGCTGGGGCAGCTCAGCCTGAAATGTGGGAGTTTGTTCTTGCTTGGGTGAGATTAAGAGGAGTGTTGGGGTCATGGTGAAGGTCTGGGTTTGCTGTGAGCTGCTCTGTTCCACACCAAGGTGTTGTCGTAGGTTGCTAGTCCACCTTGCCGTGCCCACAGAGAGTGAGCTCTCATTCTGGGTCATAGGCATCCATATGGGGAATTGCTAACAGGCTCTGTGGAGACACTTAAGAGTTCTGATGCTTTTTGGTTGTCCCTAGGCCACGGGCAGTGCAGCTGTGGGGACTGTCTGTGCAACTCAGACTGGACAGGCGACTACTGCAACTGCACCACACGCACGGACACCTGCATGTCCAGCAATGGGCTGGTGTGCAGCGGCCACGGCTCCTGCGTGTGCGGCCGCTGCGAGTGCACCCAGCCCGGCTCCTACGGAGACACCTGTGAGAAGTGCCCCACCTGCCCGGACGCCTGCACCATCAAAAAGTGAGAGAGAGCAGAGGGCTGGGACAGCTCATACCACATTGTAGGCTGGCAGAGACCAGGGACAGGTCATACTGCACTGGGGAGCTGGCAGAGAGCTGGGAAGGGTCATATCCCATTGTGGAGCTGGCAGCACTGGTGGCAGGAGCGCCTCACTATCTGCAGCCTGGTAGGGCTGGTACTGCTGTAATTTCACAGCCTGAGACTGAAAGGTATGTCAGTTCCCTGAGGAGAGCATGGAGAAGCTCACGGTACCTCCCTCTTCTTCCACAGGGATTGTGTGGAATGCAAGAAGTTTGAGCGGGGAAAACTAGTGGAGCAGCAATCCTGCAGCCGCATGTGCCGTGACGAGATTGAGACAGTGCAGGAACTGAGTAAGAGGAGACTCAACCCCTGACCTAATACGTGGAAATCCAGGGGGCTGTGTATGCTACACACTTCCCCTCTGTCTGTGCACCCCTTGGCATGGGGGCTCTGAGCCTCCCCTTCTGGCAGGTGACAGGGGTGAGAATGCTGTGAACTGCACCTATAAGGACGAGAATGACTGTGTGATGAGGTTCCAGTACTACGAGGACTCCAGTGGCAAGTCCATCCTCTACGTCATTGAGGAGCCTGGTAAGACCCAGCTGCCACGCTTAGGCTGGGGGCTGCAGAATGTGCTGTGCTGGGTTTCTGTGCAGAAGAGGGGCAGGGGCGGGGGAGTGAGGGGATGTTGTGTGCCCTTTGTACCTCCCACTCCAGCCAGGCACACGGGGCACCACAGCTGGGGGCTGAGAGGGATTAAAGAACTTCTTTGTTCCCTGCTCAGTGCCACCGGGGCTGTGAATTCCTGCCTCTCAGGTATCACATTTCCTAAGTTATTTCATTTCCTCATTGAGGCCAAGAATCGGTGTTCAACCTTCACTGCTCTGATCCTGTCTGACTTTGTGGGGGTGATTTTTCTTGGGAAGCAGATAAGAGGAGGCTCCCATCAGCAGCCCTAGGGTCTCCACTGACCTCATCTGAGCCTGGGGCTGTGTGACTGCAGATCTTTGAGAAGCAGGGCCATGAGGGCAGCCACCAGCTCTCACTGCAGCTGTCTGCCATGGGCAGGGTACAGCCCACACTCCCCAATCCCTCCACCGGGAGAGGAGAGGCAGGCAAGGGCTAGGGTAGTCACACGGCCCTAGGTGCTGTGCAGGGGGAGCAGGAGCTGCGGAGACTCATACTGGATCTCGTTGCCCCCATTTGCCAACTCAGTGTTGATACATGGCCACAGGCCGGGGTGGGGTGTCAGTGGGCTGGTGGTTTGGGACAAACTTCCACAAGCACAAGGATCTGGTCTCTGGTGCCATCCCCCACTGTAGTTGGGACCTGTGATGCCCCTGATCTGGCTTCAGGCTTGGGTGCAGACCCCCACGCTACAGACAGGTGCTCAAGTATTTTGGCACATGTGCCCCATGGATGGGATCCTCCTTCATAGAGCCTGCTGTGCTCAGGGTGGAGGCTCCTGCTTGCTGGCAGAGGAGGATGATGCCCTCCTGAGACCAAAGGAGCTCCATGTACCCATGGGCAGGTAGCCCCAGAACTGCTTTAAGCACCCTAGGGGTGCTGAATCCCCCTCAACCCTGCCTTCCTCTCTGCTCCAGACTGTCCAAAGGGGCCAGATGTCCTGGTGGTCCTGCTCTCAGTGACAGGTGCCATCCTGCTCATTGGCCTTGCGGCCCTGCTCATCTGGAAGCTCCTCATCACCATCCACGATCGCCGCGAGTTCGCCCGTTTCGAGGAGGAGAAGGCCAGGGCCAAGTGGGACACGGTGAGGGGCAGTGAATTGGGTGTGCTGGGCAGGAGCCCCAAAACCCCACAGCTCCTGGCTTGAGCGATCCAGATCCCAGTGTTCCTGGCATGAAAGCCCAGCTGCTGTCTGTGGTCCCATTACATGGTCCCCAAGGACCAGCTTGTCCCATTCCTCTCTAAAGACTGGAACAGTGTCCCAGCCAGGACGCAAGGTGACACTGCCAGCCAGGACAACCCTTCCCTGAGCTCACTGTGGTCCCAGGGCCTGTGCACAGGTGATAGAAGATGTCCTAGATGATTTTCCCACCTCCAGCATATCCGAAGCACTTGTCAGCAGCATGACCCCCTTACTCACTGCTCACATCAGTCTTTCCATCCCATGAGTGAGGCAGAAGGTCCCTCCTGCCATGGGATGCTGGAAAGCACTGAGGAACCCAGAGCACAAGGGAGGGGACTGAGACAGCACTAGTACCTCTCCCCCACCTCTCCTCCATCTCCTAACCCCTCACAAAGTGAAGAGATGGTGTGGGGTGGGATGGGATGGAATGGGATGGGACGGGACAGGATGGGATGGGAGGCTCTTTCAAGAGATCTCTCTCCTTCTGAGCTCCTGCTGCTTTTCCTTTCTTCCACAGCAGCTTTTTGCTATTCTCCCCCATGAAACCTCATGGGGAGCCATTAAATTGCTCATCCAAAGCCTTGGGTGGAGACAGGGATCCACCACTCCATGCTGAGACAGTGCCTCAGTTACTCCAGATGTTAAGTAGAACAAATGCTGATGCCAAGCACAAAGTGATGATGTTCTTTTCATCCTCCTTCTTCCTTCAGACCCATAACCCGCTATATAAAGAGGCCACATCTACCTTCACCAACATCACATACCGTGGGAACATGTAAGGATGTTGCATCTAGCACTGGCCATGGGATCTCCTGGAACCCAGTTTACAGAAGAGCTTGTTTGTGTCTGCCTGTGTGAATGACTGCATGTAATTTAACAAGTCCCTGACTGCCTCCAACCCCAGTTGTCTGTCACCCCACTGTAACTGCAGGGATGTGCTTTCCATGGCAAACCTCAGTCCTTACCTCAGCGGGTTGCTTGCATAGCCAGCGGCCCCTCCATACACTGAACGCAGAGAAATGGGATGATCTCTGCCAGTCTGTGAACTCTTCAGTGCTCATTAGGCCAAGGGCATTTCAGGAGCAGCTGCTTGAACCACATGCTGAATTGTGCTCTCCTCCACAGCCTGTGCTGGTGAAGCTTGGAGTCCCCTTCAGCACTGGCCTCAGTCCCTCTGGGCACAGGGACCTTCTCCTTCTGGACAGGGCAGCTGCCAGCAGGCAGGAGCCATCACTGGCTTTGGGGCTTCAGGACACTGCTCGAGCAGCCCAGCAACTCCTTTCTTCTTGCAGCCATATGTCACTGGTGCTGCTGTGACCCAGGGTGGTATAAAGCTGTGCCCCACATAACAGTGCCCTCCCTCACTCCCTCCAGTGCATTCAGTCTGTACCACCTGCCAGCTCTGTGTAACATCAGCTGTACTGGTACCAGCTGCAGCCTGGCTCAGCCCCTGGGATGGTGCTGAGCTCCTTCTGTCCACCTCCACTGTCCCCATGCCACAGTGCACATGGATGTGCAAGCACCTGTATCAGGAGGGTCATGACACTTGATATCCCTTGAGCCTGGCCATCTCTCTGCCCTTTCTGTGTTTTTTTGGACTGTGTAACTGCACCATCTATGGACTTCTGTGTGGCTCAGGTTTCCAGAAGAGCAGGCAGGACTCAGGCTATGTCCTGCTGCCTGGAGCTGTGTCACCCATGGAGGAAAAGAAAGAGCTGTCCCAGGGGCAGTGCTGGGCTGTAACAGTACTGTTGCCTGGTCCCTGCCCTGCCAGAGCACAATGGCTGAATTCCCCTCAATTGCCCAAAAAAGCAACAGTGACCTTGTTCCTGGTGTGGCGTTGGTCCCAAGGGCCCCAGCAGCTTGTTGACTGAGCTGGTGGTGGCCCTGTGTCTCTGTTCCCTGGCTGGCCTGTCCCAGCACTGTGGGAGCAGGGACAAGGATTGGTGCTGGGTGGGTTCTGGTGCTGAGCCCTGGAGGGGGGCTGGGGATAGATGGGCAGCACCAGAGTGTCAGTGAGTCACATCACAAAAATAAATAATAATAATAATAATAATATTTTAAAAAATCCAAAACCAAAAAACAGTCAGACTACTATCAGTGTTGTCCCCAGCCTGTGCCCAGGTTTCTGCCCTGGGGGCAGCCCCTGACACTGCAGCACAACTAGGGGAGGTCGTTTGAGATGAGATGGGTTGAGGAATGGCAGAACCAGGGCAAGGAGGGCTGTGGGCCCCCAATAGGGGTCTCTGCTCTGTTACTGGTTCCCTCCTCAGGATCAATAACAAGTTCAGGGGGCACAGGGTGGGCCAAAGCCCACTGCAGACTGTGGTACTGGTAGTACCTCACTCTCATGCAAGTGGAGTGAACCCCAGCATGCCACATCCTGTTTGCTTGGGTCTCTGACACCCCTAACACACTCTGGGATACCAGGTGCTCCCAACCCACACTGAATGCACCTACACAGGGTGCATTCAGGCACCTTCACAGGGTGCATTCAGGCACCTTGGGCAGTGTTCATTGCCCCCAGCTGTGCCAGACAGGGCCTCAGTGGGTCCAGTACCTGGGTGGGATCTGGGCTTGGGCTGTGGTGGGCCCAGCTGGGTTCAGCCACAGGAGGAGCATTTTGCCAGTGGGCTGAGGTAATGGCAAAGGCAGAGCTGGGCTGCCACTTGAAGAAGCAGGATGAGCACCCCCCCCGGCTACCTGGGGCTGCTTGCACTGGAGAAACCCAAACGATTCCACATATGCCATTCAGGCAGGAGACTTCCATTTCCTATGGAGCTATGCGATGAGGTGAGACCTAGTTTATCCCAGTTCACTGCCCCTTGATGCCAGGGGGCATGGCTATTTGCAGGATCAAGCCCACGACCACAAGGAGCAGCTGTTGGGAGTCTGGAGTGGCTTTTTGTCCCCAAAATCAAGGCAGTGTTGCTGTGCCAGCCGGCGTAGAGGAGAGGGAGCAGCCAGAGGTCCCTCCTGCGGCAGGGCGTGGACTCCGTGGTTGCTCTCAGCTCCCTGGAAGAAGCCATTTGGGAGTGGTAGTAGCTTCGAGCGTGCAGAACGTGCGAGTTGCGGTCTGCATGGAGGCTGTTGGAGTCCCGCACCACTAGATGGTGGTGTCTCGACGTGCTCAGCCCAAGCTTTCCACCTTCTGGGCTGCTGAGCGGTCATCTCCCACGTTAGACAGGGACATTTGCTTCACGGAGGTTTCCGGGGAGTGGGGACACCCTGCAACCCATCCCACTTACACAGCTCCTACAGTGCAACACTTAAGGTCAGGATTCTTTTTACTGCCACTTTAATTCCTGGAAGTGCTGAAGTGCTGTCTTTCCTTGGACCCCATCAACTCCTGTTGTAAATTGTTTTCTGTTAATAAATCCAAAAAATAAGCAAAGCACTTCTAATGCAGCCCGATGATGACAAAAGGTGTGTTTTGTCTGATTCACAACCCAGAATGAGGTTTTCTGAGTCTCTGTTTTCAAAAATGAAACACATGTCCCCATTCATTCCAGGGAAGCAGGTCAGTCAGTGTTGGAGTGCTGAAGTCCCAACCCTCTCAATAGAAATCCACTTTCCAGAACAGAATCTCCAGGAGGTACTGAAGGACATGGCTGTGGATGGTGAGTACACCAGCACTCTGGGATAGTTCAGGATCAGGAGCATCTGCTGGGCAGAAAACCTAAGATTTGGAGAAGAAGAGAAGACAGAGTTGAAATTAAAAACAAAAAGCCAAAATGCTGTATCACCGTGGAGGCCCAACCAGGAAAACAGACTGGGGACACAGATCTGGGTGCATCAACAGCAGCAGGGCAGAAGACCCTGCCCTTAGTTTATTTTTCCATTATATATCTGTGTCAAGGTGACCATGGATTGGAGAAGGGTATCGCCACCTCTCCTGTCACATTGGTCCAGGAGGCTGTCATTCAACCTCCCCTTGTCTTGGAGAAAGAATTCATAACATTGCCAGTATTTACAAAACATGGTCCTGTGTTTACAATTCACCAGCGTGAGAAACTGCACGTTTCTCCTTTAATATGAACGCTCAGCAAACCAGGAAAATTCATGGCAACAATGCTGCATTTCCCTCAGCACAAAATCTAAGAATAATTTAGGTTGTTGTATTTTAGGCTTCCCTTCCTCAAACATATTTTCTGAGAGAATTGGGATTGTTCAGCTTGAAGAAAGAAAGCCTCAGAGTGACCTAACTGGCCTTGAAGTACCTGAAGGAGCTAACAGGAAAGATGCAGAGACACTCTTTTACAAGGACCTGGAGTCACAAGACAAGGGGGAATGGCTTCATACTGTCAGAAGGCAGGGTTAGATGGGATATTGGGAAGAAATTGTTCCTTGTGAGGGTGGGGTGGCCCTGGCACAGGGTGCCCAAAGGAGCTGTGGCTGCCCCTGGATCCCTAGAAGGTTCTAAGGCCAGGTTGGGCAGGGCTTGGAGCAACCTGGTCTAGTGGAAGATGTTCCTGCCCATGGCAAGGGATGGAATGAGATGGTCTTTAAGATCCCTTCCAACCCCAACCATTCCATGACTCTATGGTATCTCCCCACTGACTAACTCTACCTTCCCCCATAGCCCTGGGGACATGGTTGACATCCACAGTGCAGATTCAATCTATCCCCTTAGCCAGCAAGGACCTGCAGGAAGCTCGGGACACACCACAGGAGGGGACTGGCCTTCCCCTCCTTTCTCTCTGCTCCTGCCTGTCCTCTCCTTCAGCAGCCCAGCGGCAGGAGCACAAGGAGGCTGCTGAGTCTCTGCAACTCTCTTTGGGTCACTCTGGCATGGGACACGGCATGCACTCAGCGTACCTTAAATTCTCTCTATTTCTGCACTCCCCTCAATCTTGGGTTGAATCTTTGCTTTGCATTACATGGCAGAGAGGCACAGTGTGATCTCAGTGTGTCTCAGTAGTGCCACCCCTCAGCGGGGCACAGGAGAAGGGGCTGTGTCTGTACGCTTGGTGGAGCACTGAAGCAGGTGATGAGTGGCCATGGAAAGGTAATTTAATCCTCCTTGGCCTCAGCATCCAACCCTGCTGGGAGAGATGGAAGTTTCATTTCATTTATGGCTACATTTCTTCACATCCTGAGATGGAAGGAGTGGGTGAAAGGCAAAGGAATCACTATTATTATTGTTAATAACCTCTTTGTGGCAAGTTTTTCTGTGCTGACTGGCAACAGGCACGGGAGTGTTCCAACACTTTCTTGTTATAGAGGGCACAACCATTGTGGATAATCTGGGCTTTGACCTGGTCACAGAGGAGATTAACTTGACCCCAGAGCCATGGGAGGTGTCAAGTCTGTATTCTGTGGATGGAGTCTCTCCAACTGCCCTTTTGCCATCACTCCCAAAGCCTGAAATCTCCCTGGAGAGCTTGTCCCAGCTGCTGGCAACACTCCCTGCTCCACTCAAACATTGCCTAGGCGCTTTCCTAGGGCACAAAGGTGACACTAACCAGGACCTCAACTCCATCCTGGGCTCCACAGCCAGCAGGGCTCACCTGGCCAGCAAGGAAAGCTGGAAGCCTTAGGACAGAGGAAGGTAAGGCTAGGTATCTAAGGTCATTTTCCCTGGAGGAAGCCTAGAAATCTTTGGAAACCAACAGATTAGTTCAAAGCCTCCTGCATGCCTGTACTGTGTTTGTCAGATAACAAGAATGTGATGTTAACATGAGGCAACTGATTCCCTTAAAATACTGCAGTGGTTCCCACTCACATGGGATAAACATGGAAGTAATTCACTTGTGGTCAGGGACTGATGTCTCCTCCAGCAGTAAAATCACCCTCCCCTGTCTCAGCAGAGTCTAATACCTTATTTTTGTATCTCCAGGTGCCACGGAGTCATCATGCTATGATGGGGATTTCTGCCCCTGGACTTAGTCCAGATTCTCACTTTTTCCCTTTTCCCAGTTTGTTTCAGATGTTCCTGGCTACAAGAGCAGAGGCCAAGCTCTTCTCTTACCAGATGGGACACAGAAAGAGTCCACCTTACCTTTTCTGGCTAATGATAAATAGCAGGGAATTGTCCTCCCTGCCAGATACCTAACCAGCACTGTGAAAAATGAGGATGGATCCCCATGGTATACCTTGTCCAAATCTTCACAAGGCTGCTGAGATCTATGCTCCCTTCGAGCTCTGTGAAAGAAGGACAAAGCTCAGTCACAGCTCTGACCACTCTTCTCCTCTTCAGCCCAGAGGAAAAATTACTCGGGCAGTTTTGATTACCAGAGGAATCCTCTACCTCAAAGCATTTGGGAAATGGGTGAAATTGGCAACTCTTCCCGTGAAGAATTGTTTCAGATTATCAGGTGAGATGCCTCTGTGGGATAGAGAGGGAAGTGCTCCTCTCTGCTGGGGTTATTTGTGCCTTATTTAACAACATACACAAAACACATGGGCCCCAAGATGAGATTTCCAGAAGAACTTTATATCTGGTTGCACGTCCAGAAGCATCTGCACGGCTGCCATCTGCTCTGCAAAGGCACTGCTGGAAGTGCCACCGTGGGCATGTCACACCCCTGTGCAGCTTACACCCCCCAGGCAGCAGGTCCCTCCAAAGCCCTGGGTGCAGTAGCTGGTGCTGAGTGGGGCTGGGCTGTTTCACAAGCCAATGTCGCCCTCTGTCGTCCTCTGGTTGCCACCCGCAGGAGCTCAGAGACTGGACCAGCAAGTGTGAATGGATGGATGGAGACTCCCTCAAGTGTCGCAGAAAGAAGCCCAATAAAATTTTGGAAAGCGGTGCATCACCCTGTGCCTGCCTTTGCAGGCAAAACTACAGAATCCGAGAATGGTTTGTAAGGGACATTAAAGACCACCCAGGGCCACCCCTACCATGGGCAGGAGTACCTTCTGTCCCAGGCTGCTCCAAGCCCCATCCAGCCTGGCCTTGGACAATTCCAGGGATCCAGGGGCAGCCACAGCTGTGCCAGGGCCTCTCCACCCTCACGGGGAAGAATTTCTTACATTATCCCATCTAACCCTGTCCCCTGTAATGTGAAGCCATTCCCCCTTGTCCTGTCACACCAGGCTCTTGTAAATAGTCTCTCTCCCTCAGGTTCCCTCAGGTACTGGAAAGGGCCACAATTAGCTCACCTCAGAGCTTCTCATCTCCAGGCTGAACAATCCCAATTCTCTCAGCCTTTCCTTGTACAAGAGGTGTTTCATCCTTTGGATCAACCTGGTGGCCTCCTCAACTTCCCTCTTTCCTCCTTCATCTTCCTTCCCTGTTCCCAGAAGGCCAAATAAATAAATGTCTAAAGGGCTGTTGAGAAGATGGAGCTGGACTCTGCTCAGTGGTGCTGAGCAATAGGACAAGAGACAACAGGCAGAAACGGATGCCCAGGAAGTTCCACCTGAACATGAGGAAGAACTTCTTCATTGTGCAGTGACCAAGCACTGGAACAGATTGCCCAGAGGTGTTGAGCTTTCATTGCTAGAGATACTCCAGAACTGTCTAGAGGCAGTCTTGGACAATCCATTCAAATCTTTTGAATTTGAACCCATTAAGCCTCATTGTAAGAGAACAAGGGGGAATGGATTCAGTTTGAAAGAGTAGGGTTAAATGAGATACTGGGAAGAATTTTTTCCCTGTGACAGTGGGCAGGACCAGCACAGGTTGTCCAAAGCAGCTGTGGCTGCCCCTGGATCCCTGGAAGTGTCCAAGCCAGGCTGGACAGGGCTTGGAGCCATCTGGGCTGATGGAAGTTGTCCCTGGTCATGGCAAGGGGTGGAAGAGGATGGGCTTTAATGTCTGGTCCCTTCCAACCCAACCCATTCTGGGGTTCTGTGCCATGTACTCTGGAATGACACTACTGGAGCAGGAAGACTGAATCAGACGAACCCCTGTGTTCCTTTCCAGCCTGTCCCACTCCGGGACTCGTTGAAATGCGGGATAAATTCCAGGAAAGGCCTTTTCGGGGTCCTTTCCCGACATTTCCCGCGGCACGGCCTCACCTGACCGCCCTCCCCCGTGACCGCCGCCTGCAGTCCTCCTTCGGGTCGGACCGCGCGGCACCGCTTCCGCTTCCGGCGCCGGCCGGCCCGTCATGGCGGCGCCCGGCGAGGCGCGGGAACGGCGGCCTTTCGGGAGGCGGCTCCTCACCGACCCCGCCCGGCTTTTCCAGCACAATGCCTGGTGGGTGAGGGCTGCCGCCATTGCCCGCTGCAAATCCCCGTGAGCTGCCCGGGGGTGCTGCTGCCCTGTGGTGCCGTCCCGCGCCTGGCGGTGGGGTGGGGGTGGCCGGGGCGGGCTCGCCGTCGCCTCTCAATTTGCCATGTCTGTGACCAAGCGCTGTCTAATGGGCCAGCCCCAACCTGCCCGCTCCGCCTCACGGGGCCCTGACCCAGGTGACCGCCCTCGTCTCAGGACGCGCCTCGAGAGACGCCATCAGGGCGCGGAGCGCGCTGAGGGAGCCGTGGGTGTAGGGCTGGCGGCCGGACAGCGACTGCAGGCCTGGCCGGGACCGGCATCCGCGGGCAAGGCACTGCCCTATGCGGCCGGTGCTCGGAAGTGCTGGTCCCCGGGGCTCCTGAGCCTTCGGGACTGGTCCCTGCAGGGTCCTGAGCAGGGGGGACTGATGCCCAGGGGCTCCTGCGCCTTTGGGTATGAGCCCCAGGCGGTCCTGAGCACTTGGAACTGCTCCCTGCGGAAAGCTGAGGCTTGGGAACCGATCCTTTGGGAGCTCCTGAACCTTTGGGATTGATCGCCAAGGTGTTCTGAGCCTTCAGGACTGATCAGCGGGGAGTTCTGAGCTATTCTTAACCCCTCCTGAAGCAATAGCATTCCTCAGGCTCCGTGGTTGTAGCAATTGTTTTATTGCTGTGGTGAGTAAAGGTAAATTACTTGCTGACAGAAATCCATAACCTGTCATTTCTTCAGGGAGGTTGTGCCAGGTGTGTGCTTGGAACAGGAGCTCTTTATTTGGATACAGAAATTGTTTTAAGTCAGTTAAATATCCAAATTCTCTATTTTGCTGGGAACTGAAGATATTTTGCATTTTGGGGGTAAATAGATCCACTTTTGGTCTGTGGCTGCTATACCTTGTTAAGAATCGGGCGTATTTAATTCGTAATTAAGTAATATTTATATGTGTCAGCCTGTCATTCCTTCTGGGACTATTCTATACAAAAGGTAGGTTACAAAAGCGTATCCTTTGTTTTCCTGTGCAAAATCTTAGCAGTCTGTTTTTTCACAGACTTAACACTTAAGACTTGGTTTTGTGAATTAAAGTCAAAAGACTAATTCCTTCTGAGACAAGAACAGCAGTTGGGCCTTGTATTCTGCTTTTCATTCACTTGTTTTAATGAAAAAAGGCCAAATGAATCACTTTATTGACTGCATAACTCTGTATGTGCATTGAAGTTATTAGTAATTCTTGATGCTTTAAAGCTTCCTGCATATTTTTCTCATAATTTGATTTAATTTAACAGTTACCTTCCAAATAACCCAAGTGCCTTTTTTGTTTTAGCTTGGGAAAGACTATGTCATTTTGTGCTGAGTGCTCTCATGGTTTTAGCAAGGATCTATATCCTTTAAATTTGACTGAGCATCCAAAATGGGACAAATTTGGGGTCCCTTCTGTTTGCAATTCCATGAGTTCTTTCAGGGCTAGGACCTGCATGTGCTCACTAGGCTGTTGTGCTGGTGCTGGGCTGGAATTGGGGATCACACCTGCACCCCTGTCCATTTGGAGGGCACTCCAGACCTTTCTTTTTCCCTCTGTCTTTGTCCTACCATGCTTAGCTCTAGTTCATCTTATTTTTCACAACAGGGATAATGTGGAATGGTCAGAAGAGCAGGAAGCCAGTGCCAGGAGTAAAGTTCAAGAGAACAGCTCACAACTATTGCCACAAGATAAACAAGGTACTTATGGAGAGTATCCTCATGCGAGTCTTAGCTTTGTGCCAGGAATGGAACAGTCTGGCAAGAGCCACATCAGAACATCATCAGTTCCCCCCTTCCCCCTCTGCCAGTCACTCAGAAGGCATTAACACATGTGTGATAATGGGAAATTAAGGAGGAGGAATCTTTCTGTTCTTAATTTAGCTCTCTGTGACTTTTCTGTTTTCACTAGAGGCTCCTCCTGTTTGGGAGGAGTCAGATTGGGTTGAGCTTCTCTGTCATGTTGCATATTATAAATACTTGTTAGTGTTTGTTGTCAGCAAGCCTCTTTGAGCGTAGACTTGTTGCCTCGGCTTATTTCTGCTCTTTAAAGCTTAGCTGCTAGTAGCCAGTCTCTTTTTGCTGGCTTCCTGTGGAGTGAGCCCTGAGCTGATTTTCTCTTTAAAGGATCTGATAGTGTCCATATCTATATCTACGGAGTGAATAAACTGCATGAGAACAGTTTCTTCAGAGAAAGAAAAATTACTTTATCTTGATTGTTTATCTTCAGATAGATAGCAAAGGGATTCCAAAGTTTTGATTTGATTTGATTTAAAGGATACTTAACAATCCAAAATGCAGAGCTTACCTGTCTCTGAATCAAGCTCAAGGTGCTCAGCTCTGTGGTTAAGTCATAGTTGAAGTCATTCTGAGATGGTTAATAATGCATTTCTTCTACACCTGGTAGAGATCATCCAGTCCTTCAAATGATGGTGAAATGGTTCTGTGGTGTGGTAAGAAACCTGTCTGATCATGATCTTACTATACCCTGCCGAGCTCTAGGGTGGATGTGCTCCTTTTGTTCAAATTAAATCGAGTGTGTCACCCATAAGACGATACTGAGCACTACTGGAACTATTGAGACACTTCCAGTTGTGCTCACAATAGCAAATTTAATTACACCAAAGAGTAGCCCTCCTAATTTCTTGGACTTCTAGAAGTATCCAGCAGTTTTCCATTGTGATGCCCATTGTGTTGAGTTCATTTTAAAATCTGGTTAGCATTAAAGGGTGCTGTCTGTCATGCTTTGAGAACCTATATGCAACTAGGAAATTGTGGAGCAATTTGCTGTTGGAGCAGTTTGTCAGAGCTCCATGATGTATTTCCCAGACTGAACAATGGAGGCCAGTCAAATGTTGATGGTTGCTATTCACTGTGAAGAATGTGGAAACAATGGGATGGCTGGAAAGTAGGGAAAGCAGCCCAGGCAAACGTGCCTGAAGGGTCTGATAGTTTGAGAATCAGGATGTCTGAAGAGGAGAACAAAGGCAGAGTATTGGTCATTATGGCTGTATTATTCTGTGGACTTCTTGGGGATGTTTGGATTTGTTCTGAAGAGGGAGGGAAGCTCTGTAGGTGTATGGAAGATGTGTCTTCTGGCTGGGAAAAGAAAGAACGAAGTGCAAGTTTCTTGGTTTCCTTTTGAGGCTCCATAATTAACCCCCTTGCAATTCAGGAGGTCTCTGATTCTCTTCTGGTCTTTGTGAGCAGTTACTTTTGTTCGCTTTTCTTTTGCAGAGTGAAGGGGTGAGTCTGGGCTTTGCTTTGGGGGTGTACTTTCAAAGGTGAGCAGAAAGTCAGGAGTCCTTATCAGGAAAGTCTGTGAAGGAATCTGCCTTGCACACCAATGGCACTGTGAACTAATATCCCAAAAAGGGCCTGAAACAAGTATGATGTGAAGTTTTTTGGCTGGAAGTCTTACTGAAAAATTTACATGGTCATATTTTCACTTAAGTATGTTTCTTGTATAATCTTTGTCAGCTGGTCCTTAATTTTTTGTACTTTTATTATTACTGATCCTTTATTCAGGCCTTTGAAAACACCAGGCTCCAAGGTAAATGAGCTTTAAATAAAGCTTCCCCACATGTGGTTTGGAGTATAGCAGCCCTTCAACAGCATCCCACAGAATATTACACTAGTGTAATGAAGGAAGAGCACAATGTCTTGTTCACCAGTGTAATGTGGCAAAAATGTGGGCAATCCAAAATGGCTGGGCTGGAATTTTGTCCCAGCATCTCAGGTAAGCATTCCACTGCAGTCAGGCTGTCATGGGATTGTTGGAGATGAGCAGGAATCAGGATTTGTATTTTTGTTAGGTGAAGGAGTGTTTCAGCCCCAGAAGCCTTGCATATTCCTGCTAGTACATGGGAGAAAGACAGTTCAGGACAGAGCATGCCAGGGTTTGGATCAGTAGCACTTCTTCTAGCATTGGCAGTCATTGACTTCTTCCATGCAAATAGTGAACTGACCTGGCCCTGCTCAGTGTGACCTACAGTGAGATCATGGCACAAACTTACTGCTTGTGTCTAATATCAGATATTAAAGTTTCCTCCAGCTTGGGGTTTAAGAACCAGGCTTCTTACAAGGAGAAAATCCCTATAGTTGAGGTAAAGAGATTATTTTTATAAATAGCTCTTTGTTCTGCAGGGATAGATCCTACTAAAAATAGACATGTGACTTAGTGCTTCTTTGTTAAAGCCGTTTTTGTCTATATTTGGCTGAGGCTACATATTTTTCCAGGTGTTCTGAGTTCACTTTACTGTCTCACTTTGAAACAGTTTTATGTTCTTCAGTAAGACTAATAAATAAACAGCAGTTCAGCTAATAATGCCCTCCAATCGTTTTTATTCAGTAATGCACTTGTTGCCATGCAAAGATGGTTGAGAAATTACTTGTTATTGGAATGTAATTGGGGTTTCTGGCCATAGATGTCAATGTCTCTAGGTGATTCCAAGCATAGGATGCTATAATTAGGTGTTAATTCCCAGGACAGAGAACTCATCACATTGATGAAGTCATAGAAAGTCGCTTGGATTAGTAGCTTCCCATGGAAGAAATAGTTCCCCTAGACTGTACTTGATCTCAAATCTGTGAAAGTGTGTGGAAATAAGTTTTCAGGTGACTCAAATTTCACTTGATCATGCCTTTGTAAAAGCTATTCCAGCTCCCTGTAATACTCATCTTACTTCTGGAATGACCCATTTGATGTGAAAATGCTGCTGGCAAATTAATTCTGTTCATCCTGAACCCGTCCATCTTAGCTCTCCACTGGTACTTTAATGCAGTGGTCACTGTTGACCCCCTTCTTTTGTTCTAGTTTGTAAATGTGTGATGCTCTGACACACACAGAACTATGGAAAGCAAAGTTATCTGGACTGGACTGCAGCCAAGCGTCGAAAACATGCTGTCCTGGTACATGGAGGACTGCATAAATTCGAACTGAGCTTCCTGCCGGACCTGGAGAGTTGACTAATTTTTCTGTTTCTCCACCTGAAAATAGGAGCACTGTGTTGGACAGGAGCTTTCAGCTCCAGGCAGCTGCCACAAAATACCTTAAGAGTTGTGCTTGACACTTAATGTCACCAGGCTCCAAATTAATTGTTCCAGTGAACTGAAAAAGTTAGTGTTAGAGATGGAAGTAAAACCTGGATTTCTTCATTCCAGTCTCCTTCAAAGAGGCTTTTTCTGTTGCCAGCTTCCTTTGAATCCTACCAGGAGGCAGAGTCTCCTCTTCTCTCTTTCCCCTTTGTAAGTCCTAACAAAGTGACTTTGGAGACATAGGCTGAGTGTTTATGTGGGATTGCAAATTTAAATACAGGTGGTTTTCAGTCAATAATCTCACTTATTGCGGCAGGTTGATGCATAGATATCTGCAGTGATCCCTCACTCTCTGAACTGATTAAACCCTGAGACCTTCTGATTTGATGCCTGGTGATGTTTTTACTTGTGTTCACAGAGGAATATGAGGTGAATGCTAAGAAATACTGGGATGACTTCTATAAAATCCACGAAAATGGCTTCTTCAAGGACAGGCACTGGCTGTTCACTGAATTTCCTGAGCTGGCATCTAACAGGAACTCAAGCCAAAATGAAGATTCTATACATGGATTTAGCAACACAGAAGAATCCAACAATAAAGGGCTGGGAAACTGTGATAATGGCCATTGCTCATTGGAAACCAGGACAGAGAGTCAGTTAAACCTGATAAAAAGCCCACCTGCAGGCCACAAAGAGGAGCTGGCTGCACGGAAAGACAGTGAGCTGAGTCAGAGTGATGGGGATTACCCAGGATCAGCTGCATCTTACCGTATATTAGAGGTAAGAGATGTAAATCAAAGTCACACAAGAAAGCCTCCCTTGTGTCAGTGTAACTGGGACATAAAAATGTGTATCACTGCTAAACAGCAAGTGATGATTACCTTCATCAGTAATTGCAAAAATCAGAGGATAGTTAGAATTGAACTTACCTGTTGGGATTCTTTTGGTTCAGATGCTGAATTGGTAGAGCACAAGGACAATAAGGAGTTTACAAGTTTAAAAACAAAACTATTGCTATCTGATGTTCAAACAAGCATTTGAAAGTCCTCTTTTGAAGAAGTTGATTTGTTTATGCTGTGTAAAGCTTTCCCTTGTCATTTATCTTTTGTATGTTTGTGCTGGCTCCTGTTTGCCTTGGGAGGTGTGAAACAAAGCAGTGAAACCAGGAATGTAAAGATGCTCTTGGGTTTGTTCTTAGGGCCCTTGTGATAACAGGAAAGCCCAGACTGATACAGGCTTTGTCCCAGAGAAGTTTCTGGCGATTATAAATATTGGACTGCAGACAGCTGGTTGTGACCTTTTGCTCTGCCACCTCTAGTTGTTCACTGTAGACATTACTGGATTTGTTTAATACTTAATATTATATGAAAGTCCTTCCCTTCCAGGGAGAGTTAGTATGAACTGTCCTTCTGATTTTTAAATTGAATTTGACACTTTTAAGATTTCCTCAGACTTCGGTATTCTCAATGTGCCATTCTTATGTCACCTAAGCAGTTTAACTAAAATCTATTACTACAAATCCTCTGTTGTGTCTTCTGCTCGGTCTGTTTCAATTTTTCTTATTCTTTAAATATCCAGAGGCAAATTTTCCAAATCCAGTTGTGTGAGCCATCATCTCTTCAAATGGGAACAAGCAGAAGGAGTAGAGTAAAGCAGATGTAATTTCTCTCTTGCTTTGATTTTCTATGGAAGTGAATATAACTCATCCATGGCCTTTGCCAGTGCTTCAGTGACTCATACTGGTTTCCAGCAAAAACAGCTTTCAAAAGAGTAAAAATGTATAGCTTGTTATTAAGATTTTGACAAGAACTTGCTTAGTGATTTCCCACACTTGTACTCCTGTTCCTCAGACCTTAACCCACTCAGATCTTGCAGGGACACTTAAGAATGGTCACTGCCATGCTCAGCTTTACTCATGAGTTGATCTTCATTCCATGGCTGTAGACAGATGATTGAAAATTATCTGCATGGAGTGATGAAGGAATTATTTTCACTGTATATTCTGCTCTGTTTATGCAGGTTGGCTGTGGGGCTGGGAATACAGTCTTCCCAATTTTACAAACCAACAAGTAAGTAATAAAAAGAGGAAATGGATTCCCACTGCCAGAGGGCAGGGATAAATGGGATATTAGGAAGAAATTGTTCCCTGTGAGGGTGGGGAGGCTCTGGCATGGGTTGCCCAGAAAAGCTGTGGCTGCCCCATTCCTGAAAGTGTCCAAGGCCAGGTTGGACAGGGCTTGGAGCACCTTGGTCTAGTGGAAGGTGTCTCTGCCCATGGCAGGGGTGGGACAGGATGATCTTTAGTGTTCCTCCCACCCCAAACCATTCTGGGAATCTGTGAAGTAATGAAGGCTTTTACCTGCATGAGATACCAGCCTCTGAAAAACAACTGGGAAAATGTTTCATGTGTTCCTAGTTTAGACAATCTCAGAGAAAAGCCACATGCAAATGGTATTTTTGCCATCTGCAGCTCCAGATTATTCTGTTTTGAGCTTGGAAGGCCATGGTTTTAGATCCAAAAAGAAAAGGAAGCAGTCCTATATGAGAATAATGGGCATAAAGGAGCAATGGAATCCACCAGATTTTGCACAGAAACTAAAGCCCAGGATTTCTGGGCTTTGTGCATTTGAGACACTCCTCAATTCCTCGATATAAATGATGAGTTTCTTTGATTTATTGCAGTGACCCAGGCCTGTTTGTTTATTGCTGTGATTTTTCTACAACAGCTGTGGATCTTGTCCAGGTAATCTCAATGGTGACTTATGAAAATGTGGGAAGTATCTGGGGCCAATCACCCATTAATGCAAATCTATTCCAGCTGCTAGTGATTCTCTGGCTGTGCTGGCAGCTTTCTGGTTGTAGCCAGCCCTGGTGCTTACCCTTACACTGGGAAATCTGGAAAATGAGCCATCAAAGATTGTAGAAATTAGGAAAGTAAAAGTTATCAAAATGTTACATTGGCAGCAAACAAGTCAGCCAGATTTTCTTCCTCTGTGGTTGGCAGTACTTTTCTCAGTGCAGTGTTCTTTTAGCTGAGTAACTTGAAAACAAACTCGAACCTTGAAAACATTCAGGCTATTTTTTAACAGGAACTGAAGCTGGTTTTGGTTTGTGTGTGTGTTATTGTCACCACAGTTCTGAGAACATGGGCTGATTACTTCTGCACAGGCAGTTGAGGAGTGATCATGTTTGTGGAGCAGGAGGCTGGGATGTAGTCAGAAGACAAATACCATTAATAAATTTCAGATCAAGGCAGAATTGCGAATATATGAAGTATCAAATGCAGTCAGTCACTTCCTGAGATGAGAGGGGAGCGTAGCACCAGAGTCAGCATCCATTTCCTCCTCTGGATATGACACAAACACTGTTTGTAGATGCTTCTGCAATCTGTAGCAGCAGCTTTAAAAAAACATGCAATTTCTAAAAGACGTCTACATCTGATTTTTAAGACTGTAACTTTAGGCAACCAAAATGTGGTATAGGAAATATCTGCTTGTAGGTGAAATGAAAATTGATTTCAATGATGCAGAGAGGTGTCCTGACACTCTCACTTATGTAAAGGTTTCCAGTTCATCAGTATAAATCTCTCATTTCTCACCACTGTTAGTGGAAATTCTGACCTTAAAATTGCAATATCAGTTTGGGAGTTTTTTTCAGTGCTGATTGTAACAAGACCAAAACCTTGGTAAATCTCCTGTGTGTAAATATTTTTTTCACATTTCACACCTCTTCCTTGCCTGACCAAGGAATATACCTGACACAGAAGTCCAGTGAGGTTGAAACAAATCTCTGGACACACCTCTTGATAATGTGAAAGTTAAAATACTTCATATAATACTAATAATCCATGTAATCCAGCTAGTACTGAGATCAGGGTCTGCTACTAATGTTTTTGATTTCTCTCCCTCAAATACAGAACAATGCAGAATATGATACTTCTCGGTGCTTTGCATTTGTCCATGACCTGTGCAATGACCAAAGTCCTTTCCCAATGCCAGAGGAGAGTCTTGACATTGTTATTCTTATCTTTGTCCTCTCAGCAATTCTCCCAGAGAAGTAAGTTTTAATAATTCCTTCTGATTGCAGAAGATAATTATTCTGCCACCAGCGTTCTTTAATAATAACCTATCAAGGAAAGTTAAAGTTTGTTCTGATTGTGGTCCAGTTTTCCATGAAGCCTCAGAAAATGAAATTTGCAGGTATTTGGCTATTGTAACCAATTCTGGCGAGGACGGTGATTTTAAGTGGCTGCAGGTGATTGTTTCTGGGGTCACTGTTCTGAGCCCCAGCCATACTGAGCACTCGCTTTGGAAAGTATTCCGCTGTATTTTCAGGCTCAGAGGGTAGATGAATTTCTCACATGGGAGGTGGCAAGAAGGAAGGGTTCAGGTTCAGAAAAAAGGTAAGGAAAGTGCTGTGGTCTTAGTGTGATAATTGTTACAACCTACACTAGTCTCTTTTTTTGTTCCCTTTAGTTTTACTTCACAACACTTCTCTTCAAGCTCACTTATTACTTTTTTTACAGAAACCAGTGGAGATCCTTTTGTTATTAGTTAATAGAGTAGTTAATTCCTGCTGGGGCAGGATATTATCCTTGTAGGAAAAAAAGCAAAATTGGGGAATGTCAAAAATAGAGGCTAAGTAAAATCAACCCACCATGGTCTGGAAGAGCTCAGAATGCTGCTAGCTATGGGTAGCTCTTTATATGAGGCTGAAACATGTAGAACTTTATTCCATCTTTTTTGAAGGCAACAAGCATGATTTTGCAGCACGTTGAGCAGTCCTGGTTTGTTCTTCTCTCAGGATGCAGTGCATTGTGACCAGACTGAGTCGCCTTCTGAAACCAGGGGGAATGATCTTGTTACGAGATTACGGTCGTTATGATCTCGCCCAACTCCGATTTAAGAAAGGTATTTCCTTTCCCCTGGGAGCTCCTGCCGCATCTTTGGAGCTGTATCTGCTCTGTTTGGAGGCAGCTGATTAATTCCCCAAAGCACAATGCACGCTGGCAATTGTTGATTTTTAAGTGATCACTGGTAACTGTTTATATCTGTCTTGCCCTTAGGTCAATGTCTGTCTGATAACTTCTATGTGAGAGGTGATGGCACCAGAGTCTACTTCTTCACACAAGGTAGGAGGCCCGAAACATGCCTCTTACCATCAAAAAACATCCCTTTGACTCTCCTCACCACTTCTTGTCCCTGTGCCCTCCAGTTTGGCCACTAGCCTTTCCAGCCTCTTTCTTGGAACACTCTGAAATGTTAAGTATCTCCTAATTAAACAGTGACCTGGGCTTGTCAGCTCCTGGTGCAAGAATAGCATGGTCAATTCCTTAATGGAAAATCCTTTAAGAGGAGGTCTGGTGTGTTTGCTACTCTGGGGGGTTTGGGATTGGAGGAGCTCTCCTTGTATATTGGCTGCAGATAATAGAGGGAGATGAATACCACTTAGAACTTCCCTTAATTTTCCTGCTCTCCTCTAAGGAAATCAAAAGGGTGTGGTTCAGCATGGAGCTGAGGCAGCCCCTCCAGTAGTGCTGCTGCTTGCTGTTAGCAGTTGTTATTCCCCCAGTTAATCAGCAGCTTGCCCCTCCAGTCCCTCCACTACAGGCCCCTGTGCACAATCAGTTCTAGAGCAGTGGCCAGGCTGAACTGTTCCCCACTTCACAAGTCTTGTTTAGCAGAACAAAATCAATGTTGAATGCATGTTTGGCAAACACGTCACAATGGAAAGCATCTGATAGAGGAGCACAGGTTGAGACCTGTCAGGCTTTTCCTACAGAAACTTCAGACAAACCATGTCCTCTGGGAGTAAGCTCTGCTGCTCAGCAGGGCTGGGGCACTGTGAGACGTATTTGCTTAGTCAGGAATACCTGCCAATGGAACTGTTGAAGCCTCAAGAGCTCCTAGTGTTTTAATTTGGCCCCAACAGGGTGTGGGTTTTAAGGTGGGGTTTTTTTCCCCAAATTTAACCTTAATGAATCCCATTCCCATCCAGCCTAGGCAGCATGGATCTTACTGACACATAAGTAAAAGCATAGGTCTAATCCTGTTCTTTGCTCTTACGGACTCTGAAATTCCTCTGGGCAGGGGGGAGGAGTGGCTCTGTCCCAGCTTGCCAGAAGATGCTCCTTATTTGGTTACTAGAAGCAGTACCCATATTTGAAAGTGTTGCTGTTTTCTTTGTCAGGTCTGTGGTTCTGCATGTGCTCCAAATAATTATTTCCTGCTTTACTAGAAGGGAAGCTTGAGAAACTGTGATCTTAAACTCCCCTAGTAAAGTAGTTAAGTCCTGTTTGATCATTTCCCTGCCAGGGTGAGACCATGGGATTCCTCTGGCCCATCTTTCAGCTTAGCCCTCAGTGTGAGGAGGTATCAGTTAAAGAAAAGGTCTCCTCAGTCTCCTTCTCTCTGCTTCCAGATGAATTAGATCATCTGTTCACCACAGCTGGGCTAGAGAAAATCCAGAATCTGGTTGATCGGCGATTGCAAGTGAACCGTGGGAAACAGATGACAATGTATCGGGTGTGGATCCAGTGCAAGTACTTCAAACCCACTGCCTTTCAGCCATGAGGTGTGTGGACTTTGGGCTGGAGCCTCTTCATCTCCTGGTTACCTGCATGTCATGCAATTCTGCACAACCAGGACCTCAGTGCCTTGTTCCATGCCTGGTATCACTTCAAGTGAGTTTTGCTAAGGAGAAATGCCCTGAGAGTAGAACAAGCAGTATTTTAGATGTCACAGAGTAACAGAATATACTGAGTTGGGAAGGATGCACGAAGATCAAGTCCGGCTCCTGGCTCTGCACAGGACATCCCAACAATCCCACCCTGTGCCTGAGAGCGTTGTCCAAACCTCCTTGAGTTCTGGAGGCCTTGGGGCTGTGACTATTCCTTAAAGAACCTGTTCAGTGCCCAACCACCCGTTGTGGGAAGAACCTTTTCCTGATACCCAGCCTAACCCTCCCTGGACACACCTCCAGCCATTTCCTCGAGTCCTATCCCTGGTCAGAAGTGTGAAGAGATTGGTTGCTGCCCCTCTGCTGTCCCTCAGAAGGATGTTGAAGATCTCAGTGAGGTCTGACCTCAGTCTTCTCCAGCTGAACAGACCAAATGCCCTCAGCCGCTCCTCATACAGCTTCCCCTCAAGGCCCTTCACCATTTTCATGGCCCTTCTCTAGTGGCCATATATCTTTTTTATATTGTGGTGTCCTAAACTGCCCCCAGCACTTGAGGGAGGTGAGGCTGCCCTAAAGCAGTGCAGGACAGTCCCCTGCCTGACCAGGAATGCTTTACCTAATGCCCCCGGGACACAAATGTCTCTCCTGGCTGCCAGGGCACTGCTGACTCATATTCGACTTGGATGGACCAGGACTCCCAAGTCCCTTCCTGCAGCTGCTCTCCAGCCTCATTCCCCAGACCATCCACACATCCAGGGTTGCCCCTTCCAATATGCAGAATCCAGCACTCTCCCTTTTCGAACTTCCCACAGCTGGTGTTTGCCCATTTCTCTGATTTGTCAAGGTCTCTCTGCAGGCCCTCTCTGCCCCTGAGAGACTCGACAGCTCCTCCCTGTTTAGTGCAGACAGCAAACTTACTTGGTATTTCTTCAAGTCCTGCGTTCAAGTCATTAATGTGGATGTTGAAGAGCACAGGCTTGAGAAGGGAGCCCTGTAAATGTCATGCTACTGGTCTGAGTTTTAAAAATTATTTATGGTTTTAATCTAATAGATGGTCATGGTATCTTAGAGCAGCTGAGCAAGTTGAGTAGCGACTTGTTCATACTCTGGATTTCCATATGAAACAGGAGAGCTCTGACTTTATCTCTGTTTTGTATACTCTTGTCTTGGGAACAAACATAGGAAGGATAAATCTGCTCTTCTCTGCAACTGCTCACTGATATGAATCCCTTGGCCAGCTTGTCTCGTGCAGCTATTTCCTAGTCATTCAAGTGTGTGCCAATCCATGAGTTAAAATACATTGATCAGACGGCAGGAACGGAGATTATGTGAGTCTTTCTGTACCAGCTTTCCCTGGATGTCTCAAGGTGTGGAGATAAAACCTGTGGAGAAAGCAAATGCTGCTTCTCTGCCCTCACTGTCCACAGGGATGTCCTCCCAGGGAACCAGTACACAATAGCTCAAGTGCTGTAAATTCCTCTGAGGCAGGGTTCAGGTTTTCAGAAGTTTGTTTCTGATGCTGGTTTTGGGGCACCTTCAGAGTGCAGCAGATCAAAATCAGCTTACAGGACCAGGGTTTATAAATTATTACCTGCTTTTTCTACTGGCTGCAGCTCCCAGGTCACAAACTGCCCTGTCATGGTGATGTGCAAAACCCAAGCAGATGAGACACCTTCTTTGATCTGAAATCTGCGGGATGTTTAATTTTTGCACTCTTGTTTAATTTCTTAGAGGAAGCCAACACTGTGGCTTTTGAAGGATATTTCCCTGTTTTTGTCAACAAATACCTTTTGTCTCAGCTTGGTTTCTTGTTATTTTTATGGAATGGTTCAACAGGTAATAGAATAAGTTTTATGCTTTTCATTGGTGATTTGATTTATATAAATCAGGCGTGCAAAAACCTCATATGCCTGTGTGAGCCTGGGCCAACATTAGGGAACTATAGTTTTCTTCTCCTGTCACAAGTCTCACTAGTGCCTGCCCTTTAGTTGCAGAAGAAAAAGCCTTGCCTAGTATTTCTTGCCTTATTTTAGTTCATGAAGCATCAAAATGTGTTGTGTGTGTCCTGCTGGCTGAAGTGCAGTTCCTCTGTATTTTGTTAGCCAGACACTTGTATTTGGAGCTTGACATTGTCATCTCTAGAGTCACATAGGTTATGAAATAACTGCTATATTGAACCAGAGGAGAGAGGGTGTGCTAGTTTGAAACCAAACCAATGGGAGATACCAGGTCAGAACTACAGTTTAATAGGAAAATTAAAATAAAGGCAGGAAGTGCTGGTTTAACCTGACAGAGTCAGGATACAACCTCACACCCTGTTGGTCAGGGTGGTGGTAGCTGTCTGATTAAATGATGGCTGCAGTCTTCTTGAAGTGATACATGTGGTTCTGTTGAAGCGGTGATCCTGTAGAAGGCTCTGAAGGTCCAGTGGCGGTTATGGAGCTCTTGTCCTCTGTCAATTCAGTAGGTAAGGACTGCCTGTGGTGTTCCAAAGCGCAGATTATATCCAGGTAGGAATGCTTGGTCCCTCCCCCTGGGCGGAGCATTTCACAATGGGATGGTGTAATTTTATGAGTCATACAGTAAGGCCTTGAAGGCTCCTTAGCAGAGGGGTATCCCCCAGAGGGAGTTCTCAGGGATGTGTCATGGAAGAGATAAAGAGTACAGTCCCACCTGGTTTTAACAGCATATGAAGATAGTGATAAAACACATACTTTTGGTAACACACTACACTGTAACCCAAGACAAGGGGTAAAAAGCTGAGGAAATATCATTGCTGGTTTTGGAGAGCCTGCAGGAGCCCTGGAGAAATGGACGAGGAACACCCTGATTTGGGAAGCATTGGAAGGGACTGGGCAGTACTTCCTGCTGGGCTTGTGGCAGCATGACAAGTTCCTAACTTCCACATTGCTGTGTCATCCTGCAGGTATTGCTTTGTCTGCTTTGAAGGCTTCTGGGTCAGGATATTTCAGCCCTCCCTCCTGGGAAAGGTAACCCAGGGAATCCATTCACACCATACAGGAATGGAAAGGCACCATTGCTTTTTTGTATATCTGTTTCTTTTAAATAATGTTGAATCAAATCAAATTATTTTTGTGGAGGGGAATGGAAGTCAAATAACTGGGAAGAGAATTCTTGTTCAGTTTGTAGTGTATTTTCTAAAGGGCCAAGAAGCTTTCCAGCATCTACAAATGAAACAGGAGGTGATAAAGCATGTCTCTTTTGAAGCACATTTGGCTTCTGCTGACCACAAGCCTAACCCACCCTAGAAGCTCTGCAGTTGCTGCTGGGTTTTCATGCTAAACCTACAAAGTCTGGTTCCCTGGCAAGGCTGAGGCCTCAGGCAAGGGCTAGACAAAAAACAGCTAAAATCCTCTGGCATCAGGTGAGCAAGGTGATATCTCCTCAGCTTATCCAGGCACAGAGTCAGTCTTAGCAAGAGCCCTGTGAGCATTGGACCTGACATGACTAGTGTAACCACCTCAGTGACAGACCTCCATTGTGTAACTGGGGCCTCAGGCAGTTCCCTGGGGTCCTTTCCCTCTTGGTCCCTGAAGGAAGACCTCTTCCTAGGATAGCTTTATTTCCCTGAAAAAAAAATTATTGGGGTACAATCAGCATAATTAGTGTGAATGAATGTAATTTGAAAAATGCCTTATTAATCATCCAAAGGCTTATAAGCAGTGCAGGAAAATAAGTTTTTAATTATAAACATGATTTATGTGAAGTTGATGGACTCCTCTTTAAATTCAAATTCCTGAATGGGAGAAAATGAAGCCTTTTTGTTTGTGTTTTCCAAGGCTATATCCCAGTTGCCTGGTTTTAACTTGGGCTTCAAGCAAAAACTTGTAGCCCTGTGAGCCTGGAGCCATTGAAGTGGCTTTTTGCCTTTCTTAATGCTCTTAGTTCTGCTGGAGTATTTAAACACTCAGCAGGGCCCATGCTGGGCAGACGTGCTTTTGTTTCCTGTCCTCTTGGTGGTGTTCAGAAAGCAACAAGTTAATGGCCTTGAATTGAGCCAGGCCTCCTACAGACAGATACTAGTTGAACTTCCTTAACTAATCCCTGCCAGCTCTTGTTCTCTCAGAAGCTGCTGCTCTCCTGCCACTCCAGGCCTTGCCTCCCACACAGCTCTGCTCAGGTACCTTGGTCCTGACTTGCAGCAGCTCCTGCCATTCCCACCTTGGGCCTGCTGAGCAGGCTGGGTTGTTCAAGCTTTCCAGCATGTTAAAGGCAAATCTCCAAATTGACTTTTACCATGCTGAAAAGACAGGTTAAGTGTTGTTAGTGTTTGGGGATCTTTTCCCCCCCTCTTCCTTCTTAGCAGAGTAACGTTAACTCTAAAGTCTTTATGAGCATTTCTGCTCTGGTTTTGTTCCCAGCATTCAAAGTCTTGTGGTCTGTGGCTCACAGGCAATGCCAGCATGGCCTGATGAACCTCCCAAGCAGAAGGGATGATTTCATAGTTCTTCACATGCATTGCCCCGGCGATCTTGGAGCCAGGCATTGTTACATTTCGGAAAATCTGGTCCTGTTTCTTGCCAGAAGATGGATTTACTTGGAGATTCATAGAATATTTTGGCTGGAAGGGAACTTTATCATCACCTATTGTGACCCCTCACATAATCCTTTCATGCAGGAATAATGCTATCAAGTCTGTGATTTGGATTTGGACTTGGAGCTAGTCCTTCAGAACAGGCTTTGATCCAGTGGTGGTGCTGAGGGCTCCAGTGAAGGGCGGAGAAGCTTTTGCCTCCCCAGGTACATCATTCTTCTCAGAACATTGTGGTTTCACAGACAGGCTATGAATTCGGAGGCAGGAGGGAACAGGGGAGGTGATGTGAGCAAAGGACTAGGAAGTATTTCTGATACTGTCACTTCAAAAGTGAGTAAATTGTAATTTCCACTGCAAATTGGAGCTTTCACAGGATCTTCCTGACAGCACAGCCAAGTGCGAACAGCAGTCATCCATACTGATTTGGATTGTTACAACAGTGGTCATCAAATTCTTTTGACCAGGGGCATGTGAGATCAGACACAATTATCTTCTCTCCCAAATGATTCTGCTCTGCCTTCTTCAGGTATGCCACCACCATTTCTAATCTACAGTGAGTTCTAGAGTTCTGGGATAAATGAGACCTGATTATTTTCAATAGAAGAGAGGCGTGAACAGAGGGAACCTCCCTGTGCACACACAAGCAGCTTTTGGCACTGCATCGTAACGAAAGCTGGAAGAGCTTCTTGCTGTCATGAGCCTTGGCTTGTCCTCACTGGATTCCCTACAGGAATTGCAGACCCAGACTGAACTTAACTGAGCATTACTGAAAGATGCACAGGTCTTACTGCCTAGAAGTGAGGATGGGGCTGCAGGGATCAAGTTATTACAAGATTTGGGGACCATCCTTCCATCTTTGTAAACACAGATGAAGGGAAACTGAGTCATGTGGTCTTTGTTCTGATCAGCTAGCAGGATCTGATTTGTCAGCCAGAGAAGTACCACCATTTTTGGTTTGTTGCAATATTGGGGAAAATATGTCCGTGAGGGTGGATGCCACAATCAGGATCACTTTTGCTGTTGTAACTGTTCCTCTTCTGTGACGGGGTGCCTGGCACACATCCTTGTGTGTAGTGTCCCTAGATAGTGACTTCAACAGAAGTTCTGATTTTAACTGTGTTTCAGGGCAAGATAGAAATTACCAGAAAAACAAGGATTAGGAGGAATGTTTTGGAGGACTCTCCTGCAAAGTGAGGTGCTCTGGAGGAAAAGGAGCTGTCAGCTCTGTGCTTAACCAGTAAAGCTCTGGAGTTCCTGCTTTTAGCTCTCGCTGAAGGCGAGTAAGTTCCTGTAACTGCCTGGCTAAATGGGGGCTTGTGTTGCTTAAAAAGTGGGACACATTGCAGGAAATTACCTTTGTAGGCAGCCTTGAGTGCTAATCTCAAATAAATAGGATACAGCATGAGCCAGAAGAGCATGAGCCAGGCCTGAACAATTGGCTGGAACACAGACAGAGAAAGGCAAGGGAATCTGAAGTTATATGTGCATCTGCTTTTCCCTCCTGGCCAGGGATTGTATAGCATGGCAGTTGTCATACCAGTGAAGGCTTTTATTCTTGGTCTTTGACCTGCAGTGGGATGAGCAGGAGATGGCAGTGGTTGGAAAGCAGTGATGGCAAAGCTCACTGGCAAGCCTTACATGTCAGCACCTGCCAGCAGCTCCCAGCCTGTTAGCTGTTTCCCGGAAAGATGCTAGGGAGGTTTGGACCTTGCTTCTCTAAACTGTACTCTCTGGTGTTGACCCCAAAAAGCCCTCTCTGCAAGCACCAACATAGTGTGGGAACAGCATCTTGGTTTGGGGGCAGAGTGTGGCTGCTGTATTCAGGTTGTCTTTGCTGTCCAAAGGACCCTTGTAGCTCTTACAATTTCATGTTATGTGGAAGTTAGGGAGTTGCGGGGGATTGTCACATCTTTGGAATATGAAACTTACTTTCAGCTCCTGTGAAGGTGGGAAGCTGCTGTTGGCAATCCGTGGTCACAGGGGCCAGGCTCACACCTCTGTGCTGTGTGTGGAACACGAGGGGATCTGCTCAGGTGTAAGGAGAGAGGTGCCGCCCTTCCCCGGGGTCACTGGATGTGACTTTGCTCATTTGGAGATTAAATTGCCTGATCTCCCCTCAGACTCCTCCTTCATCCCTGGGACTCATGGCATGCTGCATATCCCCCTCACCTGGGAAGCAGTACCTGGGCAGGGCTACCTCAGTGCAGTCTGTAATTACACAACCATATGGCTTTTTCCGTGTTCATGGTGCCAATGGTGGATGTGAAGAGATCAATGGAAGTTACACAGAAAACTAAATCTGACTTTTCCACAACTGCAAGTGATTTCTTCCCTACTGAGATGAGCCTTGTTAGGAAGGTTGGAGTGTATTTGCAGGCATTCACAAAGAGGCTGAATATACTTAGAAAAAAGTGTATGCAGTAACTGGGTTTACAATAGGATGTTGATTTAATTTTTGTCTTACACAAATCTCACAGTAGTTTATCTAATTAAGGCTTTCCAAAGCCCTGTAAGGTAGAGTGTAACAACTGAGGCATGGACTCAGACTGGTGGGGAATCAGAATTGTTTATTCACAGAAACAAGCTGGTTTTATACACTTTTTCAAGGCACAGTATTTCCTTACATAGTAATTCTCACTAAGCAACCTATCATACATTGCCACGTCAGCAACACGCTTTCCTAATGTCCTTCTGTGTGGTGATCATGTGCTGTTCACCCATCTGTCAGCTTTGGGCAGGCTCCTCTCTGAAGGGCTCTGCCTGGTGGCACCTCCTGTTGTCCCCAAGGTCAGGTGGAGACAAGCCTCTCTGTGCTGCCATGTGCTTCTTTGTGCTCCGATGTCCTTCTGCAGGTGCATGCCACAGCCTGCAGCTCAGCTCCATCCCATCTCTTCTCACAATTATGCCCATTTTATGCAAGAGAAGCAATGGGCAAACCAATTGAGAATAAAGTCCTCTTGTATTCTGGGAATCCGAAAGTGAGCAAGGACAGGGAAGGACTTGCTGGACATTCAGGAGAATCACACAGTTTCACACTGTTTCAGGTGCTTGCAGAACCAGCAGATGTTTCCAGTGCTGTGTGCTTTGCCATCTCAGAGGGGTTCCTTTCCTACTTGCAAGGTTTGGTTCCCCTTGGCTGGGCCATGGTGCCTGCACGATTCCAGGTGCCTGCACGATTCCAGGTGCCTGCACACAGCTGCCTTCCTCCTCCAGCAGCAGGACATGCCTTGGATGCCATGGATCAGAGGGCTTTGAGGCTGCTCATGATTTGCTGTTTCTGTGCAGGCTGAGTGACCTGGATGCTTTCCTACTGGGTTTGGGTATCAAAGCCTCCCTAATGGGATACCTGAAGGTGTAGATAGAGGGAGGGGCAGGAATAACCTCAGAGATAAACTCCATTGTGTGGGAGGGTGGAGGCTCTTGGAATGGCCTCAGGAAGGAGTCAAGCAATGGCATGTTATCTTTGAGGTGCTCAAGTACTGTTTTTCTCCCTAAGGAAAGTGAGAAAAGACACTTCTAATGTTCTTAGTGTGGCAGAAGCCCTACTCTTAATAGACAAGGATCCGCACAAGGGTGACGTGTTCTGAATTCCCCAAGCCTAGAAAAATCTTCACTGGCAGCTCATGCCTCATTAAGAATAACAAAATCTGATGTGCAGACAGGGGTCAGCCTCTTCAGGATGTGATGCCTGGAAGTGACATCATGCCCTGTGCTAATTGTGGGTTTTGATTGGTTGTTTTGTTTGGGTTTTTTGTTTGCTTTTTGTTTTTTGGTGGTTTTTTTGTTTGTTGGTTTGGTTGTTTGGGGGTTTTTTTGTTTGTTTGGGGGTTTTTTGTTGTTTGTTTTTTGTTTTGTTTTTTGTGGGGGTTTTGGGGTTTTTTGGGGGGGTTGTTTGTTTGTTTGTTGTTGTTTGTTTGTTTGTTTTTCCCAGTGCTATAAAATGTTTGGATTTGAGATCACTCATGCCAACTTTTATGTTTTAAAGGTTCAGGCTATTTGTTGTTTTTTTCCAGTCCCCAGCTGCCTGTGTCCCAATATCATTGAGGAATCTCAGCTCTTCTTTTGTGTACCTTTTATCAGTAGATTTCCAGACCCTGAGGCAGTACAGAAATGCTTGGGAAAATGCAGTTAGTGTATTCCACAAGCTGGGAAAGCAGAGGCAAAGAAAAGTCACCAAAAACATATTAAAAACATGAATCTTGACTTCTGATTTTATCTTTTCAAAATTGAAGGCCAAAGGAACATGTTATGTACTCTATTAAAATCTCTATAAAATCTTTCCCAATTTTGGTCTAATCTAACCTGTGGGTCAGCAGAGAGGCTATGGTGGGAAGGTAGGGCTTGCTGCTGTTCTGCTGAGCATGCTCTGCATGTGGAGAGGAGCTCCAAGCTCTAGTCAAATCCAGTGACAAAGGAAATGGCTGTGGCAGCTGAGTCGTTCTTCAAAAGATGATACAAGTACTCTGTACTAGGGATATTACTGACATCCAAGGAGGCTGAGACAAGAAGAGGAGAGCTACCACAGCAATGTAAATGGAGGTATTAACACTGGTTGATGGCAGAGCTGGTGAGCAGGAAGTGCACAGGAGTGATCTGGCAGAGCTGATGGCAGAGGAAAGCTGGCTTGTCCCCATGGATGAGATAATGTTTGGTCAGCTATCTACATACTTTGTTGCTCATAACCAGCTCCTCTGAAAGGACCAGAGCTCAGGGGCTCTTAAAAGATAATAGAAGGAAGGGAAAACAGAGTCATTTTATGTGTTACGCAGGTGTGGGCTGGAACGAGGAGTTTTCTTGCATGAGAATTCTTCAGGGTCCAAGTAGTCTCTTCTCTTGCTGGTCCAGAATGTGAAACACACAGAAATTGCTCCGTAACTCTAATATGATGGGGAAAATCAAATTGAAGTCAACAGAATCTTGATTTCTAACCTTATATTGTTTTAGTTTTGAGGCTTTATAAGCTTTTAGAAGTAGTGTCTTAGAAGTTGACATTAGAATTTTTAATCAAATCAAAAAAATTCCTGTATAAAATGATGAAATTATGTACATATTCCAGCCACTTTGAAGAGCAAACCTTTCCCTGTAAGAACAGAAACAAACTGACCAGAAGCACATTCTAATAAGTTGGCTTTTCTTAATTAAAAAAAACCCACAACCAAACCTGGGGGCTCAGCTCCCAGCAAAGAAGATGTCACAAAAAATAGTCCAACTGTGGTGTATCAACACTGATAATTAAGTTTTTACCTGAGAGACCTTTGCTGTTCCAGGGAGCCCAATCTCACATGTGCTGGCACAGCACAGTTGGAAGTGTTGTACCAGGCTGGGCTGTGCTGTGCATACCCATTCAGAGCTGTGTCCTGATGGAGTGTAGGAGGAAAAAGTTGAGATCACTGGGAAGTTTATCCAGTAACTTCTTCCTAATGTTATCTGACAAACTTGTCAAAAATCCCTTATACCTACCTGTACTCTGCTAACAGCAAGTGGGCTCCTTAAAGGATGGTCTGAAATTCCTGCTTACAGCCAGAAATACAGTTGCAACTTGTTGATTCCTTCCTTCTCTGGCACAAAGGTGCCATGGCCTGTGTGAGGTGCAGTTTTGGCTTCTTGGAAAGGAAACTGCAGCTGGAAGTGTTTCTGAGCTGCTTTTCAGAGGATAAAGGTAAAGAGGACCATAGCTGAGTGTGCTGCAGAGGAGCATCAGGAAGGATATGACTACAGCAGAGAATGAGCTGCTGGACATCCAGGAACAGAGCTGAGCTAGCAGAACTCTTGGACTGCAAAACACAAGGGCTGCCTTTCCAGAATGTGGTGAAGGGGATGTGCCCCAATCCTGAATTTGAAAGTGAGAAGAGAAACCCCAATTATTTCAGAGGAATGCAGGGCAGGAGAGGGGGATTCATGGGAGGAGGATGCTGCAACCTCAGTTTATCTGTTCCTTATTGGATGTCACCACCTCCTGTTCCAGCCTGACCCAGTAGAGCCCAGGGCTATGGCCATGGGTCTCTGTCAGGCTTGGAACTCAGCAGTGCATCAAGGGATGTCTTGGAAAACATTCCTGGCTGCAGTGGATTCCCCAGGAGGCTTTCCCTGGGAATTTGGTCCTGCCGGAGGGAAGGAGAAGAGGGGCATTAATCTGTGATTTCAGTGAAAATGACAGTGAGCAAACGACCATCAGGAAATGACAGAGGCTGCCCCATCCCTGAAAGGCCAGGTTGAATGGGGCTTAGAGCAACCTAGTCTGGTGGAAGATGTCCCTGTTCATGGTAGAGGGTGGGGCAGGATGGGCTTTCAGGTCTTTTCTAACTTAAACCATTCTGTCATTCTGTGACAGCAAAAGTTTCTTCTGGTGCTCTACATGGAAATACTGATGGCATTGTTACACCTGGCAATGCAGCCCCTGGCAGTGTGTGGAGAAGGAGGAGGAAGTGCCTGATCAAGCACTGTCCAAAAAGTATGGGAAAAAATAGACCAAAGTGACCTCCACCACCCCTAAAGCACAAAGGTGGGGGACAGTACCACAGATTGGGTGTTACTGGTGTCAGATTCCTGCCTGGCACTCTGAGGGTGTGAACTGTTCCCTTTGGAGTTGGAGGTGTTTCTAAGAGCAGTGGAGTCCAGAAGAGCTGGGGGGTTCAGTAAGTCAGTCCCTTTATTGGGTATAACAGCTCCCATAACTTCTCTCCACCCAAAATCAAACTGAAATGCACAAATGAAATTTAAACCTCCTTGAAAAATGTTCACTGCCAGTGGTCCTAATTAATGTTCCCTAAATAGCTTTAATTAGCTACCAGCTGATGGAATATTTACTCAAGGATTTTTTTCTTTAAAACCCCACAACCTAACACAGACACAAAATACTATTTACTTATTTATTTATTTTACTAATTCCTACCACCAGTCATGTTGAAAATGTGACTTACAGAGCAGGAGCTGGAGTGACTCTTGTACTGAAAACAAAACAGCACAGGAAAAGCAGCTCGCACAAACAGCTAGCGCTCCCAGAGCCATTTGCTGCACCGACTTAACAAAGTACAATAAACTAGCAATTTTAAAATAACACAACTTCCCCTGTCACCTTGCAGGAGCAGTTTTTCCATGATGCTCCACTCTCCACATCCCTTTTGCCAAACTAGTCTCTTCCAGTTCGGTCATAAATCGCTTGATGTCACACAGTGAAGGGGAGGTGACGGATGTCCCTTGGCGTTCCCAGCCCTGGCGAATCTTTTATTGAGCTCCAGGAACCTCTGCTCCATTGCTAATCCACGCCTGCCTCCCCTTGGACAGGCCTGGCCACTTCCTTTCCCAACAATCCTCTCCTGCTTGTTTGCTTTTCGGAAAGCTGATTCAGCCTTGGAGCAAGCAGGTGCAACACCTGCAGCACTTCGGGTCCTGCCCCCACTGCCTGCAATGAGCCGAGTGAACTGCAGTGGAATTGCTTCATTCCAGCCAGGACAAGCCCTATCTTTATTAATTTTGGGGCTGTTTCCCCAGCTGGGGGGGCAGCTTGGCCCTAGAAAGGCAAGAGTGGACTGGGTGTGATGGGGGCTGCTGAGGCACCTGGATTGTGTCTCACACATGATACCTCACACATGTTGGATCAGCCCTGAACTAGGGGCCTGGCCCATTCCAGGTGGTGTTTCCTGGGGGCAAGGATGGAGTAGAGGTGAGTTGGGGGTGCTGAGGTGCCCTTGCACCCTCTTGAGGGAGTGAAGGTGTGCAATTGCTCATGGGTGTGTAAGATGGAGACTGGAGAGGAGATGAAGAACTCGGGGGTGCATGGATGTCATACCTGCACTCCCTCTCTGGGGCATCCTGGGCCAGGGGTAGATCAGCCTCTTTTCCCCTGGTGATGACATGTCCCTAGGCCTGCCCTGCCCTGTGCCTCTTGTCCTGGCTGGATCTGACCCCCTCCTTGTGCCTGTCACTCCCCAGCACCTTCTGGCCTCCCTAGGACTCTGACCTGTGCTGCATCACCACATGTGATCTCCCCCTGCCCCTGGCCTTGCTGACCCTCAGCCCTGACCTCACCCAACGCCACATCCGACCCCCCCTTGTGCCTTGCCCCTCATCCCCCCATGACCCCACAGTCCACCTTGACATTCTGTTGCCCCCCAGCCCTGTGTGACCACCTTCCCTACTTCCTGTGCCCCCCAGAACTGCCTTGACCCCCAGGCCCTTGTGACCACACCTTGTGCCTACCGCCTCCAGCTCCCCAGACCCCACGGGACTCTGATCCTCTGCCTCTTCCCCACGTGTCCCCTCAATGCCTCCCATCCCAAAACTAGATCTGACCTGCCCTTCAGCCTGCTGCTCCCTCAGTCCCCCCGAACCCTATGACCCCATGGTCCATCGTGAGCCCTTGCTGTTCCCCCAGACCTGTGTGACACCTGCCATGCCCCCTGCCCCCTAGACCTGCCCTGACCCCCAGGTCATAATGACAGGCAAGCCCCTCCCGCCCGATCCCATAGGACTCTGACCCTTTGCTGCCCCCCCAGCCTTGTGTGACCCCCCCCATTCCTCCTGCCCTCCCCGACCTACCCTGACCCCCAGGCCCCACTGACCCCCACCCACCTGCCGCCCCCGCCCCTCCCTCCGCCCCTTCAGGCCCCACCCCTCTTCAGGCCACGCCCCCGGCCCCCTCCCCCTCCCGCCGCGCAAATCTCGCGAGACGCGGCGCGGTTTCCCCAGCGCGTGTGCCCCCATCGGCCGGGCTGGGCCTAGCGCCGCGGGGCGGGAGGGACGTGGGGCCGCACCTGCCCCGGCCCCGTCGCGCCCGCCGGCCCTGTGCACCCCCCGCCCCGCCCGCCCTACCTGGCTGCCGGGTCCTCCCGCGAGGCCTTTGTCCTGCCGCCGGCGGCCCGCGCGCCCTCCGGCCCGGCCAGGCCTCTCACGCGAGGCCGGGGATCCGCGGCCTTCTCTCAGCCCCAAGCCCTCCCTCTCCACCCCCCGCCACCCTAACCCTCCGCCCTTCTCAGCCCCGGTGTCCGCGGCGGAGGCCGCGGAGCCGCCCCTGGCCTCCTCTTCCCGCCCGTGCCGCCGCCGCCGCAGCAGCAGTACGTTCCCTCCCTCTCTCCCTCCTCCTCCTCCTCCTCCTCCTGCTGCTGCTGCTGCTGCTGCTGCTCCTGCCCCCGGCGGCGGCGGGATCCGCGCGGTGCCCGGGGAGCGCTGGGCCAGGCGGCGGCGGCAGGAGCGGCAGCGCCAGGTGAGACCCCCCAGGGGCGGCGGGGGCAGCGCGGGGACACCTCTCGCCTCGTCCCCGCCCGGCCCGAGAATGGCTGGGGACGGCCACGGGGGAGGTGGTGGCGGGGGCTGGCACTCCGGGCCGGGTCACGGCGAGAGGGCCGCGGCCTGAGCCCCAGGGCGGCGGCAGCGCGGCCTGGGCCTCTCGTCGGGCACGGTGCAGCGCAGGCCCCGCGGCCCGGCACGGCCTGGCGGGCGGGAGTGAGAGCTGGGGGTACCGTAGGGGCGGCGGAGGGTGGGCACGGCCTGCAGAGCCTCAGGCTGAGGGTTGAGGCGGTGCTGGAGGGGAGGACGAAGAGGAAGAGGCCGAGGCGGTGAAGCAGCTGGCAGCGGGGCAAGGCTGCTCGCTTGGCGGCTGGTGCCTCTGCGTCCCGAGTGGGTAGGAGAGGGGTGCTGGAAATCCCCTCCTGGGAGGACAGGAGGGAATGCCAGCCATGCCTGGAGGGGTGCAGCGGGTCCTGGGGCAGCCCCCGGCGGGGGGAACTTGTGTCAGCCTGTTCCCCAGAGTAGCATCCCGGTGTGGGCATGCGATTCCCTGCGGATGGTCGCCCTATGATGGGCGAGAGCCCTGGGAGCACTTGAACATCTTGGCGTTTGCGGCTTGTCTGTCATTTTCCTCGCTGCTCAGATTTCCTGTTTTGAAAACTGGGCTGAGACCTTTGTTGGGCTTTTAGAGCCCGTGGCAGAAATATGGTTGTTTAATAACCACGTTTAGGATCCCATTAGTTTTTGAGGCTTGGGACTGATTTGTGAGAGCAGTTGAGAATGCCTCCGGATGGATTCACTTTGCCCCTGTGACTTGGAGCCGAATCATTTGGAGGAAGCAGCAGGGACAAAATGGACAGTTCATAAAAGGAACAATTGTGCACTGCCTGTTCTAGAGGGCACTTGCTGCCCTTCAAGAACTTTCCTCATCGCATACACTCTTTACACAGCAAATCTTTATCTTCTGTTTCTGGCCTTTTTTTTTTTCCCTACCTTAGTCCAGAAAATGAAACTGGAGCAGACATTTCTGGAAATGAACTTGATTGGTGCAGTTGGGAAGATGTAATTCACAGTTATAATGAACAGTGAATTTTGTCCCATTTTTTCTCAGTCCAGGATTTGAATTATATATTTCCTGATTTTTAATCTGTTTACACTGTTATGTTGGGTAGGTTTTTAACCCTTCAAATAAGGCATCCATAGTGTTGGATTGCCAAAAGGTACCCCAGGTACATCAAGGATGTAGAAGCTGCTGTTATTTTAGAAGTATCTGATGCTTTACCTTGTAAATTAAAAGGTTTAATCATGCGTTATTTTCTTCTTATAATCCCACTCTGTGCTTGGAAGAAGCAAAGCTGTTATCAGTGAAATCTGGAGTTCGTGGAGATCGAGTATTTCCAGGATTGGCCAAAAATAAATTATGGGGTAAAGAATGTTGCTTTTTTTTTTCCTAGTCATGCAGCACGGATGAAAAGCTCTGAAGCTTTTAGTCATAACACTCTGGTCCCATGTTTTCCTTTTAATAAAGCATCCAGTGGGAGAATGTGACATAATTGATTTATTGCATTTAGAGATCTTGAAATGGCTGGTACAACAGAGGAGAGGAGAGGAAACTCCAGCAGGATTATGGTTTAAATACTATAATATGGTGGCAAAGTCATGTTGTTACTACATGGTAATTTTGCATTCCTCTTGCAAGAAAATGCTCTCTACACGGTTGTGCTGCAGAACAGGCACTTTTAAGTCTCGTCAGTGGCACGGAATATTAAATGTCTCTCTCCTTTAATTGCATTGCATAATCTGAGTGTTATTCTTCCATAGCAGCAGAAATGATGGAAGAATTGCATAGCCTGGACCCACGCAGGCAGGAGCTCCTGGAGGCCAGGTTCACCGGGGTTGGGGTTGCAAAGGTGAGTGTGAGTACCTGTGGTGACAGGTATGACTGCTTAGCCATCCTGCTTTGCGCTTTGTTTGGGTTTTTTGATTTCTACGTGGATAATTTTGCTTTGCCAGCAAATTCTGTATCACTTGTTGTGTTTTGACCTCTAATTTGTGCGAAGTATGTTCGAGAGGAATGAAAATGGGATCTCTGTGTGGAGGTGTTTTGCTATAAAGACTTTTGGGCTCTAATTAAGTTCTTAGGAGTTGTTCCATCTTAAGGTAGCTTGTATGCCCAAAAAAACTCCACGACAACTTTGTAGAAGTGGGAATCTCATCTGGCTCTTCCTTTCTCCAAGAATACTTTTGAGAGCTGAGTTTGACTGATGGTGGGATACAGTTTCAAGTATTGTGTATTGGATACAACACGTAACCAGACTGAAACATTGAGTTCTCTTCTTTGTGGTGCGGGAGCCAAAGTTGTCTACCCCATCATGTGGAACGCACACAAAAAGTGTTTGCAGGGCAGCTCTCCTGTGTCTGATCCACAACCTGCCAGTAAAATCCCATCTTCATTCTCATGCACAGCTTCCACTTGGTCAGGAGCTATCTAAAGCAAGGCACCTAAGTAACAACCTTGTGCGGTTGCTTGGTGTCCTGGCATTAAACTGTGAGTTCTCTGGGTGTTGCTATTGTTAATGTCAGGCTTTCTGAGCAATGAAATGGTGTCAGAACTTGTTTTAAACTAGGTCAGGGATAATGAGTTAATTTTTGAGGGAGATACTGAGTTTTTAACAGCATCAGGGTAGATGGTGAAGCAACATATTGTTAGATGGTTTTCTGAAGCCACTTAGAATTATTTTGAGAAAAAAAATCATAGATGCCACATTTCTTAGAAAAACACAAAGTGATTCAAAACCTGAAAGAGTTTTGTTTGTGTTCTCACTTTTCTTTCTGCACTGCCTCTCAGACAAAGTTGAGTCTGGGAAGAGAGCACGAGGAAGCCAAATGCTCAGCTGTAAGAAAGTGTAGTAAGGAAGATTAACACTAGAAGAGGTAACAATCTCAGTTGCTGAAGTAAAAGTGTGGGGATTTTATCTTTTCCCCTACGCTTAAGACTCTTAACATATTAACTTCTTCTTCTTGCATAAAACTTGATGGCATTTTCTGTACTGTGATCTTGTTTCATACAACATTACAACTTTTCGTGTACTTTATCACCTGTTTCTTGCCTCTTTTGCCCCATATTGTCACTTTAGACTCTTTAGCTGTGCCAGTACAGATAAATATGAACATCTTACTAGAACAGCTAAAAGCATAGACACTGGTATACCTTTAAAGTAGTGCCAATGTACTCAGTGTTTGCTAAGAATGTTAGCAACTCTTCCTTTTAAAGGAATAATCTTTGAGAGATACAAGAAAGCAAATCTTAATTATGTTTCCAACATGTTTGGAGCAGAAAGTACGTGCCCTTTTCTCTAGGGGTGAATATTGAAAACTTGTTTCTAAAGCAATCCAAGGAAAAAAGCCTCATTTGTTGGAGGTGCAAAGCTGTTCTGTTACTGAGTTTTATTTTTACCTGTTGTTATACAGTTTTACCTTGTACTAGTCAGTAAAGTGTTAAAGTGCATTACATTTATTGCAAACAATATATTTATTTATTTACTTGCATTCTTGCTAATTTGCAATAGATCAGCCAACCATTGATATAAATTAGCATGACTCTACTATGTTGCAGCAAATCTTGGTTGCAATATTAATTTCAGCTACTACATTCCCTCCCAGGTTGGTGCTTCAAATTCCCTCCCTACCCCCCCAAGCCTCCGTCCGTCATGCTCCGCACTGGCATTGGTAGGTCACTGTCTTAAAGGGAATATATTGGGAAAGCTGTGATACAATTTTGTGTGATTCAGCTAAGATTTTTAGCTGGCTCCAATGAAATGTTAAGGAAAGAACCGTGGAGTAAGTGAGTGCCATCTAGTGGGACAGGGCCTGGCCCATCCTCCTGGGATGGAAGGTATCTGGTGCTGTTTATTGCATAGAAGGAAGAAATGTCATCTCAGATGTTTGATGTGATTGGGTGAAGGCAGCAGGCAGTTGTACTGAGCTTCCTGCCTTCCTCTTACTGGCTGTATCTTGCTGTGTATGGTTTCTTTCTTTAATGTGTAGAAATACAGTGCAATTTTGGGCCTGTATAAAATGAAAGAAGTAGTTTATACCTTAATACAACTTCAGGTATAAGCCCACAGTTCCGCTGTTACTAAATACACAACTATAGGTGTTTTGAGATATGAATGAGAGCAAGCTGACCTAGAATAAGCTTTCAGGTTAGAAACTAGAAAAAAGCTTCTAGCCGTCACAGGCATGGGATTCTGGAAGAGCTTTCCAGTAACAACAGCAGAGGACAGAAATCCTAAACTGTTTTGGAAACAAATGTGTGCTTGTCACCACCTTTGGTAGCTGGAGGCACAACCCAATGATGGAGGTCATTTGCAGCCCTAAAAGCCTCAAAATTCTATTGCAACTCCGTGATGAAGTTTCTTACTTAGTGGCTGAAGAATGTATTTCACTAAAAGCTTGGAGTTAATTCATTGTATCAAATTTATGAGCAAGGAATGTTTCTAGGCAACTGTTATACTCCTGTGCTTCACCCATGTCACTAGATAGCTTCAAGAAGCTGGTGATGTCTATTCTTGCCATATGGTAAAGTGCCGTTCTTCCCCAAATTCCCAGAGCAAGTTCCTGAATTAACACATGACACTCTGACACAGACTGTTCCTGCTTATTTAGGTCCTGTTTATATTTACTTACTGGGAAAACCTAAGTGCATTCCCATGAGGCATTATCCTGACTAGACATCATCCTTGGGTCAGGAGGCCCAGGAGAAAAAATGTGAATTGTCCCTCTAGATATTTAGATAATATTGCTTAATTTAGTCTGTTCCCATCTTCTACCTCCCTTCCTCCTATTTGGGTGCCGCATTTAAGATATCAGGTGGGTTAACTTAAAGGGATTTGTGTCATTTCCACCTACTTTTCCTGGAGAGGAATTTGAATAAGTAATTGTGATGGGTGAATCTGTATTTGCACACGTCCTATCTCAGGGTTAACTGGGGTGTGTCCTCATATGTATCTTCTACAAGTTTGGTTTTCAAAAGATCTCTGAACCAAGCTCTGTGTGCTGCTTTTATAGTTAAACTAAAATGGCTGAAGTACTTCTAGGGAGAGTAGCTGGACTGTAGGAATGTTGTAGATCTGTCTGTGCCAGAATTGAAAAAATGATGGTTTTAGTGGTAGCTAGTGCTCCCTTTCCTCCTGCTTTGAGGTAATGATGCAGAATATATGCTGCCAAAAATTTGTTCATAAAGAACAGTATTTGCGTGTATTAGTTTAGTTTTTACTTATTCTCTAACTTTTGAAGTCTTTATCACTTCAGTAACTCCAGTTCTGTGATGTACTCAGCAACAGTTTTAGCAGCAAAGCTATCATGTTGAGAATTTGTGTTTGAGGATAGTCATGTTCTCCTTGGAGGGAAGTGATGCTGCACAGTGGTGATCCCCAACAGGTGTCATAGGCCATGAGAAGAACCAGTTAATGAGAGTTTTAAAACTTTGAATAGAATTTAGCAGCTCCCGCAGAATGTGCTAGGACTTTATGCCAGATACTTAAAAATTGTTTGGATGCTTCTGTGTGCAACATTACTTCAAATGTGTAGTCTGGCTGCTAGAGCCCTGAAATAGTTATCAGATCTCAGTCCTGTTTCTGTTCCTGAGCTGAGGGTTAGGTTGAGTCGTATAACCCTTCTGTCCAGTTTGCCATCAGTAAAATAAAAATACCATATTTCCAACCAGAGAGAATTCTTAAAGCATAATGGAAGCCAAGCAAATCCTGCTGCAAATCTGCTTTCCCATCTGATAGAATGGTGGTTACCTGTGAACATCTGAGAGTAGATTAACTTCTTGTGGCAAAAAGACCTGAGTGATTCAGGGATTTCATTATCAGCAGTAATATTGAGCTTTTCTAAAAGTCCAATTAAGAAGGAGGTTGTAATTCTCATACTTATGTGATGCTTGAAATGAGATAAGAATATGTTAATTAAACCCGACACAGTAGCACTGGACCAGATGTATGTAAAAACCATTCATCAGTTTCACTTTGGTGTAAACCTGTGTGGAGTCAGCACTAACCTTTAGTGGAACTAAGGATTGAATCTTTGCCTCTGAAATCTCTTGATCTGCTACAGAATTCAGAGGAACTTGGGTTATCCTGGCTTGAGGTAATGAAGCGTGTCTATGTCCGTGTCTCCTTCATCTGGACAGGAAGAGAATTGCGCAGTGCATGTTGCTGTAAGCCTATGTTGGAGACTTTGGCTAGGCAGCTGGAATTCCTAGAGCTCCCTTTCAGTGCAAGGAATTGGAGAGCACAAAATGGAGACTGCCCAACTTGACTTGTGGAGTGATGGATCATTTCTGGGAACTTGGGGAGGCTGTGGAAATGCCTAGATGTGGAAATGTTCTAGATGATCTGGTGGGAGCTATTAGCCACATAAGTTGTTTCTTTTGAAATCTCACCCATTGAAGCCTCACTGTGGGCTTTCCAGGGGCTCTGGAAAGGGGAGAAATGACTAACCAGCTCCTGTGAGTGGCCAGATTTTAAATTCTTGCCTCTTGAGTAGGAGTCTTCAGAGTGCCTGCTGCTGTTGCATCCAGTTCTCAATATGGAGGCTTTATTGTGCATAGGTAGGTCACAGACTTTGAAGCAGCAGTTGACAGGTGAATCACAAGGGAAAAAAGCATGCCAGCTTATCTTGGAGAGAAATTCCTTGTGGAGGAGGAAGTGTGTGCTGTTCTTGTGCTTGTAATTTGGGTAAACACTATAGGAACTATTTGCTTGTTTCAGATGACCTACGTATTTTGAATTTTTGCTTAGCCTCATCACCCCTTGCCTCAACAGGGCACAGTGGCCCAGTGGATGAGTGGAAGTAAGGGCAGAGAAGTGCAGTATTATCCCAAAGTGGTCTGTGCTAGAAAAGTCAGATAACTTGTAGAATAAAATTCATAAGCCCTTCTTGTGTAAACTATTGCACGTTTATTATTCCCCACAGCTACTTCCCTGGCAATATACTCATGTTAATGTTTTTTGGTTACTTCGGGTTTTTCTTTTCCAAAATTCACGTTCATTCCTTTAATTCCTTTTGTGTCATGTCCACTTAAAAATGGTATGCTAACTTAAGTACTGAACATTTATCCCAAGTCAGTTGCTGAGTTAAATATAAACAGTCAGGAACGATAAAATACAAATTTGAAGGATTTTTTTTACACACACTTACTGACTGTTAGCTGAGGGGAGAAACTTGGATATGTGGTTTCTCACATCCATGCCTAAACTTATTGGTATAAGCAGTTGATGCTTAATTTCACACATAATCTCATGTTATCTGGATAATCATGAAAATTTTCCTTTCTCTTGACTCAGTACATGAGAAGAGGTGCAGCTGAGCACGAGATCATGTTCCTGAAACACCCTAGATATTGCATCTTCGTTGCTTTGAGTACAGCACATTCTAGTGAACAATTTGAGTTTCCATAGCCAAAATGCCTCAAAACAAGAGTTTTTGCCAACTTTGACAAGTTCAGCTCTTGTCTGTAAAGGTCTTATCCTTTAGAGTAAGAAAAGTGTCAATGAAAGGTCCTCTCAAATGAAAGTAAGGGAAAGGGAAAGTCATGCATTTGATCCATTGCGTGGGTCAAAACATGTCTACAAATAATTCATTATGTATTTGTTCACAGATCAATACATGTGACAGTGAAATTGCTGGATACCTGTAGTCAATGACAAGCTTTTCTGTTCCAGTTTCATAATGAAGAAGTTGGTTCCTTCTCACCCCTTCTACTACTGCACTGAGTTGAATTTTACCACATCATCAGTGTGGGTTCTACAGGAAGGTTTAAAATAATGAAAAAAAAAAAAAGGGTGGGTTTTTTTTTTTCAAGCATCTGACCAGCATCAAACTCCTCTTTTATTGATGCAGGAAATGGTTTTGATTCCAACTGGTAGGGCAAACAATTTCCCACTCAGGGTAGTCAGTACAGGTACTTGTAATACTAGAAGTAAGAAAAACTGTGGGTTTTGTATTAGGCATTTTTCCAGCTGCTTGCATCCCAGAACCACATTCAGGTACAAACTGAGTGGATTTCTTGTACTGGATAAGATAAACTTGTATTTCTGAAAAAAATGTTAGTATAATTTCTAGCTGTAAGTGGCCCTAACAGTTAATTCTCCAGGTGATCGCAGAATACAGGGGGCTTGCAGAAGAATTGTCCTAGGTAAGCCACTGGCTTCCTTTCAATCATAATGTTTCTGGAAAGTTCAAATGTGACATTTTTGGAACAGCTGCTCCCATCATTTGCAATTCATGTGCAAAATGGAGGCAGTGAGATTTAAGCAAATGTGGAAATAACTTTCATTTTCATCTTCATCATGTCAGAACCCCAGTATGAGACCAGCAAATGCCCTTTTGGAGAAATGCTCCTGTATATCACAAAGTTCTTACCTGGAGGTTGATTGGTGCCTCAGATATGCTGTTGGGGTTGGAGTTCCTGAGAGAATGGAAAGATTTTGGAGGGCAGCATTTGTGCAATTTATAAACAAGTTTTTTTCATGGGTGAAAAGATTTCACTTTCTAATGCCACTTGCTGTAAAATTTTACAATTTTTTTAGCAGTGCAACTTCACGTGGATGTAGCTAAGGTTAGTGTTGGCACTTCTGTTAAGTCCTGTTGGCCCAGGAGTAAATTCTTGGAATAACCAAGAGTTGTACCTATAATATTTGTGAGCCATCATGTTGGGTAATGAGGAGCTTGTTGCTTTGCTTAAAAGAAACTACTGCGGAAGAGATGAGGTGAAACATTTTTCTGGTCCTGAGCTATTCGTGTGATCCCTTGAAGGGATAATGGTATGGCTTAAAGAATGTAAACCTGCAGTTTTTTCTTAAGGGAATCCTAAATGTTTAGCTTCTTGAGCTATTCAGGTGTTTGATTTGGTTTTTTGGTTGTTGTTTTGTTTGTTTGGGGTTTTTTTGTTGTTGTTTATTTGTTGTTGTTGTTGAAGCAATTGAGCATGTCGTTTTAGGAGAAACAAATTTGATATTTAACACTCAGAGTGAACACCGAAGGTAAACTTTTACTTTCAGCACATGCCTGCTTGGGAATTGGGGTTAGTAATAGCTAGGTTATGTCACAATTTGATGGTGGTGTTTGTCCTTTAAATAGGGCAGGGAGAACTAGTCTGTTCAGAAGTTACCTACTGTGGGGTTCCTCTGTGCTGTTAAGCCTTCTCTCCCAACTCTACCACCTGAGTCTTCTGCTCAGGTGTATAATGAGAAGTGGCTTTGCTTTGAGGAAAGACTGATTGGTGGGAAGTGGTTACTGCAAAGTTAAAAATGCTAAAATAGAATGCACCTTCGGGAAAAGATGCTCACAAGTTAGTAATGGAGAACTGGCTTTATCATGTCATTCTTCCGTTAATACATTCCATCATTAATTGTGAATCTTGTTTTTACATCTTTGTCAAATTTGTCTTCATTTCTTAAGTTAGATCTGTAGGAGGATACTTTGTGTCAGGATAAAACACAGTGACTTTGCATGATTCACTTTTTCCTTTTAAAACCAGTTTTATTAGAGATCTTAAATAATTTCAAAGTACTTGGATATGTAAAAATGCAGATGTGTATCCAGCAGAGCCTGCAAAGATGCAGCAGGCTCTTGAGGTACCTGGTTACAATTTTAATAAATCTATTCCGACCTCTTGAGTTTCTGCTTTGGCCTTTGGTGGGAGCAGCTGCTCTGTGAGCAGGTCACACATGAGTCCATAAAATAGCCAAGTGGAAAAGATTGTATTATGGGCACCAGTTGTACTGTGTTTGTACTGTCGTTAACACAAGTTTCACTTGTTCACTTTCCTAGTGTTAAAAAAAAGGCATAAAATGACACATTTAAATCAGTGGTACAGCCAGCATCTGGTAACAGTAATAGTGGGCTTGCCAGATAAAGATGCATCTGAATGCTTAGCTCGGGATCAAGCAGATGCTTGCCTGGAGAGCTGAGCTTGGAACGCCTGCTACTCAACAAATCAGGTTTTCTTCCTCAAGCCTTAGGCTTCTATAAATACCACCTTGGCTGTTTCATGGATGTGGGTAAATAGACCAGATAGGATATGAATTGATGCAGAAATATTCTGAAGGTTGGTTCATTATCCTGAGAAAAAATTGTTAAACAATCGAGCTGTCCTGCTGTAAATGGTTTCTGAAGCCTCTTAGTGTCCCATCCCGAGTCTGGGAGTTTGACCCATGGTGCTGCTGTAACCATAGTTAGCCCAGAGACTGTTTGTTAGGATGGGTCTGCCTTGCAGGGAAGTTGTTTCTAACAGTCTTTGCTTGCTTTTCACTAGGGTCCATTAAATAGCGAGTCTTCCAACCAGAGCTTGTGCAGCGTGGGCTCTCTAAGTGATAAAGAATTGGAGGTAAGCAGGCACAACTGCTCCGGACAGTCGGGTTAAGGGTGAACATGATCAGTCTCAAAGCATGGAAGAAATTGTATGAGAGTCAGTGACAGTCCTCTTAGTTTGGAGAGTGAAAGGGACCAGGGAAGCATTTAGCTTGACCCTGCAGGCTTTTGACCTTTCTGTGAAGCTCCTCCTTGAAGCTTCCCACCATTCCAGGCAGGTTTTACCCAATCCCAAATACAGCGTTCATAAAGCTCAGCTTGGGAAACTGTTTTCAGTTCACCGGAGTACATTTTTGGATACACATAAAAAGCCAGAAAGCATTAATTGAAAAGTTTGCCAAATCTGTCAAATATGTGAGTTTGCCTAAGCCTATACAAGGCAGAGCATTTTGTGGGTTGCTCTGTGGAAGTGTGGGAAGGTGAAAATTGATGCTATGTCCCTGGTTACTCTCACTTCTCTAGGATTAACTATTTCAAAATGCTCATTAAAGCAGCAAAATTAATTGTAGATGGATTCTTAGTCTAAAATTCTATGTTAATAAATCAAAATCTCAAATTTAAGTACATTTTTAATGCATTTCTTACAAATTTCCCCCATAGCTACCAGGTAAGTTTTGGATCATATTTCCCTCTGTTATTTGGCAGTACTGGTATGAGGGAGTTTTGAGAATGCAGTATCTTTAACTTCATAAAGTAAGTGTAGTTAATAGTGAAAATCTGAGTATTCATTCTCCTATTTTTTTCATTAACTTTTGTGGAGAGATATAAATTTGGCCAAGCTGATGTACTCAAATTTCGCATTCCTTGCTTTTTCAGTCTTGTAGCAGATAATGTTGCGTGTCATTTTTGTTATGTAAGTACTTGAATGGAAAAACAACTTAAACTGAATCTCATTAATAATCTCACAGCTCCGTGGAGGCTGTAATGGAGCCTGTGGTGTTACACTCACACCAACGCTGTTCAGGAGCTGTTCTTCCGTACACACTGAGGAGGCAGTGTCACTGACTTTTACACTTAGAGGGGCTGGAGCAGCAAGTCTCTAGGTGGCTTTGGAGTTTTCAGTCCCCTCATTCTGAAAAAGTACCTTGCAGACACAATAACCACCTTCGTCTTAACATCCCCCTCCATCCTCTTACAAAAACAACACTCTGTGAGTGCCCAGCTGGTAACATGGAGCTATAGATGTCCAGCCTCCACTGGACATCTAAATGACAGCCAGGTTTAGATTCAATTTTATCCTTTTTATCCAGCTAAAGGAGGGAGATTGATTTCTGTGCTTAGTATGTGTAAGTCTTTTCATAGAGATCTTTAAAGAGGGTACTTGAGATTTGGGTGTCCAAAGAACATGAAACTTAGGTTTACCACAGAGTCTCTGGCTATGGCTTTTCCTCCCACAGAGCTGTGTTTTGCACAGTGGTTTTCTCCCTCCCCCCAGGCTGTAGTTCAGTGGTAGCTGCAGTGATTGGAGAACACAGAGCTTGGGAATTATTTGGGGTGATTTGGGATAAGAGATTTTTTTTAAATGATGATGGTAATGGGAATGACAAGACATCTTTTTCCAGCAGTCTCAGTGAGCTGCTTCCAGTAGTGCTTCCCAATGTCTTTGGCAGGTTTGGCCACAGCTGTGACCCTGGTGATGCGGAAGGCACCGTACCAGGATCTCCTCCATTCTCACATGTTTACGCTTGTGAGCCTTGTACAGACAGATAGGCACAACGCTTCTGGAGCCCTCAGGCCTGTCCACGATACTCTATGTTGTGCCTGTGCATAAATAAATTGATTGTGTGTAAATCCACTAATCAACTGCCCATTAGGTCTCTGGGTACTCACAGAAGTGGCACATGCAGCTGACCCTTGACTTTAATGAGCAGGTGAGGAGCAAGCACAAGTGTAGGTGAAGTATCTGTAACAGCTTTGTCCTGGCTGCTCTCCTGGGATAGTTCTTGTAGCCATCTGCAGTGGGCTTTGAGAAGGCACTCTGCAGGCAAAGTGAATTGGCTCAAGAGACTGTGATTGGATTGCAGATCTGGATGTTAGTACTTAAACCTTGCATCATCATTCCCCTTGTACCAGTACTATGATCACCTTGAAGGGATTTACATAGGTTTTTATAAATCTTTGAGCTTGCTCTGCTAACCTGGTGAGGTCACTGGATAGTAGAGGCTGGCATGCAGTAGCTGAAATAGAAAAAATAAATTTACCTCCTTGTTAACCACATTCTCTCCCTCCTGCAGCACATGTAGGAAAAGGCAGCAACTCTTTGAGAGCAGTTGTACCAGCAGTAGAAACAAATGCACCAGAGAAATGAAACGGCCACTGGGGATATGGAATAGATTATTGTGTTTGGGCATTTTCTTTAAATCTTGGAATAACTGCAGTAACGTTAATTTTGAAGTATTGTTTAACAGACTCCCGAGAAAAAGCAGAATGACCAGCGGAATAGGAAGAGGAAAGCAGAAGCCTATGAGACCAGTCAAGGTAATCCATGCTCTGACCCTGCCACAGGATTGCCACATGCTTGGTAACTCGGGCACAATATGCACAGGCAGTGTTCTAGGAAACTAATGGCTCTTCTCAAGGGTGTGTCAGGCAGCTTGTTGTAAACTACTCCATGATGGTGTATTCTCTTCTAGGAGCTTTGTTATCCTTATTGATAGGAAAATACTTGGCTTATTCGCACAAACTTGCATTTTTATGGGACAGGCTGCCCAGAGGCTTCGTATGCTGCTCTGAGGTGTTGTTTTGGTCCTGTGTCGCTACATTTACAGCAGCCAGACTTCAAAATACAGTCTGTACTCTCTTCCTTGCTTTCCAAGGCATGTGCCTGCCTTGTTAGGGCAAGATCTCGACATGACAAATCAGGAACAAGCTGTGCCCAAGCAGACAGTGTTGTCCTGGGTGCTGTGGAAAACCTGGCATGTTCAATCCAAGTTCAGATTTTTTAGCAAATGGGCAGAGGGGCAGATTTTGATTTCTTTCATTCTTCAACAAGAAAGTAATGAGAATTGTGTTGACAGAACTGCTTTGATAATATGATAGTAAGAAAAAAGGACTAGGTTTTAATGAGCTGATATTAAGCCACTGCTAATTATCTCTCAAACTCTTACAGGAATGCTTGTGAGAGATCTAATATGCAGTAATTTATCTGAAGGCGGAGGAGTAAAAGTACCCTTTGCTCTCTCCTTATCTTGAAGGGAATTTTGGAGAACCTATGCAACAGTCAAGACCTTTAGTGTTTTCTAAGTACTTCAGCAAGTGCAAATGCTGTTTGATAGGATGTGACATGTTTGGAATTGAGAGTTAATTGACTTGTCAACTGCAGAGCCTCCCAAAAACAGCACAAGGTCTGTAAACGTGGAGCGGGCTTTTGTTGTGCAGAAGCTTTGTTGTGATAGGTGTTGCACTGAACAGGAAGAGGAGTGTCAAAATGTAGGAGGCGGTTTTTCGAATGGCACAGTAACTTCTCTTCTTAAAAATACAACTTTTATTTTAATCCTTGCTTTCCTTTTTAGGGAAAGGCACTCCTAGAGGACATAAAATTAGTGATTATTTTGAGGTAAGAATCTTTTCATTGACAAATCTGCCTTAATTCACATTTTACAAAATCTGTAGATAGAAGTTTGTGATGTGATGTGATGTGTTACTGATCCATCATTGGGATCATGGATTGATGATGTCACCCTGATATGCTCAGATCTGATTAGGCAGAGGATATAAGGAAGTTGATTTTTCAAGTAACATTTAGTTGAACAGTTGATAGGACATTTTTTTCACTTAGGTTTGAGGTTGATTTCCATTGGAACCTGTATCTCAGCTGAAGATACCTCTAATTTTTGAGAGAATTTTGATAAGGGCCCAGTGTTGCAAAAAAGCCCACCTGCGCAATCCTGCTGGTTGGAGTGGGAAGTTGTTTACATGGTTCCCTCTTAAGAAAAACTTCCTATGGGAGGCTGGCACAATAGGGGCCAAACCTCTCCCCAGAACAGTGATGGACATTCTAAAAATCAGTATTCTTTTTGCTCTGCATAATATCTGAAGTTTTTCTAGGTCTGCACAAGGCAGAGCTGTAGCTTTTCTCTTTAAGTTTGTTCTTCATTTTATGGAGCAACTCGGAGTCAGAAATTAAATGCTTACTAGTCCTTACTTCTTTCCTGATTTTTATGAATGGTACACTGTGGGGTTTCTGTACGAACTGGAGCAGTTCTCCAGTTCCTTACCTGTCCTGCCTCTTAACAGTGATTGGTGCAGGTGCTTCAGTGGAGATGAACATTCTCTACCACTCCTGTGGTGCACATCAGACACATCTCCTCACAGGAAATGGGCTTCCTAATTCCAGAGAGTAAACAACTGATCTATGGCCAAGCATGCAGGTTTATATCTTTATATTACAAAGAAAAATGTACTTGGTGCAAATACAAGTGTTCGTCTTAGTTACTTCTGTTATTTTGATAACTCTGTGAACTGTTAAGGTTTTCCTCCTAATTTATGTTCATTTTATGTAAATTATTCCCTGGAGCCTATAAGGCTTCATTTTTAAGTTAAACGTGTTTCTTCCATCTATGTTAAATTTGGTTTAACGTAGTATTCTGTGGAATTCCTGACAATCAAATCTGTTTATGTGCCCAGTTTGCTGGGGGCAGTGGCCCAGGAACCAGTCCCGGTAGAAGCGTGCCACCTGTCGCCAGATCCTCGCCGCAGCATTCCCTGTCCAACCCCTTGCCGGTGAGTGTTCTTGGGGACACAGCTGGGGGCCCGGCATCAGTTAACTCAGTGGCCATGCTTCAGACAGGTAATACAAGGTTCTGGACAAGGGAAGTGTCTCTTCGTGAGTGATTTGGCTTGTTCTCCATTTTAAATCTGAAACTGGCTTCTGAGACCAAAGCCTGGGACAGTAGCTAGTCCATCCGTAGCTGATATGAATATCTGAGCATAAATTGTACAGGATGAATGTTTCTAACATGCTAAGTGATTACAGAGGAATGAAGTTGGGAGTATGTTGTGTGTTTGTGCAGCACTAGTCAGAGATATTCTGATCTTCATTGGGCCCCTTGGGTATCTTGAACAATATGCCCACCACAATTATTTTGGGAAGGCATTTTACTTCTGTTTGTGTGCACATGACTTGCAAGGGACATGAGCAAAAGCTTGCAGAGAAATGTGTGTATATACACTGCTGGTGCTAGCATGTAATTCCACTTTACTTGCAGCATTTCTGCAAGGTCTGATTATGAAGAAGTAACCAGTGTTTTTAAACCATTTTAGGACAGAGCAGCTAAAAAAAAAATGTTGCAACTAGCAAAGCAGTATTCAGAGGCTCTGTTGCCTGAGCTTTAGTTTTGACCATTGGCTGGGTCCCTCTTCAGAAATTTTCAGCATTTGTTGAGTGTCACAGAAGTCTGGAGACATTCTTGGAAAGGTTCGTATTCTCAAAGCCAAATGTGAAGTCTTTAGTGATTACTTATTCTGCAGAGACCTTTGCACAGGTCCTGAATGTACTGAACTGAACTCCAACATTGAACACTGCTCAGAATTCCATGTGTTGCTAGATTTCAGAAGCTTTGTAATACTGCTTGAAGGGAGAGCTTCACATGTGCTTCTAGATCCTTTTTAATGTTTCTAAAAAATTAAAATACATCTTATTAATTGATTGGACTTTCTTCCTGTCAGCTATCAGTTCACTAATACATCTCTTTAAACAGTAGTTAATGAAGAAATAGCATCTCTGAATGTTGCAGATGTGTGAGGGATTAGGGACAATTCTTTATTCCAGCAGGTTAGATAACCCATAATGGGACAAGTGGACTCTTCCTTTGGTTTTCTTCTTCTACGCTTGTATGTGTTGAGTAGGTAAAAGCTGAACAGAGTATTTCTGGTGAATATTGATGTTGTAGTTAGTTTCAGCCAGGCCAGTTTGTGTCTCTCCTTACACAGGTACTTATCTTCCATTCTTTACTCTTGCAGCTAAACCTGTGATGTTTGTTCATTCATAACAAACTATTCTGGGCCTTTACAAGATCTGTCTTCTTACAAACTTAATGTCAATGGTTTGATCTAATCCCCTAAAAAAATGGGGGGATGAGTGAAAATCGGAGGACGCTGAGTGTCTTACCCTTTACAGGTGTCAGTGTTATCTTGGAAGGAAGCAGAGTGTTAAAATGTCTTTCACGTGATACAAACCTCCTCCAGACTGGAGTTAATCTGTACTGTACTGGAAAATTTCTGCAATCAGAAATTGCAGAGGAATTGTAATGGCCTCAGGATGTTACTACTTCTCTTCAAATCTCTTGGCTGATTTGGATTGCCTTGCTTCTCACTTGATTAGAAAGATCTGAAGGTCTTGAGACTCTTGTAAGGCCGCTCTCAGGCACAAGCATTGTTTTGGGGAGGGAAGCACACTCTTGATATTGGTAATGTTAACCAGAGAGCAGGTTGCGGTTTAGATTTTTAAGAAAAACTGAAGCCTGACCTGATGGTTTGCATTTTCAGAGGTGTTTGCCTGTCCTAGAGTTACAGCTTGGAAGGAACTTGGATGATTATTACCCAGATTGCCAAGTTTTAGCAGTCATGATGTGGCTTTGGAAGCCAGGGCACTGAAATGCTGTGTGCTATAACCAGTGCAATTCAGATGATTCTTGTTGTTAAACCCAGTTCCTCCACCACAGTTGGAAAACTAATCTACTGCAGGAGAAAGGAGCTGGTCCTTAAGAGATGTAATAGACCTTTAAAGGATTTTGGGAATGAATTAGTACTTCACTTACCTTGCAGGAGATGAGCCCCAGCTGTAATGACAGAAGTGAGATTACCCTGATGTCTGGGTACTAGATATGGTTAGGTTGCTGCCACTGAGCATTTCTGACTCAGTTTACTTTACCAGAATAGCAATGTGTCATGAAATTGGCTATTTGAAAATGAGTCCTTAAGAAACATAAAAAAATACAATTGTGAACGCATTGACCAAAATTTCAGTGTAGATTTTTGGACCTGCAGTCTATTTTGCCCCACTGACTCTGAAGCATATGTATTCACAAAGGAAGAGGATATGTTAACTGACAAGGAATTGTGTCCTGTATGTTCATTTGTTAGGGTCTTATTCAGTTGTTGACTTTATTTCCTTGTTGCCGTCAACAAGGAACAATCACTGCAGGAGTCCTGTTTGAGTTATCAGATCCTCACCATGCTGCTTGCTCATTCCTGAGCTGCTGCTTCACTGGCAACAGTTTTGGCAGAGTTAGAGAATCGGGTTTTTTTAAATTAAAAAAAACGTAGTTCATTGTCTGTTTTTTGACTGTGTTGCAGCGGCGAGTGGAGCAGCCGCTGTATGGGGTAGACGGCAGCGCAGCCAAGGAGCCGCAGGAGGAGCACTCTGCCCTGCCAACGCTGATGTCGGTGATGCTGGCGAAGCAGCGGCTAGAGAATGAGCAGCTGGCACAGAGGGGAGGTGGCCTCTGTTTTACTTTTGTCTCGGTGAGCAGCTCTGAAAAGATTTGAATCCTAAGGCATGTGTCTAGTTAAGGGATGGGGAATTTGAAGCTTTTCTGCCTAAGTGCAGCCTCATTTTTGCTGACCCCAGTCTGTCACCTTCTGGTAAGTTCATCTTCCTTGTGAAGCGTTTTGGGTCCCAGGCTTTGCTTGTTTAATAAAACAGTGTGAGTTTTAAGTTAACAGCTCAAAATCTTACATAGATCAAAGTGATGTCATCTGAGAGAATAACCTGATAGATGCAGAAAAGCAAGATTGAAGTATAGTCTTGTGAGAAGTGTTTGGTTTGGCCTTGCTTGATCTCAGCTGCCATAAATTATATCAGGCTTTTAAAAGCTTTGTCTTCATCAGGTTTGGCCAGGCTTCTTGGAAGAAACTGACTCTGATTTTCTGAACTGAATCTCTAAAGCATCCTTAAACCTGAACATGAAAGTGTGGTGCAGGCCAGGCTGCAGCTCCAGTGTGGAGATGAATGTATCTGCATGGGCACTCGTGGTCATACTAAGGGACATGTAACAATACACAACTTTCTTTTACAGGCCCAGCAAGGCAGCCCATCTTCTACCGGATCAGGGAACACTGAGCATTCCTGCACCTCCCAAAAACAGATTTCCATCCAGCACAAACAGTCACAGGTATAGCTCACTAGACAACATAGCTCTTGGATGTGAGGTTGAAGCTTGATGCAGCTTGTCTGCTGTGCTAGAAGGTGCCACTGGTAGTGGACATGATGTTTCCAGAGAGAAGAGCCAGTATTCCCAACTCCATTTGTAACTATTGAGTGAAGTTAATTGCTCTGAGCTTTGTTCCTCATCCTATAAAGAATATTTTCAGTTGCTGCTGCTGGAGTTTGTCCAATCTGCTGCTGAGGCTTTTCTGTGTCAGTGCTGTGGGTAGTTCGTCAGCTGTGTGTAATTGTGCTTGGGAGGGGAACACCTCAGCTCTGTCTGTTTCTGCTCTGTTGTATCCTCAATGTTCTTCCTCACTCTGGAAGTGAAGGTGAGAAGGAAACCTGAGTGATAGTTATGAATGTCTCTGTTCAAGCACTGGGTCTGTTCAATCGCTGTGTCATGGGTGCATCACATTGCTTACAGTACAAATTGCCACAGTCTGACTGGCAGCTCTTTGACCTCTTCAGAGTCCACTCATGGAGTAATTTGTCCTGTCAAGGTGGAACATGGTGTATTCCTGAAAGTGCTTCCCAGCAACTTCACTGACCTGGAGTCAGGAAGAGGAATAGCTCTTCTGACAGCACTGCTATCTTTTTGGTACCTTTTTAATTACTGAGATTTTTTTTTTTAGCTGTGTCATCTTCTGTTGCTTACCAAGGTGTCCAGCTTTATCTGCAATGCACCTGGTTTATTTCTTCTCCAAGCTTGCTTTTAATCTTCTTTGGATTTTCATCTCAGATCTCTCCGTCTTCCCTTGAGCAGTTTTTAAACAGTCATTTCCTTATACCAGTCTGTTTCAGAGATGATTTTGTTGCTAGGAAGGTCCATTCTCCATTAACCTGCAGGTGGTACAAGTTCTCTGTTCACCAAGGACAGCAGTCCCCCACTATGGAGTACTCACTTGCTCAAGTCTGGGCTCTGTTGTGTCACTAGGGTTGCATTTGTTGTCTGTATTGTTAAAATGCTGGTCTGGGAGGATGCCTGTTTCCTGACAGTGCATGGACAGGTCTGTGTGTGAGAATGATGCCACAGCTCAAGAACCTGCCAGAGGTTATGTCAGTCTTTTCTGTCGCAACACCCATGCTTAAAAGAGTGGTCCTGCCTGGAGGGAAACAAGGTATTTTTATTTTCTTCTGTGTTTAACACGCCCACAAAGGTCCATGTTCTTAGCAAGACATTATCTCAGCAAGCTTTCTGCCAGTGTTCAGCTTCATGATATTCCCCGGAGGTCTAGGTGGACCATGTATGTGCAGGAAGGAGTGTTGGAAGATGTTTGGTGTCATGATAGAGACATGTACACATTCTTGGTTTTTCTCTTCCAAGCCTGTTTGGAGTTGATAGACCTAAAAAGTAGGTAAACTTTGGAGATTCCTGGCTTGAATCACTTGTGGCAGTGCCAAAAGCAAATCAGCATGATGTTATTTCCTCAGTGTTTTCAGTTAGTGCTAGGGCTGGAATGCTCTGAGGTGACTTGGGCTGAAGTCACTTGTAAGAGTATGTATCTTGACTTCATCTCACACAGGGCAAGCATGTCTGTGCACTTGCCTAAGGGAGGTAACTGTCACTTACTAAAGAAACTTTCTGCTGTTTGGCCACCAGCTGCACCAGGTTCTCCACAGACATCCTGCACAATGCTTCCCATGGCAAAGCTTTTCCTGCAGGCAGGGAAGCATGAACCAAGTTGAGTCAGAGGTGAGGTGACCTGCCCAGGCTACCTCTTTGTCTCTTGGGACTTAGACCCATCTTCCTTGATGTGCCATGCTGGCAGGAGCTCTCTTTGAGTTTTTCAATATTGGACATATGTCGGGAAGCAACAGTCAGACAGGTTTGTCTCTTACTCCATGGTGTTGGCTTCCAGGCAAGTTTGAAATCTGGAGAACAGTTATATAACAACTCCACAGGTAAGTCTCTGCAACCTCTTCTCAGAAATTGAATAGGTACCTGCTAACCACAAGTGTGAAATCTGTGTATGCAGTCCTGGAGAGTTTCCTCTGTGTTGACTTGGCTGTTTTACATTCTGTGTTTGTGTACATACTGACTCCTTCCCTTTTTCTTCCCACCCTTAATTGGAGTGCTGAATCTGAAATATTCAAAGAATATAGTGTATCTTCTGTTCCTGGGTATAGCTCTCACTTCACTGCTTCACTGAAGGTATTTGAGATGTTCTGCACCCCATAAAACTGTCCAGATAGTTTTCACTCAAGAGCTATAAAGCTCCTGTCCCCAGTGGGTACTAATACATAAGTTTATCAGAAACAAAAGCATGTGCCCAATACTCTTGCTGTCAATCTGTTAGAATATTTTTAAATTAATTCCTGTGTTTTCTGTCAGGAACACTTTAGAGCCTGCAGGTGTTGTCTTTGTCTGCAGGTGGTTGTCAGTGCTCATGAAAGATCATAAATTTTGATATTCCAGCTAAGGACTGGGATTTGATGTGGGTTTTTTTTTTCTTAAGCATTTTTTCTCTCCTGCATAGAGACCACTAAAGAGTGCAAAACTTAGTTATAAATGTAAAATTCACAGGACACAGAGGATATTTAAGGCTGTTGAGAGTTACCAGTTTGTGCTCTTCAGGGCTGCTGGCTCACTGTACCTCCTATGCTGGAGGAGCCCACCATGCAACAACAAAATAAATAATGGAAAATAGTCTTCCCCTGAATGCCAGGATGCAGGGGATCAGTTCTTCTCAGACCCAGCAGTTCAGATCAGAGGGGCTTACACTGGGTTGTTAGTGCTGACTATGACAATTTGAAACATTATCCATTTGTCTTAAATATGGTTTATGGTGATTTTTCCCTACAGTCTGACCTCACAATGGAAAAAATATCTGCACTAGAAAACAGTAAGAACTCTGACTTGGAGAAGAAGGAGGGCAGGATAGATGACTTATTAAGAGTAAGTATTTAAAGTGGGGCAACTCTTCTAAAAGCTGCTATTTAAAGATACTTAGAATGCTAGGCTGTAGAGCAGGAGTTTGTATACCAGCCATAGAACCAACACTTGCAAGGTAAAAGAAATCCAGTGATCCCTTACCAGTAGGATAATTGTCTGGCCTGTGGACACTGGGCCTGCTTGAACCTAAGCGGTGTCTGGGGATGTACAGTGCAGAGTTGTAGTTCAATTGTTTGTATCCTCAGCAGTGCTGGCCTCCCTTTGATCTATTCACAGAATCATTAAGGTTGGAAAAGACCTTGAAGATCAGCAAGTCCAGCCATCAGTGTAGCGCCACCATGATGTTCTCACAAAACCATGTCCTCAAGTGCCACATCCACAGGTTTTTTGAACACTTCCATGGGTGGTGACTCCCTTTTCCCTCCACCCAGTTACTCCCCTCTTCTAAGTCCTGAGGAGCTGACTCTGCCTTTTGTTTGACAACATGTCCAGTAGCCTCTGAGAAGCCTGGGAAGCCATGTTCTGAAATGCTCATTCAGGAGAATCAGAGACATGTATAGAGATGAGAACATCCTTTGACCAAGTAAAAAAAAATAAAGCTCTTAACCCATTAGTATTCTTCAGTAAAAGATAAATACCTTAAAATCAAGGATCTTGTCTTAATGGAGGAGTTCTAATTGACTTAGCTTTCATCACCTGGAGAGGCAGCTCTTGTGAAGTGTTGAAAAGCATTAGAAAGCACATTAAAGGGAGTAGAGGGAAGGCTTTGTGTGTATCTGGTCTCAGCACCTGAAAGAGCTCAGTCAAGCTCACTGAAGACATGGGAGTTGTGGGAAACAATCCATGAAGCAGGAAATAGATTTTTTAAAAAAATATGATTGTTTTTGTTTTTACCAGACTATTCGTTGGAAGAGAAATGGTTAAATTTAACTTTGTTAATGAAAGTGGTTGCACATACAGTTCTGCTGCATGCTGTGGTGTGGTGTGAAGCAGCAGCTGCCACTGGGAGCAATCTGTGTAAAAGGGCTGATGGAAAGTGACTTAAACAATAAATTAACTGAAAATACAAAGAGTTACCCCATCCTTCTCCTCTGCCAATATTGTGGCTAAAGAGGGAGGATAGTCCAGCAATGACTAAGCTATTTTGAGACTTCTTGGCAAGGTCTTAAAAAAAAATCAAAATACTTTTGGTTGTCTTTAGTCTCTTTGTACCTTAATTCCTTACATGTAAACCAAGATGACAGAACTTCCCTGTTCTAAACGGGTGTTAAAATGTGAGTGAGTTAAAACTTTAAGAGTTTGTCTTGGATGTTTTGCTAAACAAAACTCGTTCTTTTATCCTGCTGGTTTGCTGACTTTAATCTGATCCCCACGGCTAGCTGGAGAAACTTCTTCCTGAGCGAAGCTTAGTTTGGCTCTTTTGAGTGGTTTGAAGTCACAGACTTTGTTCTCTGTTCCCTTTTAGGCCAACTGTGATTTGAGACGGCAGATAGATGAGCAGCAAAAGATGCTGGAGAAGTACAAGGAGCGGTTGAATCGATGTGTAACAATGAGCAAGAAGCTTCTTATAGAAAAGGTGAGCAGGGGACACTCTGCAGTCACAGTTCATGTCCTTGAAAGCATCTCTGTCTTCTTAGGAGTAAAAACCTGCTCTTGTTGCTTTAGTGATAAAAGATAATTGGAATTCTGTCTTGAATTATTTCTCTGCAAACAGGAATGTAATCCAAAGACTGAAGTGGTTCAGAATGTTCAGATTTGGTCACTTTGCACAGTGGCAGAGTGATCTCTTGCTTAAAAGAAAGATTTCTAAATGCAGCAGGCATTGTTTGATTGGAAACCCATACACTTGAAAAGCAATTCTGTGCAGCTCTGGGAATGCAGGAGCAGTGTCCCATTGTGCAGTGGAATTGCAAATACGCTCTGGGATATGAACAGGTGATTTTCCTTCTTTCAAATGACAAAGTTGGAGATCATTGCTTTGTGTAACACTGAAAACAACACACTGGGGACAGTGCCAGGTTCACCAGCATCCAGGCTGGTTCAGTATCAAAAGATTTCCAGCTTTCCTGGTGGCTAAACAGTGTGGGGGTTTGTTTGCTCTTTTCACCTGTTGGCTAGTTACACCTATTGTTTGTGGGCACTGGATGGGCAAAACTGCCAGAGTGCTGGCTGGGACATGATGTCTGTTTGAGTTGATTTTGTCACAGAGCTGACTGTTCTTGGCTGAACAAGGCTCCCCTCTCCAGAGTGGTGACCTAGCTGAGATTGTGTCACTTCTGGACATGGTACAAGACTAGGACGGAACTGGCTGGTCACTTTATCTTAGTCTTAATAGTGATTCAAGGTACATTTTCTTTCTTCCTCTCATGAATAAGGGCCTGGTCAGAGCCAGACCTGCAGTCTAGCTAAGCTACTGATACAAAGGGATAGTTTTAATCCTACTGCCAGGCTCATCTCAGCTGATCATAGGATGGCTCAGCTGCCCACCAGTCATCAGGAGGGAAGAGTGAGGTTGAAACGTCATGATGGAGGTGAACAAATGCCTGTCAGACCGGTGTGAAGCACCAGCAATAATTTAATCAATGATATTCACCTGGGTTTCAGTTAAGCAGAACTGAAATAATAGAAAGTGGTAAGAATTGGTGGTGATTTAAAATGCAGCACAGTCCTTAGCTAGTAATTTATGACTTGTATTTTTACATGGCTTTATTTTGCTTTCAGTCAAAGCAGGAGAAGATGGCATGCCGAGATAAGAGTATGCAGGATCGATTGAGGCTGGGGCACTTCACCACAGTGCGGCACGGCGCCTCCTTCACTGAGCAGTGGACAGATGGCTATGCCTTCCAGAACCTCATCAAGTGAGGACAAACAGGATTGTCTTTAACTTCAGAGGCAGGACTAGAAAAAAACCCTAGCAGTTGTGTGTGATGTCTTGCATGTCAGAATGTGAGAATGGTGTGACTGATGCACGGAAGGATCAGATAGGAACTCCTGATAGTGGGGAACTTTTTCACAGTGAGAAATCCATTTCCACTTCAAGTTCCAGAGACTTGAACTGGAAAGAAATGGCTTGAGTTGGCCTCTGGGCCGGCTGTTGTTACCTGTTGGGAATCCTCAGTGCACCCACCTGACCTGTGTAGTGCTTGGGGTGGAGGGGTGGACCAAAATCTCGCATGTATTGTGAGTCAGTCAATTAGATTTGCATCCTTGCATATATTAGTCAAAGAAGATTAATTAGCTTGCCTTTATTTTTTTATTTCTTTAAGTAGAAAGTGGAGACGCTTGAAAGAGAAAATGCATACTATTTAACTTGTTTTGCCTTCTGGTAAGAGTGATCAAAGGGGCTGCAGAAACCTGGAAATGACGATCAGAGACCTTTTATGCAGGATGTTAATGGAAATATCCAGTCAATTCCCACCTGGCCTAGACCTTTAAGTAGGACTTGGCAAATTAATTGCTACAGAGAGCGATGTGTGATCTTTTAAAATCACATCACTTCACTATAGTCTCCCTCTGATAGGGAGGTGCAGCTCTTGTTAGGCACAGATTAAGGACTTTAAGACATGGAAAAAATACTTCAGGAATACTTACTTGCAGTGGCAGTCCCTTTTTTAAAGGGAATTAGGTATGCAAGTGCTTAGGTCATTTAGACTTGAAATTTCAAGAGTGCTTTTATCACTGTAAAATGTTTCAAGATAGTCTTTTTATCTTGGAGGAGAGACAGTTCCATAGTGAAATCAGGAATGATGTTGGTTATATTCCAGAGAATATAGGATAGATTAACTGTACTTTTGAAACGTAAGGATACTTTCTCAGACAGTGCCAGACTTCAGGAACAGTTTTAACAGGAAAATCTGAGATTTCAAACAGAGGCTTCTAGGAAGTGTGGAAAGCTAGTGACTTGCTATGGATCCTAGGTTTCCATGGGGTTAGCAACTGCTTTGGATGTCCTTTGCATGAATTAAACCATTCACTTACTGAGAGATTTCTGTGAGCCAGGAAAAGGATCTCATTTCATGTAAAAATACCTTTAAAACTCTGACTCATCATGTTTGGCACATCCCCCTTTTTCTATACAAAAATATTTTGTTGCAAATCTTAACAAGTACAACTGATTTGAAATTCATAGCTCCAATCTGGTAAGAACAGATGCTGAAGACAACTAAGTGCACACCCTTAGTAATCTGTGTTGTGTTTTCTCTCCTCTGCTTTTCAGGCAACAGGAAAGGATAAATTCCCAGCGGGAAGAAATAGAAAGACAACGAAAAATGTTAGCAAAGCGGAAGCCACCAGCAATGGGCCAGACCCCTCCAGCAAGCACCGAGCAGAAGCAGCGCAAGAACAAGACCAATGGAGCAGAAAATGAAACGTAGGTTCTGTGGCCTTCTTGGTGCATGGCAGAGCCACATGGCTTGATTAGAGCATAAAATACCTCCTGGGAAATGGAATCTTACCCTTGCCTCCAGGCTTCACTCCATGCACAAATGAATGTTGTGGAATTAGCCTGGCATTCAGCAACATCTGGCTGCACTTCTAAATAGTTTTCGTTGAAGTAAAACAAGGATCTTTGCTGAGTCCAGACTTCGTATGAGCTTAACTTTTTTTTTTTTTTAATGAGTCCAGTATTTTTTTCAGTATTCCTTTTGTGGTCAGGTTTGAAAAGTGGGCTTTGATATCGATGTTGCAAGTTCAGAATTGATATCAGTATCAGGGTATACATGGTGCTTTTTTTAAGGAAAACAAAATTGTACACATTTAGAAGCCTTGATTTCTGTGGAGAATTCTGAGTTAAGAGTTTTGAAACAATTAATTTGGGATGCTGAAGGAATAAGATGCTCTCTATAGAGACAGTGCACTGAGCATTGGCCCATTCTCCAAAACAGTTTTTCACACATACACGACTCAGGGAAATGGTGGACGTGCTGCTCTTCTCATAGATTTTTTTTTTTCCCCTGCCTCTTTTGAAGTTACTGATTCTCTAAGAGCCTTGATATTCTTCTAGAGTAAAGCTGAGGCCTGAAAGAAAAGCTGGAAAGAACGTTATTTTTTTCAGAAGTTTTTGTGAGTTGGAAATACATTTAGTCAGAGACTAGCCCTACTTTTTTTTTATTGCTGTAGACTAACACCATAACCCTCATTGACACTTTTTATTTTTCATTATTAAATCTCCTGGGCTTGACTTGACCTCAAAGTTCCAGAAGTCCTTTGAATTCTTGGTATTAATCTTTAAAAGGACATGTGAAGCAAAAGCTCCCACTGTCTTCGGAGTCTCAGCAGAGATGGCACACGGTTGGGTGAATCCTGATGTTCAGGGTACTCTCAGCACCATTGCTGTGCCCCCAAAACGGGGTACAGGTACCTGCAGATCAAGTGAGTTGTGTTGGAGAGCACTGCGTGCTTTCTGCAAATAACTAAATTGGTTGGAGACATTTCCCCTTCGTTCTGGCCAAGGGAACCTGAAAAGAACTTAGTAACTTCAAAGTGATCCATTTGTGTTGCTAGGTTTGAGCTGGGAGAAGCAAATGCAATGTCTGTACATGGATATTCTGAAACATTTCTATTCACTGTGTCATCCTTTCACTTCCAAAGGGCAGGATGAGCTTTCCCCATTTTTGTGGGATTCTTTTTCTCCAGCAGTCTGGTGCAGATGTAGTGTGGCATATCCTTGAGACATGGCAACACAGGTCATGATGTGCCCTGGGAATCCTGGTCATGTCTGTGATGCTTCTGCTTGTGCTGTGAGCCTGCCTTGACATAATCCAGCTTTACCATGCTCTGCTAGGAAGCCTTTTGGGTTCCCAGGTCTTTTTCTCTGTTTCTTGCTGGTTTATCATTCTTCATTGATATCGTTTAGGGTGATATCTTTGGTTTAGAAAAACTTCTTTCTTGTTGTGTACTCGATAAAAACTGCTTGCCATGGTATGGATATGGTTCATGTGGAGCATTGTAGCTTATGTGAAAACACTAGGGTTTTTGCAAGTCAGCTGTAGCAACTAACTGAGCGACTACTTGCTTAATCATTAGTTATCCAGTAAGTGCATTTGTTGGACCATTGTGTATCAGGAACAAAATTTTACTACTTCTGGAGGGAGGCTCTTCGTTGCGGAACTCTTACAGAGGCTGACTTTTAGGCAATTTAAATATAAATGTTTATAAAAGTTGAATGAGCTGCAGACAACCAAATTCCTTTTTGATTTCTCTTTGGTTCGTGGTTGTTGCTGTGCCTTAAAAAGGAGAGGAAGGTCCCATGATGCAAATTTAAACACAAGCTCTCCCAAAATGAGTTTTCTAGCCTGTGAATGAGAAGAGTTTTCATTCAGGAAGATTAATCTGTTGGGGCTGGTTGAGATTCTTTAGGGCAGCTTGGGCAGCCTTCAGCTGTGCTAGAGGTGGGTATGGTGTTTCCACCATGTTTCTGTGAAACAGGACAGTGTTGGTCTCAGAGCCCCCTTGTTTTTTGTGATGGTTGCTGTGACAGACAGCTGTTTTGGGCAGTGTTAGCCTGGTGGTGCTTGTTTTATCTCTGCCCTAATGAGTAGACTGATGATGTTTATTTGTGCTCAAACACATGTGCAAACCTTGTTGCTGGTTTGTTCAATTTTCTCTTTATTCCTTACACAGTAACAGCAACCAAACAATCACAGAATCACAAAGACCTAAACTCTTGGGATGGCCTTTTAGATTATCTGAATCTAATTTAAATTCAGGTTATGTGTGTGAATTAGAATCATAAAATCAGAGACTACCCTGAGTTGGAGTGGACTCCCAAGGATCATCAAGTCCAGCTCAGGGCCCTCAGCAGTTTTATATGAAATGAGACAACATGTGAGCATTTTTGGTACTGGCTTTGTTTCATATGTACCTTTAATTTGTAATAAGCAGTTCCTTCTGTTCCAGATTCTTTTATAGGGAACTTGGCTTATGAGTTTTCCATTAAATTTATCAGGTAACAACTGCTTTTAGGCCTTGTTTCAAGTACCTGGACTCTGCATTATCAACGGAGGGAAGTTAGGACATTTCAAAATGAGCACTTGATGAGCTGAATGCTGTCTCCTCTCAATTTACTGAGTAAGGTCTCCCTGCACAGACGTAAGACTTGGTCCCCCCTTGAAAGAAGTTTAGGTGTTCATGCTCTAGAGGCCTCCTGCACTAACCTTGTGTGAGGTACTGTGTAGAGCATAACTGCTGTTGCAGAAATCTTCTTGGGATATACTTGGAACTCAATTTAGATTTAAAAAAAAGATATTTGTATGCTGTCACACGCAGGTCCTCTTTAGAGAGTGAACAGATGCAGTTGATAAGAGCGTCATAGCTTTATGGTCATATGTGATGCTTTTACCAAATTCCTTGTTGGTAGTAATGAGACAGTTAATAGAGTGATTAACTTCGTAATCCTAAAGATCTCAGTGTGTTGTTGCATTTCACTAGTGATGGGCTCTGTCACTGTTTTAGTGTAAGGCTGTGCTTTGTCCTACATGGCACGCTTGGCGTGGAAGAGATGTTGAAAACATTACGAAACTTCTTTTGATCAACCACCTAGAGCAGAAGCTTTGCACGTCATTTGCTATCAATAAAATAGGGATTGTTCCCCTTATCCCATTGCTTCTCCTAACTACACGTGAGGTCAAAAATAGGATAAAGTGAGTTTCCCAAGGTTTCTCTGGAAGCCACTTGGCAGAACCTGAAACAGGAAAAAGTTCTGAATCCCAGGTCATTTCTCTGTTTGCAGTGGCTGTGTGGCCAGGTGTGCATCTAGTCTCAGAGTGAATAGCTGGGTTGAATTATCCAGCTTTTATTACAAAGAAACAGTTGAAAATTACTCATTAAAGCAGACTTTACATGGAAAAATAAGTTGTGGAATATTTGAGCTTCACTTTTCTATGTTTGGATTATGGTTTAGCTGTCTTCGTTAACAGTCAGTCAGTAGCCTAGATAGGTGCTATTAGGGACTTGAATTTGAAATTAATGGATATTGTTGAGGTTTAAGGGTTTGTTGTTCTTTAGACTGATTATTAAAATACAGGTTGCAGAATTTATCTAAAAAAAATAGTGCTGGCTGTTGATGTACTCTGTGGAGTTGTTACTTCCACTGGCAATGTGTGTTCTGCAGCTTACTTGCTTTGTCATGTTTGGAAACCTAATGTGTTGAGTCTTTCTTTTTTATGCAGGTTAACATTAGCAGAATACCATGAACAGGAGGAAATCTTCAAACTCCGACTAGGTCATCTTAAAAAGGTAAGAACTAGTTGCAGCAAAGCCTTTCTGTGCAGTATTCTGTGAGCAAGAGCATTTCTCTGTAGAGGTCACTACTCATTTGATAATCAAGAGGGTTTTGCACCTGAAAGGGATACCCCGGATTTTGTAATAATTTTTTGAGGGCAGTGGTATTCACAGAAGATGTTCTTTGCTTCAAGAAATAGATTTCTGTGTCCTTACAGTTGGGATTTCATGCAGAGTTCTACTTTTTTGATACATCTTCTGTCACTGTGACCTGCCTGGTGCTGGATTCTGAATGTGTGTAATATGGGGGAACAGTAAGGAATGGACCAATGGAAGAAAATTATAAGAACAGACAAAAAAAAATGCAACAGTCATTGGCTTTTCCAGTTCTCTGCAATACTGAGTAACCAACATTATCAGTCCAATAAAATCTCCTGGACTGTTGCAAACCAGTCCTGTTCAGGCAGCTGCAATTCAAGTTTGTTCTCAAATACCTTGGCCTCAGAAGGAACTGTACCTGCAAGTGAGGTTATATTTAGATAAGCTACTGGTTACCTTGAAAGTGGTTGCAGTGACCTATAAGTAAGTTTTCTGGGACACTTCAGCAGATGAAATACCGGGAAAAAAATAGATGTCTTCTGCCATTTCCTGGTTAGATGTGATCTCTGCTAAGGCCAAGGAGTTTTCTTTTGGAAATGAACCAAAGAAGCAGCAAATGTCTATCTGGAGTGCTCCTTCCTTTCTCAGGTGCTGCTTGAGCTCTACATGTAGGGTTTTTTTCCCTGTAACCTTGACACACAAGCTGAATGTAAGGCCTCATTAATGCATCTGTACTCCTTGTTATTTTCTGTGGAAGGGAAAGTTACTGCACACCCAGAATCTGCTGGCAGTCTGCCCATGATGCTTTATTGACACGTGAACAAAGAGAAGTGATATGGGCAGGAGAATGCTGCAGGCATGCTGGCTCTACAGCTCCCACATTGCTCCGGGGGATTAACTGTAGGTCCATCTATCCTTGCATGTAACATTGCTACCCTGGAATGGAGGAATCCATTTGGAAATGGACCTTAATGGAAAATGAAGTAATGTGTTGCAATTGTGGCATTGTCTGAAGCTGTGCTTATCCTTCTCCACTTTTGGAAGCTGGCTCATTCTTTGTATCTAAAAATAGAACCAGTTGGAAAGAGAAGGAGCAGAGTCACAAGACAGATGGGTAACAGTGTCTCCTGCGTTACATACACAAAGTGTACTGCTTAGGGAGCACATTTGAATTACTGTTTGCAGCCCTGGCCACAGTGATGTGAATTCTTGTGTCATTTTGGGAGGCATCAGATTTTCCAGCTAGACAAACACCATGTCAGAACTCCCACACGGCACTGAGGAACACTCTGACCTGTTAGAGCAGTTACCACTAATGAAACATAATGTCATTCTCTCACACTTCCCATCCTGTCCAGATGCTGGCCCATCCCATGTGGCATCATGACATCCCTGCTCTTACTGCTGAGGGCTGTCTTCTTTCTTTTGTCCCACCAGAACTGAAATTCCTTCAAAAACAGCTGCATAGCACTTACTCAGGGAAGGAGCAAGACCACAACAACAAGGCTTTTTAATTACAGAAAATATTATAAACAAGGAGGTGTAAAGATATGTCTCCTTGTCTCTGCGTATGTGTGAACAGAATTGCCCAGTTGGTTTTCATTCCTGTTGCTTGCCACTTGACTGCAGATTAACTCTGACCATCTCTCTGATCTCTTAGACAAGTTTTATACCATTAACCTCTTAAGAAGGGGAATTGCATTTGTGTTTCCACAAATCAGGTGGAAACACTATCTGCAGTACCTTACAGAGTGTTGTTTTTTTCTTTTGGTTTTTCCTTGTTTAGGAAGAAGCAGAGATCCAGGCAGAGCTGGAACGACTAGAGAGGGTTAGAAATCTGCACATCAGGGAACTGAAAAGGATACACAATGAAGATAATTCACAGTAAGCACATGGGATTCAGGGATAAGAACTTAAAGTAATTTTTATTTGTTCTCTTCATAATGAAAAACAGTCTTTTCATAATGGGGAACATTTAATCTTTTTTAAATTGATGTTACAACTCAATAGTCACTTGATTGTGGGTGGTACAGTTACAGCTTGAAGTTCACTTAAGACAAAGGCTTCCAAGTGCATCAAGGTACCGTTAAATAGTCTTTGATTGGTGCTGAGTGATCAAATAGTATAAAATTTGTCAGTCATTAACACGATTATATTTCTCTGTCTGAAGGTGAAAATGTTGTTTCTTAGCTGTGCGGTAGCTGTAATTTATTGTGCAGAGGATATAATTATTTCTGTCTTCTTAAACTGTGTCTTTCTCACCAGATTTAAAGACCATCCAACGCTAAATGATAGATATTTGTTGCTACATCTTCTGGGTAGAGGTGGCTTCAGTGAAGTATATAAGGTAACTCGGAAGTGGCAATCTGGTGTAATCTGGATCTGCAGGAAGCAGAATTTTCACACTTGTTTTCTCAATGCTGTCTGAGTTATGAAGGGAAGAAGGGAGGACAAAGCTCATGGTGCATCTGACTTGCATTAGACATCAGAGTTGATATTTTCAGGTGCTGACCTTGTCCTCAGGGGTCAGATTTCCTTCAAATATGTGTCAAAAAATGTTGCACCAAGTCTTCAGTTTTTGTTAGAACAGAGAAGCAAACCACTTGTTTCTTCAAATGCTGTGCACAAATACCTGCAGTGGCTAAACCTTACTGAGATGGCACAGCAAGTCTAAACATCTGTAAATAAGAGAAAACAGCTTCAATAATAAGAGCAAAGCCTGTACTTCTTGGGGGTATAAGGCTTTGTTTCTTGTGCCTTCATTTTGCCCTCTGAAATAGCAGACTGGGGACTGTGTGTGTGTGTAGTTTTGGGATTCCTTAGAGCTGAGAATTCTTGGTGTGTCAGCACTCTTAACAGCCAAGACCTGGGATACTTCGATGCTTGCTGTTACACTTAGAGCTATCCCAGTTCTCAGTATTCCAATTTATTCTCAGAAGTTTGTAATTCATGTTGAATTTGACTAGAATGGAAATTATTGTGCCAATGCAAATATCATAAACTTCATGGTGCTTTATTATTTTGATGCAGCACAACAATAGGAACCTAAACTAAGGGGATTAGACTGCTCACATCGGGGGGAAAAGAGTGTGAGCTTTATATAAGTACTTTGAGCTGCCTTGCTGACTAAGCAGAAAGTTTTGGCTCCACAGATGAAAGCAAGATGGTATGAATGGTTCCTACCTGCCTGTTCTTAAGAGTTGTAGCTGTTAATAAAACAAAGAAGTACTTAGCCCTTCTTCTTCAGAGTCTTGGCCAATCTATTAAGCCTTAATAATTAAATAAACAACTTTTGAGATGAACACACATTATGCCTGTTTGCTTACCACAGCATTTTGTCCTGTCCTGGAAATCATTATATTATTGTTGCTGCTCTCAGGCAAGGTAGAAGATTTCTGCATTGCTCCGTGAGTGCCATTTCAGAGGTCCATTCTTTAAGAACTGTTTAAACAATAAAAAAGTGGAGGGCAGGATAAAGCACAAGATCACACAGCTCTGCCATTGAATTCTCCAGCTTTTATACGTGCTGAACCATTATGCTCTCAGTTGGAGAGCTGAGCTACCAGTGTGAAACAAAGCATTAAAAAATCTTTTGTATTTTGGTGGTTGTTTTTTATTAACCCAAGTGTAGAAAATTGTTATAGGTTGACTTTGAATTTTGGACTTGAGGGAATAATAGCAGGGTCTTTCCCAGTATAAAAACTGTCTATATTTTGGTAATTTGGTCTTCTTGATCCCTTTGTAACCCTGGTAGTAAAATGCCAAAATCAGTGAGTTAGATTCCATGGGGAAGGTCAGATCAAAGCACAGAATATTCAATTGTTTTCAGAGTTGCTTGAATTCATTAATGCAACTTACTGCATCAAAATGTGGGTTTGCTTTTCCCTCACTATGTTTTAATGCTGATTTCGTGGGTGGGGATATTGGTTTGTTAGAGCTTGTCTGCTTTTGCAGTATTAACTTGAGCCTGTGATTCCTACTGATTTTCAGCTCTTCTCTCTGCAGGCATTTGATTTAACAGAACAGAGATATGTAGCTGTGAAAATACACCAGTTAAATAAAAACTGGAGGGATGAGAAGAAAGAAAACTACCACAAGTAAGTGAGTTTGTAAAGCAGACAGTCATGTTTCCCAGTCCCTCCTGCATTTCGGTATCCAGTGTCTGTAAACAGGCTGCCAGTTTTTTCCTGTGTTCACCACATTTCAAAAGCCACCTTCTGTCCCTGTAGCTACTTGCAAAAGTTCTGGTCAGATTAGAAATGTTTTAAATGTGTGCATCCATACACAGAGTTTTATATAAGCCCTGCAACTCCACATTCTAAAGTATCAGTGCTTTGTGAGGAAAGTGCTGAAGTGGCTTCTCTGAAATGTTCAAGCAGTTCCAAGGGAAATGATTTTTCTTGCCCATCTGTCAGGTACACACCTTTGTTCTGCTCCGTGGAAGCTTCCCCCTTCCCTTTGTTTCCTAGAATAAGTGATCCAAATTGTGGCTTTCCACTACCTGAAGGAAGCCTGCAGGAAAGATGAAAAGAGACTATTTACAAGGGCCTGGAGTGACAGGACAAGGGAGGAATGGTTTCAACCTGACAGAGAGCAGGGTTAAATTAAATATTAGGAAGCAGTTCTTTACTGGAAGCCTTTTGCTGTTTGTAACTCTTGCTCCCTAATGCCATGGGTTAGATAACTCTGCAGAGTGGCAGTCAAGCTGTCTCTATAGGAATTCCAAGATGTTCTTAATTTTCCAGCAAGTCACTGGGACAAACTAAGCTGAATTTGAAGACTGGAAATTAGGCTGTTAAGCATCATGAAATTCTTCTAGAACTTGCTGATTTTTGTATTCAGTTATCTTGGATCACTTAAGGATTTATGAAGTTATTATATTCCTGCAAGTAGTACCATTAATCAAGATGAGTTATTTTGTAGCATTGCCAGGGTTGGAGCTGCACTTGGGTTCTGTGGTTCTCAAGAGCTGTTCTGTGCAGTTCCTCCTTCATTTGATTTTTCTGAAGCTGTCTGAGGAACATGCATGGGTTTGATTGAAGCTGGATGCTGTGTGGTATGTCTGGATTCACTGTCTGGAGAAATTAGAATTAAGTCACTTGTATGACTAATGCTTAGACTTTACTGTTTTCAGACATGCCTGTAGAGAGTACAGAATTCACAAAGAACTGGATCACCCTCGAATAGTTAAACTATACGACTACTTCTCACTGGATACTGACTCGTAAGTTATGTTGCTCTGTCCTTTCCCATGGTTTGACCTATTCACTAAAGGCAAAGTATTTAAAACTTTCCAGGAGAGTCCAGAAGGTGTCCACACCTGTGTTAGACTTTACTGCAGAGATAACAGAGGTATACTTCCAGCATACACTGGTTTTCTAGGGACTCCAGCTCACAAACCAGTGTGGTGTCAGATGTGGTGCTTTACTGGTAAATCCTGCTCTTGGCCCTGGGCAAATGCCACAACTGATACAGCTTTCAGCCTCTGGGTCTTTAATGGGGGATCTCTGACCTTTGTACTGTTGAGCATTCAGGCCTGTGCTCCTGGTAGCTTACTTTTAGAAAGGGATTAGGCTGAAGGACTCCTAATTGAATATGGCCTAATAGGTAAGTTACAGACAAGCAGTAACGAAGTGTTCTAGTTTCTATCAGGTACCTTAATTACAACAACTCCCGGTTTTCTTTCAGGTTTTGTACAGTGTTAGAATACTGTGAGGGGAATGATCTGGACTTCTACCTGAAACAGCACAAGCTAATGTCGGAGAAAGAGGCACGATCCATTATCATGCAGATTGTGAATGCTTTAAAATACTTAAATGAAATCAAACCTCCCATCATACACTATGACCTTAAACCAGGTATGCTTTGCTGACATGCTTAAGGATGCTAAGGAAATATAATGGGTTACAGGTAATATAAGGAGGTTTCCTTTGGTCAGACAGCAAAAAGAAGACAGGGCTGTCTGGGAAACCTACCTTGCAACAAAAAAAAACCATAATGCATAAAACATTTGGAAAATGTGTAAAGGGTTTCATCTCTCAGAATTGCAACATAAAACAAGGAGGTGTAACATTTTCAAGAATGAGACCTTGAACCACCAAGTGGCTGTGTTTGTTTTCTTAATGTCCTGCTTGTATTCTACTGTTGAGAGCTCCTGTAATTGCTTCATAAATGTTCCCACAATTACTGATGTGCTTCATGTTCCCATTCTTCTGGCTTATTCTTTCTGTAATCATCTGGCTGAAAATTTAATGGCAGAAGATAATTTTGAAATGTTTGTTTTTTCATATTGTGTGTCAGCTTCCAAAGCTGAGGACTCACAGTCAGACTACTCAAGTTTGTGTTTGAGTTAATTCAGTTACATCTGCCATGGAAAAGATCCTCCCCAAACAGTGTTGTGTACCACTGGGGCAGAGCCACAAGGGGGAAAATGGAAATGCTCTGTTTTGGGATGATGCATATTGGCTACATAGATTTTTCCTAGTCCAGTAAATTCATCCATCTCTTTGGGCAGTTATCCCTGGCATGTCTTCCTGTACTGGTGGCACCTCATCAGCATTGCATAACTGGTTTGTGATGTGGTTTGTTTCATCAGCATGAGGAATGTGTACAGGAGATGGTGCTGTTGCACTGGTTGTAGTGACCCTGTTTCCTCCCTGGCCGTTCCCAAGTTGCCTGAGCTCTGCGTGCAGCTGCCTAGAACTGTGATTCATCCACTGCCATCACACACAGTTCTGTTACTTTATTGTAGGCTTGGAGAAAAACAGTGATGATCTGACTTCTTGATGGGTTTATGAAAGACTCTTGCCTAAGCAGTAATTGTCCTTTCCGAGCTTAGAAAGTCACTGGGGAGCACTGTCAGGAAGGAGTTTCTGGCAAGCTGAGAAGACAGGGCAAGTCAGAACTTCTGGGCAGAATGAGTCATAACTGTGTATGTGTACTTCTCTCCTTAATCCTCCTTTTTGACCTGCCCTTCCAATGGGACCTTTCGGAGGGGTCAAAACAGTTCGGACTTGAAGCTCATTTGGCTAACAGGGCTCAGGATCTGGAGGCTCCAAGCAATATGAGGTCACTAGGTCATTCGAGACGGGCAGCTCAGCTCTAGCAGTTGATGCTCCCCGAGTTGTCCCTGAAGTTCAGGGTTTTGAGTGTTAAAACATCTGGTGCAGCTCAGTCTAGGTCCCTTGTCCTTGTGCAGTGCAGGTCTCAATGCAATTTTATTCTTGCTAGATGAGTATCCTAAGGGCTGTTTCCTTCCTCTGTCTAGGTAACATTCTTCTAGTCAATGGTACTGCATGTGGAGAGATAAAAATCACAGATTTTGGACTTTCCAAAATCATGGATGATGACAGCTACAACTCAGTTGATGGCATGGAACTGACATCGCAGGGGGCTGGTACTTACTGGTAAGCGATGCCTGGGGCACTTGCAAGTTAAGATCAAGAACAGTTTATAAACAGTTTTGGAAGTGTGTCAGCTCTATGTGTGTTGCCATTGGCTGTGACAGCTTGATACTGGAGGTTCAAGACCCTGGAAACTCTTCTTGTTGTCACACAGCTCCTTTTGAGGCTGGCAGCTTTTCAGTGTTCAATAGGTCAGTGTTTGAAAAACAGCTCATATTCAAAAGGCTGGTGAAAAGCTGCATATGCTGCTGAGATAGAGCCACTCTGGACTGCGAAAGAGCAGCCAAGCCCCACTCCGGAGCTCACTGTCTCGCATCCTAAGCAAGAACGAGGGAAATACTGGACCTGTTTGGAAATTCAGGTGCATCAGGGAGATGAAAAGAGTATTCCTTTGAAACGAGAAGGTGAAGATCCATAGTTAGCTCTTGAAAAATATGTAAATCTCACAGCATTGTCTATAGCCAGAGTTTCACTTGAATGTTGTGTTTTCAGCAATTCTTTATCTTCTGTGCCAAGTGTCAATGTATCACCCTTGGCTGATAGCATACCCTTGGTGAGTGCCACTCAATGTAACTCTTAGATGTCACTGGAGCTGCAAACTGTGAACATGGGCAACAGAACATTTGTTGGGCCATTCCATGTTGGACAGCTTTGTTCTGTCCCTAAAAATGATACTAGCTGTACCCTGAGTGAAGCTGAGTGTCTTTAACTGAACATGTCATCTGAGGTTGTATTTCTAAAAATATGTATTTTGGCTGTGTGCTTTTATTGTGGAATTGTTGGCCAAGCCCTTTCAACAGCAAGTACCAATTCTCAAGATAAAAGAAATGGGCTTGTTTTGCATGCTCTGGTGAAAAGAAACTGACTGTGCTGACTCGCTCCGAATATGAGTGTCTGGAGAGTCCTTGGGATCACTATTGCCAGAAGGAGTAGGCATTGGTGATCTTGGCCCAGAGATACACAGGAATGAAATGGGACCCTTGAGTCCCAAGCCAGTATGTGATCATAGAATTTTCTCTTCTAAAAGAAATCATGGAAAATGCTTGAAGCTGCTGCTCATAACTTCTTAACACTTCCTTCTAATCAGGTATTTGCCACCAGAATGTTTTGTGGTTGGGAAAGAACCTCCAAAGATTTCAAATAAAGTTGATGTCTGGTCAGTGGGAGTCATCTTCTATCAGTGTCTATATGGCAGAAAGGTAAGAAGGCGTTTAATTCCTTTTCTTAGTGGTGTTTCCCAAACCTTTTGAGAGGCAACCCAGGCTTCTGCTTCCTTTTGCACAGACTTAGAATATTCTCCCTTGTCTCTTTGCCATCAGTTCCAGGGCAGAGTCCATGCTAATGGAAATGGGGAGCATAGACTAGGCTGTGTTGTGCTTTACCTTTAGCATTTCCTTCAGAAAAGACATTCTGCAGAACATCTCTTTCCACTGGACATGTTCCCACTGAGACTGTTTTGGGCAGGACAGGTGTGTGTCATTCATGGTCTGAGGTTTTTGGGTGTGGTCTTGTCTGTGACACTTTCAATGCCCTGAGTCTTTGTTGAACTTGATGGCTGTAAGTGCTTAGAGGGGGGGAAAAAAACGTAGGTACAAGGACCCACTTTAGAAGTTTTTAGGATGACTTTTGGAAGGGAAGAGCATGGATTAGGAAAAGATGATTTGTCATGAGAAAAGGTAGTTTGCTTTATGACAACAGGAGAGATAGGATGGAGAAGGGAAAGCATTCCATGGGCTGTAGTTTTCATGAGTCCCTGGTAACCAAGTGTTATGAAAGCTGGGGCTCACACATGTGTGCTGCTCAGTGCTGTTAGTCAGACACATGGAACCAGCCTAACAGAGATGAGTGGGTGAATCTCTGCCAGCTCAGATGGATGAGAAATGCTGTAACAGACCCACAAGGTCTGGAAGCAGGTGGAGGTCCCTACTGGCCAAGCCAGACATGTTCCAGCTTGGTCCTTTTGCTGAATGTGGGAGCAATGTGTCCTGGTCCTCTGGTATCTGCAGCACCTTCCCAGCAGTTGCGGGCTGCTTGCCTGTAAAAATGCTGTTGTCAGGTGATGATAAACAGTAGAGGTACAGGTTTTTTAGGCCTGTCACCAACCTCTAACAACTTTTTTCTTTCTTTTGGTAGCCCTTCGGTCACAACCAGTCACAACAGGATATTTTGCAGGAGAACACAATCCTGAAAGCTACTGAGGTGCAGTTCCCTCCAAAGCCAGTAGTCACACCAGAAGCAAAGGTAAATCTGCTTGAGGGTCAGGCAGCACAGACAGTTCAGCCTCCTGATTTCCATAAAACCGGCAGAAGTCCTGTGTTTAATGCTCACCTATTGCACAGTGATCAGTGGCTTTGTATGTCCCATCCTTGGAGGTGTTCAAGGCCAGACTGGATGGAGCTCTGAGCAGCCTGGTCTAGTGAAAAGTGTCCCTGCTCATGACAGGGAGGTTGGAATGACATGAGCTTAAAGGTCCTTCCAACCCACACCACATTCTGTGATTCCATGATTACTGCAGCTGCAAGGCTGAGTCAGCATTGAACACTGGGTGCCTCTCTCTGCCCGTGCTTCTCCTGGTGAGCTTTAGGGCAAGAGCCGGGCTGTGTCTAGGGAAGGAGTTTCAACACTGGGGCTGTCACAATGGCCTTGCTCCCAGAGTCAAAAGCTTCCTGTTTCTGTCACAAAAAACTAATTCTTGCTTTGGCTTTGGGGTGCTGCAGGCGTTCATCAGGCGGTGTCTAGCCTATCGAAAGGAGGACCGGATAGATGTCCAGCAGCTGGCCTGTGACCCCTACTTGCTGCCTCACATCCGCAAATCTGTATCCACAAGCAGCCCAGCTGGAGCTGCAATTGCATCAACCTCTGGATCATCCACTAACAGCTCTTCAAACTGAGACAGAGTAATAGGCCAAAAACTGCTTGAGAAACCGGCAAAAAAACTTTCAGAAACACCTTTGGAACAGAGGAATCCACAAGGGTCTCAAGAAACCTGTACCAGGTGCTTTTTTCTCTTGCTTTTTTCCATCCATAGAGCATGACAACATCAACTCTCATCAAGAAAGCCTTCGGCATCTAGGCCAAGCCACGTGGATAGGAGATGGCTTGAGGTTTATCCAGTCAGTGACCACAAAAGGGTGGCTGCTCTGAGCAAGGAGGGGAAACTCAAGAAAAAATACAAAAGGACATGGTTCCATGTACTGTGAACTTTTGAACATGCAGCCTTGGGGAATCCAGGACGCCGTGTGTGCTTCATATGAAGAATGTGGACTTTGGAAAAAAAGACTGGGCTAGTCCAGTGTTGATATTTAAACATTGTTCTTTTTCTTTTAATAAAGTTTAGGTAACATCTCCTGAAAAGCTCGAAGCACCAAGGTTCAGCTGGGGATGGTATATGACTCTTTGCCCTTTGGAGGGGAAAAAAGTTGATCCTGCCTGTTCATGGCACTAGAGTTAGTGTTTTACCCCTAATTAATTTCAATTTTTTAAAAATAACAATTTTTTTGAAGAAAACCGTTTTCTGGTCTCAGTGAAACCCGTATTAGCAGGTTTGTGGCAGTGTTCATTCTGCAGCTGGTGCAGCTTTCTGCTCCTTTGGGAGTGGCCTCTAAGGAATGATTCACTTTCCAAGAGGGTGGTGAAGCCCTGGGAGAACAGGCCTGTGTCTGTGATCATCAGAGTGGGTCACAGCTTAGGCTGCCACAAGGTCTCAGCTGCTGCTTCATCGCTCTCACAACGGTTGCACCTTTTTAATGTGTTGAAGTGCTGTTGTTTTTGCTGACCCAGCCCCTCATCTTCATACCAAGCTCTCCACACTTGTGAGCTTCATCTGGGCTGGCAGGCAGAGAGTGGGCAGGGATTGGAGCACAGCTCAGGTGTCACAGGTGTGATCTGTGCCCACACAGCTCTCTCCTGATCTGGTTGATGTTAGAGCATTCCAAAGCTGAACCCTTCTTTGTCTGCTTCTCTCTGTTGGGTGACTTGGCAGCAAAGCTTCCTCTCTCGCTTAACACTCTTCAAACTTGCTGACTCATGAAACTTGCTGCTATCACTGCATCCAATTTCAGATGGTAGGGAATGAGATAATGTTTGTGAAAGGAGCAAACACAATATTTATTGTCTCCCTCCTGTAGTCTGCTTAGAGGGGTCTTGTACCTTCAGCTGGATCTGCCTGCTGTGAAATGGGAGCCTCCCACTCTGCTTCCTTTTCCCTCCCTCATTGAAGGAAAACTGAAAACACAAAAAGCCCAGCAACTGAACATTTGGCAGCCAGGCTGGACTGGAGTGCTCCTAATGTGTGGCAGGAGTTCTTAGCCAGAAATATTTAAAGATGCAATGTTGAGGAGCAGGGTTTGTCCCGGGGGGAATCAAGTACTGGACTACTGCAATTCAGGCTAGTGGTTAAAAACCAAACTACCCTGTGCGCACTTTCCAGCCCAGTCCTGGACCACTGTGAGCAGGGGCATCCTTTGTGGGTACAACTCAAGGATTGTACCCACAGCTGTGGCAGCCTGTGGACTGTTTGGGTGGCTCTGTTACCCCAGTGGCATCTCCTGACAAGTGCTGATCTCCATCATGCACTCAGAACTGCCCCTTGTCCACCTTATTGTAAGCCACCCATCTGCAAATACTGTGCTTAAACCTGATCAGGATCTTGTTAAGTGAGAAATGGAGCACTCTGTTGGAATTAAACAACAGGTCAGGGAAGTGGAGAACTCTCCTGCTTTGATTTTTCTTACTATTTTTGTAGTGACTCTTGGGCTTTTAATTGGATTTACTCCCTTGCAGCTGCATTAAGGTGGTGTCTAAACTGCTGTAGTGTTTCAGACAAAGAACAGAAATACTGCATCTTTAAATCCTCAGCCATCCTCTCTTAGCCCTTTCCATGCCTGCTGCTCTAAGCCAGAAGATAATTGTCCAGCAAGCAGCTTCAACATGTTTATTTAGCCTCTGTCAGGAGAAATCAGAGTTGGTGCTTCATCCCATTTGCCAAAGCTGGTAACTTGGTATTTGTCCACATCGGGGAGAATTCTAAGAGGGTTTTTTCTATCCTGATCCCATTGGTTCTTGGCCAGCCAGTGTGCGTATCTCTGTGGGTGTGATTAATTTCATGTCAGAAGCATTTATTCCTGCTGTGTGACACCCATCCAGGGCCAGGGAACAGTGACAGCCTTTTGGGGCTGATAGCAGGGAAGGACCCTGGTAGAATTCTGGCTGCAACACTTCCCTTGTTAAGATGGGTTTCACTTCCAGTAACAGACCCGATTGCCACACTGTTCATTTACTTAAAGTGTATGAAGAATTTGTAACTTAAACCAGGCCAGACTGTTTTGGCTCTACCCAACAAATGAGACATGGATATTAAAATAAGTTTTAAGAAACTGATTTGCTTGGCTTTTACTGTTTTTCTGCTCTTGGCATGAGCATGAGTTCGCTTGCAGTGGCTGCACAGAGATGACACAGGACCGGATGAGGAAGGATGGAGGAATGGTGAATTCTGTAGCTCAGACCAGTGAGATTTCTGCATCAGAGGGGAATCACTGAAAATTACTGAGTCACTTAATTACGGGTGTTGATCATGTCCTGGAACATAAATTAGAAAACTGAGGTGGGTTTGTCCCTCATTTCCTGTAGAGCTTCCTTTAGAAGCCATATATGTTGAGGACATAAAAAAACACCTTTTCTATTGATGAAAATATGTGGGTCACAACCCCCCAGCCCATGGACACCCAAGTTGCCCCTCAGTCACCCACAATAACCATACTGAACAGTGATGAAACTCAGCTCCTTTAATTTCTTGGGGCTTCACCTTGTCAGCTTTACAAAAATACACAACAGAAAATGAAAAAGGATTTTGGCAGCTGAAGATGATGAGTCTGTATCTGGAGCAGGGAGTGCTGGGGCCCTTGGCACATCCTGCTCCTCTCCAGGCATGAGCCAGGGCCACACCTGCCTCCAGAGCTGCTTCCTCAGGTGAAGAGTCATCAGGCTCCAAGTTACTCTGCAAACCTGACCTGATCTGACCTTCACTGTGCCTAAAGTCAAACTCAGTGACTGCAAGTGAAACCAAACACTGAGCAGGCTTGGCCCCCTCCTTGCCACTGCAACTGATGATTTTACAGCCCCCTCCAGTTCAGATGATGTAACACAGATTTGGGCCAGGAGAGGCAGCAGGCGTGCTTCAGTAGCATCAGCAGCATCATCATTGTCCTGCATCAGGTAGGCGAGTGCCCACGAGTGCAGGAACACTGCGGGGGACACACCTTGACACCCACAGGATCAAGATTCACCAAGGGCCGCCTCACTTGGTTGCTTCACCTTCTACATTTGCAGTTGAGTCATGCTATAAATGAGCTTCCCTCTGCTAAATGAGCCAGTCCTAGTTGATTTTGTGACCTGGCAAAACCACAATGTGAGCTTTGCAGCTGCTGCCAGTGTCTGCCTGGGGTCTGCTGCTGGAGGATGTAGTTTTCTGGGTGCTACACAAGCTTGGCTCAAGCAGCCTTAACCTAAACTTTCCTACTCCCAGCATGGAGGAGGAGAAGAGACGGGAGCGTGTGGGAGCATAATTAAGCACAGTTCTGATTCCCACCCAGCCTGTATCTAACCTTTGCCACCACATGCTGATGCATCTTTGCATGGAGACACTGATTTTCCATGGCTGCACATGGGTCTGTCTGCCTGTGGTCTCTGCTTCTCTCTGGCCCCAGCACTGCCCTCAAGGGCAGCCGCATGGCTCCCTGGCCATCACCCTGGGTGGGGGCAAAAGGCCAAACAAACGTGGAGCAGCTCGGCCTCCAGAGCTCTGCTCAACTCTTTCCTCTCTCGACTGAAGGTGCCGGCTGCGTAGCAGCCACAAGCACACGCTGCCCTGTTGGCAACCGCCTTGCTCTTGGCTCAGCTCTGCATCTGGATCAGGGCTCCAAACCTGCTTTGTTCAGCATTGGCTCATCCCAGCTCATGCTAATGCTGAAAATCCATGTACTCACACCCAAACCCAGAAGAGTGGCTGGGACTGATGCCAAAATCCCTCCAGGCTAAAAGAACTGGTGAGGGATGGAAGTGGAAGGGGACATGCCCCTGACTATGAGGTAAGACAGTGGCAGAGATGGAAATGTAGCACTTGGGGCCAACGGGGCCATGCTGCTCTTGCTGGAAAGGGCTCGGGAGCAGGGTGAGATCTCTGCTCTGTGGTCCCATACCCGCTTCCTGCAGGAGGAAGATGCTGTTCAGGATGTGCTGACCCTCCACTACTCTGCAGCAGCTTTCCCTCCCCACTCTGCAGCCCAGTTCCTCCAATTTGCTCTTGAGTCATGCAAAGAAAGTGTTTTTCTAAAATGCAAATTTCTTGTAAATGTCTGGAATTCCCTCTCTGCCCCTTTCCAGGAGCCCTCCAGGGAGGCCAGGCAGGAAGAAGAGGCAACAGGCTGAGAAGGCAGCACTTCTCCTTGGGCAGCCTCCCGCCCTGTCTCGCCCCCGCAGCGGAAGGCCAAGATCTCAGTGCTGGCCCGCACAAGGCTGGAGCGCCCTGAAATTCCTCATGGCAGCTCCAAGCAAGCACATCTGGTTTTAATAAATTATTTGCAGCTTGAACTTGCCTGACTTTTCAGGACTGCAGAAGTCAGAGCAGCAAAGAGCTGCCATGTGAGGCGTTCACAAAGGGACCCCCTTTGCAGTGCTGGGAGACAGCAAAATTTGGAAGGAGGTCAGGGGAAATGGGGCTGACCAAGCACATTAAGGGACCCCGGCAATGCTCCATCTGCTCCTTGCAAGAGCCGAAGGGACTGTTGGGCCGGAGGCAGGGAAAGGTCCCTTCATTTTGGCCAGGATCCCTCTACCCACAGCTGAGCCCCAGCTGATCCTAAATATTGCATTTCAGCTCCTGGGGGAGGAGCACGGGAAGCAAACAGGAGGTGCCTCCCTGACACTCCCTGCTTGGTGGAGCCTCAGCCACCAGCACTGAGACTGCTCTCACAGTGTTGAACCCTAACGAGAAAACCAAACTCTCAGGAGCATCAGTATGGGACCCCTGTGACAACCAAAATGCCTGGGGCTGTGGAGGAGCTGAGCCCCCACATGGTGTCCCCAGGCTTATCCCCAAAGGGAAGGGTGCAAATGCAAAGTTTGGGCATGAGTCCCTTGCTGTACCCCCATGGGGTTCACCATCAAACCCCATATCCCAGCGAGAGGATACCAGCCACCCTCACTGCCTACAATGCAAAGCCTGGAGCTTGGAGAAGGAGCTGGACTGGCTGTTCCTGCCTGTCTCCAACAGAGAGAGTGATGTGGTCATTCCCTGCTTCTGCGGCCGACGTGAGGGAGAAGGAGCCAGCAGACGCCAAGACGGCCTCTTCCCCAAGCTGTGACCTCAGTGCATAGTGCCTGCCAGATGGGTGTTGCTCTTGGCCCAACCAGGCCTATTTGGGGCCAGGATGAGGCCAAGGTGGTGCCGAGCTCTTGGCAGAACCTGGCAGGTGCAGCTGGTCCCCTGCAAAGCACAGCCCCTGACACCAGAGTCCCTCGACAGCTGCTGCCCACAGACAGGGCTTTGCTCTCCTGGAGCCCCCAGTCCCACAGTGAGCCATGGCCTGGGGAGAACACCCTTGGAAGAGTGCAACAGAACAGGACATGCTGCCTCCCTGGTCATACAATAAATTGACCCTTAGAACCTGCCAATCCTCAGAAGTGGCCAGACCCTTCCTTCAGAAAAGCTGAAGGCTACAGATGCTCCACACAGGTCCCCAAATAATTTCCTCTAATGCCTCTGGCACAAGCAAACACCAAACATGCCCCACGACAGCCCCAAACTCAGTAAGTCACGGGGTGCCTCACTGCTCTGAGTACCCCAGCTCCAAATCTAGGGTTGCTCCCCCACCCCTATGCTTGGGTCCCACACCTTGTTGGTGACATATTTTGCAACCTGCTGAGCATCCTGACTTGAACCTTGTTCTCCCAAGCACTCCTGACCAGGTCAGACCCTCAGCCAAAGGCGGACAAGTGTCTTGGATCTATCTCCAGAAATGTTTTTCAAACCTTCTGCAGGATGATTTTCACTTGAGCTGATGCTGTTTCACCCCATCCCATTTCACTCCTTCCACTGTGACCACTCCCTACATGGGATGTTGCTTTGTCCACAACTCAGAACTTATTTTTTCAATTAAATGACAGATACAGATAATTATAGATACAGTAGCTGTGGGAATCAGCTACTGACACTGAATATCATCAGTTCCAGGTAATCCTGGAATAAGCCCATTGCTCCAAATCAATCTCCCCAGGCAAGGATCTCTCCTGAGATTGTGGCCAGAGGTGAAGCTGGCCATCCCCTGCATGCATCCATGTGCCCTTGTCCTTGTCTGGCAGCAACTCATTACAGCCAGAGGGGTCAGACAGCCTGGAAATGTCCTAAGGGAAAAACACATTTTCTCCCGCTACTCTGTCGAGTAGCGACTCAACTGGTGCTAAACTGGATCAGGAGGAGAGTAGGTAAGGAGTTGTTGGTCTGTGTTGAAGAAATTAATTAAGAAGTGTTTATTATCTGCTAATCACATGCAGCATAGGGGCCTCCAAAACACAGGATGAATCAGGCCAGGAAGCTGCAATGCTCCACAGGATCCAAAGCCTTTTGACTCTGCTATGTTCCTTCTTTTGGATGGGTTCAAATTCCTTGAAAGCGATGTCAGGTTTATCCGGGATGGGTGGAGGGTCCCACTCACGGTACTTCACAGCTCCATCATGTCCAGCCACTGGTGTCTCAGTGGGTGGCATCCCCCTGGAGTGGTCTCCAAGTTTTTGGGATAGGAGCAAGATCTGGATGATTCCTTCCTCTCCTCTGGGCTGTCATGCATGTTTCCTGTGGCAGCCATGGAGGCCAGCAAGGCCTTTCAGTGCTGCTGCAATTAAAAAATAATCCCTGCTTTAGAAAAACCAACAGCCCAGATGCTAATGTGCGTAATTAGCCCCCCCAGAGGGTTTGCATCCCCAAAGCCCATCCTGGCACCAGCCTGAAGGTCCTTCCTGCCTTGCTGGGAAACAACAGATTCCTTTATTTTCTGAAGAACAGCCAAACCATGACTGGCTCACACCCGTTCCTCACCCCCTCAGGGGTTTGTGCCAATTTGGGGCCAGATCCTGCTCCCTGCTCAAGGAAGATTTGCCATCACTTAGTCTCATCGAAAGCATCATCTCCCCTGAACTTGCATGGCAGAGTCTGTGTGTCAAAGAATGACTGACCCCCCCCCCGCTGCCCTGCTCAAATCCCAGGAGAGCTCGAGGAGGTGAGGCTTCCACACCCTCAGGGATGCTCCCATAGGAATGGGCACCATGAGCATCACCCAAATGCATCAAATAGATGTAGAAAGCCAGGAATACGCCAACTTCCAGTGTTTTACATGTATATTGCCTTCTTTGGGTGGCTTTTGGGGCCATGGGAAGCCCTGCTGGAGTGGAGGTGTGAAAATGAAAGTTTAAAAGTTTTTTAAAAAATTTTTAAAAGCCTTTTATGTTCAGCTCCTGGATGCGTGATTTTCCTACATCAGATGTTGTGGATGTTCTTCGTCCCATGCCCTCAGCAGAGCACCAGAAGCTGGAGAGCTGCACCAGCACCCTATGGCTGGGCAGACTGGGCTTGTGGTGGAAGATGCGGTGAGCTGTGTCCAACTTCAGCATCCACAGTCGGACTGGGAGCTGCCCAGTTCTGTGCCACAGGGATGGATAGAGGAGGATCCAGCTGGGCTGGCTGTGCCTGGGATGAGATAACTCTACCGGGCACCCAGAGGTGCAAGCAAGGATGTGTGGTAGGAGCTCACGGCAGACCTTGGCCGCTCTCGCCGGCGAGGTGGGGTGCCACGGTGAGGATCCGCAGCGGGACCCGACGCGGGACTGGCGGCACCGCGGCCATCTCCCCCAGCCCCTCTGCCCAGTACCGGGGCATCGCAACCACCCGAGATGTGGAGGGGGCTGCGGGGGTACTGCTGGGGGAGCCAGCCCATCTCCAGTAGTAGCCATCTGCAGGGATGCCCTGACCAGGCCGGGCTTAGTTTCTGCCACTCCTCCGTTTCACCCCCGGACCCCCGTCCCAGCGATGCGCTGCCGCGGGCGGAGCACCCCCGCGCTCTGGCCGCGCCTCGCTCTCTTGCCGCCGCTGGGCCGGGCCCAGGTCTGCTGACGCAGTGCCTGAGCTCGGCGCGCACGCTTCGGGGTTTTTTTTTCTTATTTTATTTTGTATCTTTTTTCCCCCCGCTTCTTTCCCTCCCTCTCCCGCTCGCGTCCCTTCTCCTCCTCCTCCTTCTCCTCCCTCTCCCCACCCCCTCCCCGTCCGCGGCCCCAGCCCGGCAGGAGCGGCAGGAGGGGCCCGAGCGGAGCGGAGCGGAGCGGAGCGGGCATTGCCGGGGATGGGGCGCGGCTCAGCGGGACCGCGGCCCGTCTGCCCCCCCCCGCGCCCCCCCCTCCGCGGCCCCCTCTGCTGCCTCCTCGGGCTCCAGCTGGTGCTCGGCGCTGCGCACCCAGGTGGGACCGCGCTCTCCCTCCCTCCACTTTCCCGAGTTTTCTTATCGGGGGGAAAGGGGAGGGTGGGGGGGGGAGGCGCAAACCACGTCGAGTAGCCAAACTAGGGCTGGGGGACCCCCCCCGACCGGGCTCCCCTGGGGAGGGGCTGGTGGCACCCCGGCGGCGGCGCGCAGGGTGGAGGAGGCCGCCTCGCTATAACGCGGATCACATCGCTGTGACTTATTTCCTCGTCCAATGTTTTATTTGCTTTTACTACGGTTTGTTTTACTCCATCCCTCTCCGGTCGTGGTGCCTTCCGCCGCGTTTTGTTTTCTCCACTTTGGTCGCGCCGTGTTTTCTTCCAGTTGCGCCGCGTTTTCACTCCCTTTTATCACTCTGGAGTTTAACTCCCCGCGCCGAGCGGCCACGCAGCGCCGGCCGAGGCCAGCGGAAACGCTTCCGCGGCCGCGGTGGGGGCCAGGGCTGGGGGCGGCCGCCGGCCCGCTGCGCTCCGCAGCCCCGCCGCGGCCCTTTGTCTTTGAGGGGAGCCAGGTCGCGGAGTGGGAGGTCGGAAAGGGGCCGAAGGGGTTTGTTGGAGCTTGCCGCCCTCTCCTATCCTGACGCCCTCCTCCGGACATGTTAATCTTAAGAAAAAGTGCCCCCGGGATCGGGGCACGAGTGGGAATGTGCAAACTTTTTTTTTTTTTTTTTTTCCCCTAATAATTCCTCACAATAAAGTCAACGGGCTGTATTTTATCTTTTTTTTAACTTTCTGAAGGCACTATGAGCCAAACACTGGAGGCTCCTTTGCACGGCTCCTGAAATTGCTGCTTTAAGACCCTTTTTATCCCTGGATAGTCCAGCCTTGAACTACAGAACTGCTTTTGGGGCTTCCTTAAATTATTTTTGCCCCATTGATAAAAATTTAAAGTTTCAAAAGAAAGCAAGATTGGCTACTTTTGCCCGAAAATAACAACTGTAAGCCCTTGGCCTATTTTATCAGAGCACGTTTAGTAAATTCAAAGCAGATTTGGAAGTGGCAGCATAGGCACACCCTGATCCCCTGTGCCCACCTCCCCTAGCCCCCTTGCTTTCCCTTCTCCCCCCAGTCTCACCGGGCCTGGGGCTGAGCTGCCTCGCCCAAGGGGCAGACATGGAGTCATGGACGTGATGACAGTGGGCAGCAATCCCGTGCCAAGCAAGGGATCCGTTCTGGGATCAGAGGAGAAACTGCTTGGCTGGGAGATGGAAAAAGTAGGAAGCAATGGGAAAGGAGACCCCTATACCCTGAGGCATTTGGAAGAGCGGTCAGGGTTTGCTGCTGTTTGTAGACATCTTAGCTGGACTTTCCACAGCTGAATTCCTGTTAGACCTCCCCATAATTTACTTGGGGGCTGTGAATTCCTCCTTCTGTGGGCTTTAAGGGGGTTATTTCATTTCAGCAAAGTTTTGCTACCTTTACAAGCCGATTCTGCCCGTTTCATCCCAAAAAATGTCAGTGGGATCCAGGTCTGGCGATTCCAAGGACAGAGGCACCTCTGTCCTGGCTGTGGGGCGGGAGCGAGGTGGCAGCCGACCCCATGCCGAGCCTGGGTGAGGAACAAGGCGGCTTTCAGAGGCTGCCAGCCTGCAGAGCCATGTCCCTTGTGCCTCGCTGGGGCTGAGCACTCTCGGCTCTTTCTCCTCCCTGTCCCCACTTTCAGCTGCTCCTGCCCTGCGTCAGTCCTGGTTGAGACCTGGTGGATGAAGGGGGCAGAGGATGGCACCAATGGAGGCCCCACATCCAGGGTCCCTCAGCATCAGGCTGGTTTGCTCAGAGAGGATCCTCACTGGGAGTTTGGGATCAGGATGGAGTAGTCCCAAGAGTTCCATGTTTCCCAGGACACTTTCAGTGGGGGCCAGAAGACAGGCATTGATTCTTCTGGGGAACTCTTGCTTCCTTGAGAGGTTTGTGCCAACTCTCACCTCTGGGACAACCAGAAACGTGGAGCAGAGCTCCTGGCAGGAGGTTTGAGGCTCCTTGCTGGGATGTCTCCTCCAGCAGGCTCATCTGTGGAGTGTTATGTGGGCATCCACATGCCTTCCCAGGGAAACTGAGGCAGCAGCTGCCATAGTGCCATGGCTGCAGGCAGGACAAGGTCCTTGTCTCAGTGCCAGGACTTGGTGCTGGATCAACTGCCCACCTATCCAGTGCTCAGTGTAGGTCCTGACATGGCAGTTGTAGGGCAAGAGAGAACGCAGAAGGGACCTGAAAAGAGTTCACAGCCTGTAGAGCAAACAGAGCAACTTTTGCATTCATTTTCCCCCCATTTTCTCCTTCCTAATGGAAATAGCTTGTTGCATGGCAAATGCGGACCCAAGAAGTTATATCTCGATCTTCCTTGGACTGTTTGGGAGCAGGAAAAGGGGTCAGAGGTGTTAGCTTTGCTGAGGGGCACAAGGGGCAGTGGAGACCTTACCTCCCCACCGTCTGCAGCCACAGCAGCCGCTGGGAGCTGGCAGCAGAGCTGGGGATGGTGCTTGTGCAAGAATAACAACAGTGGAAAGAGATTTAATTTAACCTTCCATGCAAAACTGTTGTCTTCCCTAAGGCCACCCACCCAGGAGGTTTCCCATGGGGAAGTGCTCCTTGCGAGCATGTGCAAAGGCATTTTCAGGCGTGATGTCTTGGTGATGGTTAAAGCCACGTTGCAGATTTTTCTCTCTGGCTTAATTTTCTCTCTGGCTGGATTTTGCACCTTTTCCTGCAGGCAGAGGCACTCTTCTTAAGTATTGCTACCTTAAGAATTTTCCAAGGAAATATTTTGCCCCAAAATCAAAGCAAATGTGTGCTGAGGATGTTATCATCCCTCTGTACTAAATAATTTTTTCCAGATGAAAAGAGGCATTTTTTCCATCACAAGACGCTCTGGTTCCATTGCCCTGGTGGGCGCTTGGAGCAGGGAAGGGAAGGCTTTGGTCCAGCTCTGCCAGAGGTCCCAATGTTACCCACTGGATCATCATGCCCTGCTCAGCTCCATGAATGCAGCAGGATCTTGGGTGGGAGTGGGAGTGGTGGCTGCCCTCCCACACACTCCAGCCCATGATGAGCCAGCATTTTCTGAAGGGTTGTTTCAGCAATTTGTAAAATTTGGTTCTTCACAGGCAGTGAGAAGCAGGATTTTAATTAATCTGAGCTGTGCACAGCTCACAGAGCATTGACATTTTTCTCATTCCTAAGATTGCTTGGAGCCCAAAAGAGACCCACAGATGCTGTTGTTCTTAAAGAACCCATCTGTAATTTCTTATGGATTAAAAAATGTTTAGTGGATTGACTTTCAAATTCCTGGGAGCACTCTTTAGTCTGGGACCAACTGTTCGGCTGTTTCAGGGACCACAGGGTATTTTCCAATATCATCTCCATCCCACTGCTCAGTCCTGCCCTGCACCTTGTGCTGTCGCAATAGGGACGTATATGGGGTTTTGCAGGTAAAACAGCCTTGTTTGCAGGATGGTGCAGAGGAGGAATGGACAGATTCAGCTTTTCCCGTTCCTCCACCTGAATCCACACATGGCAACTGGGGGCTCTGTAGTAGTGGCCGCATTACCCCAGTAATGCCTGGTCTGGGAGTGCTGGTCATGAGGCAGGCAAAGGGCACCCAGTGGGAATTTTCATGGTAAATATCATTTTAATAAAAAAATATATATGTGAGACACCAGAGACTGTCCCTGGTAGTGTGAATGTTCTTGGGTTTGGTGAATAGGGGGGGTCCTTGTCCAAAAACAGTGATATAGTGCTCAGGGAAATAACATTAGGAGGGATACTGAAGAAACAAAGGAGGAGAAATGTATGGATCTTTCATCATTTTGGGGGGGACTTCTTCTAGTAGTTTTGAAACATTTGATAAGTCTTCAGCCAACTGTGCTGGAAGCACCTTGTGTACAAGGATGTGTCAGGGCTGTCCTGCATGTCACATCATGCCACTGGCCAGTTTGCTGGCTAGGGGGTCTGGGATGCTGGTGAGTGAGGGGATGGGGACAGTCAGAGGATGTGGGGCCAGAGCAGTGCTCAGGGGTGAGTGTTTGGCCACCATGTTCTGGGAGGGAACCTTTACCTCTCCCAATGCATCCATTGCACTACTCCATCCTGGCTGGAGCCCATTCAATGGATGGTGCTGCCATCCTTGCATTCCTTGGGAGTTAGAACCTCTGGATGGATGTAGCTGCTGCAGGGCAGGAGCCTGGGCCAAGTCTAGGGAGAAACAGGGGAAAATTTCCATCCTTCTATCCTTTGCTGGGTACTGGAGGGCAGATTCTTGGGCTCTTGTCTTCCTTGTGGCCACTGCTGAGTCCCCTAGGCTGCCCAGAGACAAGCATCCCTTCTGAAATGCGTTCATTCACCTGTGTCCCAGGCAGAATGCTGGGAGAATGGGCTTTTTAATGTCTGCAGAGAGGCTGAAGTGAAGTATATGGCCCCCTTCCAAAACCTTTACAAGACAACAGGAGTAAGCAGGGTAGTAGGTAGCCATCATCATCGCAGCCAAGTAAGGAGCTCATCTCATACAGCTCTCACCATATAAACAACAGCTTCTCTCTGACTGCTGGCCAGCCAAGAGGAGTTTCTCAGCTCCAAGTGCATATCCTGCTGCTCCATACCCCCAACCAGACTGTCAGAAGCTTCACTTTCTTCTTTGTAGCAAGAGGTCCTTAACTCTGTGAGGTCTGTTTTTAAAAAACAAAACAAGAACCACCCTCTTTTACTCTGGGGCTTGGCTTGGAGCACCTAGAGCTGTTTCTGGCAAGTCTGGCCCCAGCTGAGCCTCAGGGTTGTGCTGTGCTGGGTGAGTCTGTTGGATGTTAGGCATCATTGCTCATTTGCAGCAAACCCCTAATTTAGGAGTGTTGGGGGCGGGGGTTGTGTCCTCTCAGCTCTGAGCAGACGGGACTGGTGCCCTTCCTGAGCCAGACGTGTCCTGGGACTGCCAGTATTGGCTGCATTTCCTTCCCTTTTATTTTTTTTAGTCTGAAGTTCCTCTCTAAGGAGTTGCATGGAGTTATGGATGCCAAAAGCAGCTGGGGGGGAGGTAGAGCCATGACATCCTTCCTGCAGGCTGGGAATGCTCTCTGCTGGCAGCAGGGATGCTCTAGCTCTGCTGTTGCAAGCTCCCATGGACACAGCTGATGCTTTTATCACTGTTTCCCATTCCCAGCCCGCAGAAAGATGCACAGGCTCCTTCCTGGGGCAAAAAATTGACGCTCTTCATGGCAACGGCTATGCTTTTTGCTCTTCTCCACACCAAGACCATAAGGATGGCATCATCCATGCCTGGACTGACTGCTGGAGCTGGGCTTTGCTGGGAACTTCTCTCCAGGAAGAGGATTTTCCTCCAGAGGAATAATTTGTCCATTAATATGAAATTCAAGATGGAGCTGGGGCTTTTCTGTGACCCTGCTGTATCCCTCAGCAGAGCTGTCTGGGCACGGTCGGGGGGGCAGTCCTGGGGTCCTGCCCTCCCAAATGTCACTGGAAGGTGAATCATCGTGCTAGTCTCTCCCCATTCCAGCAGTTCCTTCTCCTCCTCAGGGGTGTGCAAGCCGAGCCCAGCTGAGGCTCTGTCAGGTGAAACTCTCCTGTGTTCCATGAGCAATGATTTTTGCTTCTTGGTGGAGTCCCAAAATAGCTTGGGTCCTTAAAGACCATCTCCCTCCACTCCCTGCCATGGGCAGGTACACCTTCCACTAGACCAGGCTGCTTCAAGCCCTGTCCAACCTGGCTGTGGACATTCCCAGGGATGGGAACGCCACAGATTCTCTGGACACCCTGTGGCAGGGCCACTCCACCCTCACAGAGATGAATTTCTTCCCAATAGCCGTTTCACCCAGCCATCCTCCAGCTTAAAGCCACTGTCCTGTCACTCCAGGCCCTTGTCCAAAGTCCGTATCCAGCTCTCTTAGAGCCCCTTTAGGCACTAGAAGGGACTCTAAAGGTCTCCCTGGAGACTTCTCCAGGCTGAACATCCTCAGCTCTCCCAGCCTGTCTGCAATTTCTTTGCCATGTTTTTCTGTTTTGGTTTTGTTTTGTTTTTGTATTCCAGGGGAAATTTTCTTCTCTGTTGCTGATTTTCCCTCATATTTGGTGCATCGCCACCATGTTTATCATGAGTTCCCACTTCCTGCAGTTTTTCACCCATCAGTGCCATGTGGGTTTCAGAGCCACTGCTGACCCTTGGGCTGCAAAAAATGGGCTGAAAAGATGGCAGTTTGGAGTAGGTGGCTTGGAGCTGCTGTGCCCTGTTTGCTGGCAGGTGAGACACATTACATGAGGAGGTTCAGGCTGAAACAAGGATTCCTTTCTGCACCGTGCCAGTGAAGGGTGGGTTTCTTGCTGCAGGACGATACAGGTAAAACTTTTTCCTGGGCTCACAAATCCAAATAAAGGTGTTAGTTAGGACAGGGGGCTGCAGCCCTTGGGGAAGCTTGTGAGTCTCAGAGCACCAATGGAGTCCTGTTTGCTGGCATGGCTAGGATTCTTTGTGGTCCTTCAAGGCTTTGCTGCCTTTACCAGGTGGTTTGGAGCAAACCATATTCATGATGTGTCTGCAGCACAGGCATCCCTGAGAGGGATCACCCCTGTAGCTGCAGGTGTGCTCAACCTCCTGCACAAGCAACTTGGATATGTGTTTTTTGGGACATCCCACGTAAAGGGCAACCTTGAGTGAGAACAAGGGCAGGGAGCACCTTTGCCAGGGCAGCTGTAGGGCAATGCTGAGTTCCAGAGGTTTACAGGGGGCTGTGGCATCACATGGTGCCATGATCACTCTCACAAAGGAGCCAAAGAGGTGGCAGGAGCTGGCAGGGATGTGGTAACAGAGCCTCACAGCACTGACATGTTGGGGACAGCATTTGCTTTTAGTTGTAATTGCAGCCAGGGCCCTCGAGCTGCTCCAGTCCACAATAACTGGGACTGGGGTCTAGCTTCAGTCCTTTCTTGAATTTGCTCCCTGCATTTGTTACCAGTGATGGGAGGATGACAAATGCAATGGAGCAGGGATGCTCTGGGTGTCCTGTTGTGGGTGGCTGAGCTGGAATGTTCTTGGGGCTGGGTAGTGCCAAGGATGCCCATCCATGTCGGACTGCATGGCTTTCTCTGTCTACCGTCCCTGTGGCCTCTCTCATCCATTGCTGCTCACAGTCCCCAAAATTGCTGGTTGTGAAGCTTTCCATATTTGCTTGAGGGTGGTAAAGCTGTAGTGGGAAGGGTTGAGCTCAGTTCCTTCAGTTCAGGCTTCCTGCTGGCCAAGAATTTGCTTTTTTTGATTAAGAAAAAGAATCTGGAGCCAGCACAGGGTGTAAAAGCTCCCTTGAGGGCTGCCTCAAAAGATGGCAGCATCTCCATCCCTGCAGTGTTCAGCCACCAGTGCTAAGGCCAGTTTCTCCCTTGGTGCTAGGGCATGAGCATCCCTGTATTTTCCACATGGGAGAGGAGAGTGTTTCTGCTGAAAGGGCCAGTCATGTCTTGCTTTCAGTCCCAGCTCTCCCATGCCCCCACCATCTGGTGCCTTTATAGCACCAACTGCTTTCCATGATCCCACCAGAAGGCTGAAGGCAGCAGCCTAGTGGCTGCATAGCTGGGACGAGACATTATCCTTGATGGAAATGGGATTTTGCTTTGCTTTCACAAGTCCTCTGCAGAGGAGGAGGACCAGGATGTGATGGGTCAGAGCTACTCCGAGCTGGCCCTGCACAAATGAGGGAGGATGCGGAAGGGAGAGACAGAACACGTCAGTCCCAGCCCCGGTTTAATTTTGGTGATTCCAGGTAGAGCATCCAGCAGGATTGGGCTTTCCAGTACTCTTTGTCCTGTTCCAGAGGATAGCTCCTCTTTGGGAAGGATCTGCAGGTGTTGCTGTGGGTCAGTTTCCATAACTGGGGGGTGGGGATTGGAAAGCTCTGCCTGTATAATTTCAGGTCCACAGGTGGCTGCCAAAACCTGAGGAACACCTCTGAAAGCAGTCAGCCATAGCTGTGCCATGGCAGTGCAGGAGAGCAGGCCCTGGAAGGGACAGGGACATTCCCAGTCCCTTTGGGATACTCCTCTGGAGCTGCCTCCTGCAAGGATTGGGTTTGCTCTGTGGAATACCAGCTTGGGAAAAGGGATTCATTGATCTAAACTTGCCTCCTCCCACCCAACTACACATCTGTCCTGGGGTCAGGAATGTTGAGTGCTCCTTTCAGTGCCCAGTAGCCTATCCAATCACCACTGCCAATGTCGTAGGCACCATGGACCCAATCAACCCCAAATTCCATAGAAATAAGGGAAAGAAAGGTGTACTTTTGCTGAAGTACAGCTTTGCTGCCTTATGTTGAGCTCGTGTGGGTCATCTCCCCAGCTCCTCCCCAGCAGTGCGCAGCGAGCGGTTTTGCTGGAAGCACTGTGGGGTGCCAGAGCTGAGCTGGTGCTGGAGCTTTCCCATTCTTCCATAGCCCAGCAGACACTGGGGACATACACTGCATGGCCTCCCCTGCTTGCTTTGAGCCAAGGGGCTGAGCTGCTTGCAGCATGCAGGGGCTGCCCAAATCCCATAGCCTATAATTTTCCACCTCCAGTTCTTCTCTTTTTAGAGTAAAATGGTATTTTGTGCTTCTCTGGCCCCAGACCTGTCCCCACCAGTGTGGATGGCTTCCTTGAACACAGTGCCACTGCAGGGCCACTGTTGAGTGCCACCCTTGCATGGTGCTGCCAGCCCCAGTGTGGCACTGAGCACCCTGACACCGATTCCTGTTCCAGGGCTTTTCCAACCAGATATTATTTTTTTCTTGCAAGACAGTGTTCACAGGTAACAGTGAATGGTGTCCTGTTGCTGATGCTCCCTGTGGTGATGGCCATGGTCGAGCAGTTTTTTCTGTTCTAGGGAGCAAAGCACTGGTGTTTGGCTCTTTGCAGAGGAGCCACTGTGGCATCAGGCTGTGACCCAGGGAGGCCTCATCTTGCTCCAGTGGGTCACAGCACTGATGCTACATCACCCGAACCTGCTTAAAGACCCCCATGTCCCTGCTGCTGGAGAGGTGACACTGCCTTCACTGTATGTGGGAAGGGGAGAGCAATAGGCTGGATGTGGCATGGGTGGTGCTGGCATAGGTGTTTGGTAGGGGATGAGCTGATCTTCCGCTGTCCAGGTCAGAATCAGGCCAGTTCCAGCTGGAGAAACACCAGCACCATCTTAAGGAACCTGAGCTTCAGCCAGCCAGAATCTGCTTGGTCTAGATTTTTGCTTATTTTCTCACTTGCCATAATTTTTAAAATATTTTCAGTGAAATTAAATGTTTCCCTTAAATTAAAAAGAGCCCTACAAACAAGCTTCACTTTTGTTTATCTGACATCATCAAATAAATGTTCTCTGGGTTAAGGAAGGGGCCTCTGACATAATTTCTGTCCCGGAGCTGGGTCAGTGCTGGAACTCCCCAAAAAAGTGGGAATGTCTCTCTTCCTCCACTTCTTTTTTGCTTTCATACACAGGGCAGAGAAGTTCTGTGAGCCAAGATGTTTGTTGCTTGAATGTGCTGGAGCTGCCTGTAACAACAGAGCTGGGGCAGGGTGAGGTTGTGGGGAAATAAGAAATGAAAACCTTTTCAGCCCAAAAAAATCATACAATGGCAAAAAACCAAAGCAAACCAAAGTTAAATATAGTGGGGCCTGTGAGTTCACTTGGACTTCTGGTGAATGTTTGTGGTGGAAAAAATAGGATGTTTTATAACAAAAAAAGAACAGAAAAGTGGTGGTGTTGATGTGGTGCTTTGGGAAGATTCTTGCTGGGATGCTGGGGCAAGAAGAGGCAATGAGAAGCTCTGAGGTGACTTTCTAGCTTACAAACATTTGAAGAAATAAGGTGTCTTTGAACATGACACATCAGCTGGAGCAGCATGTCCCAGAATAATGTCTGGGATTTACAGGTTTATACAGGGTTTATACAGGTTTTGGGATAAAGTCACAAGGTGGGGTGGTCCCCAGTGAGGCTGGGGGTCAAGGAATTTCCTTGGGGATGCATGGTTGGCCCGTGGCAGCAGGCAGGACTGTGGGATGTATGGAGTTGGGGTTGATCTTGGCCTGTCTTCCCTCATCAGCTGCACCTCTGTCTGCTGGCAGTGATTCCCTTCCGTGGCTTCTGCCTCCCAATGCCTGGGCTGGGATTTTAAACATGACATGACATGACATTTTGTGTTTGGTGGGGCTGTGCAGGCATTTTCCTTCACAGGATGGGAGACCTTCCCCAGTAGTTCCTGTTTGCTCCACAGTTTTTAGCAGGTCCCCAAATACACCTAGCAGTGACACCTGTGCCATTTCCCTGCTTTGTTTGTCTCTGCCTGGAGCAGATGGCTGGTGCCGAAGTCATTGCCTTCTCCAGCACTGGCATCATTGCAATGCCTGGGAGTGCTGCAGCCAAGTGCTGCCCATGGGAGTTCAGTTTTGAATGGCTCTAACAATGCAGTTAGAGGGGACAAGCACTTTGCACTGGCTCCAGTGCCCAACGAGCACCCTTGGTGATGCCATGCTGGATACAGACACCCACCCAGGGATGGGCACCAGGACAAACCCTGAGTCAGTGCTAAAGGGAAGCAGTTTTCCCCAGCATCCCAGGTCCTGTGCCCAGGGATGCATGCCAAAATTTGCTTTGCACAGAGCCAGGATGTTCTGTCAGGGCTCAGGGCCATTCACGACACATAATGAATCCCCAGCGATGCTGTCACCCTTTCCATTTGTTCTCTCCCCAGACTCCAAAGTCTTTCTCATCTACGACACGGGTGTGCAGGGCTGCCTGGAGACCAAGGACTCTGTGGTGCGACTGGCCAAGGGCTGCAACGCCAGTGCCCCAGCCCAGCAGTGGAAATGGGTCTCCCGAAATCGCCTCTTCAATGTGGGGGCCATGCAGTGCCTGGGGGTGTCGTGGCATGGGGCCAATGCCACGGCAGGGCTGCACCGCTTGGCCACCTACGAGTGTGACCGCGAGTCGGTCAACATGCGCTGGAGCTGCCGTGGGCTCGGGGAGCAGCTCTCACAGCATCTAGGTGCCCGCCTGGACAATTCCTCCCTGGACAGGGGGGACCAGGCGCATGGCTCACAGTGGAGGACATATGGCACCGAAGAGGATCTGTGCTCCATGCCCTACTCTGGTAACACCTCCCTGGCCGTTAGTGTTATCCTGTAACCCAAAACAACCCCAAAACATGAGCTGAGGCTGTGGTGCTGCAGCAATCGGGTCCTGCCTGGGAAGCTCAGTCCCAGCTTGCTGGAGTTACAGAACCAGGCAGGATCAGGGCGATGGGGAGTGGGAAGCCTCTGGACACCCCATAACCCCCCCACACTGGGCCAACCCGCACCCCTCACCCCAAATCTCCCTTCAGCCCCATAGACAAATCCTCAAGCAAGGGCTCCTCTTTTCCCTCAGAGATTTACACCATCCAGGGCAACTCCCATGGAAAGCCCTGCACCATCCCCTTCAAGTACGACAACCAGTGGTTTCACGAGTGCACCAGCACGGGGCGGGAGGATGGGCATCTCTGGTGTGCCACCACCCAGGACTATGGCAAGGACGAGCGGTGGGGCTTCTGCCCCATAAAGAGTAAGTAGAGGCTCACATCCCATGGGAAAAAGCAAAAACCCTGTGCCAATCCCTCTTGGGCACTTTCAGGCTTCTCCTCTCCCCCTGTGAGCATTCTGCAGTGCCAGAGCAGCAAGTTATTGGGGTTTACTGGGTTACTGGGGCTGGTTTTTTGTGTCTATTGGGTGTTTACCCTGCTCATCCCCACAGGCAATGACTGTGAGACCTTCTGGGACAAGGACCACCTCACAAACAGCTGCTACCAGTTCAACTTCCAGTCAACGCTGTCATGGCGGGAAGCCTGGAATAGCTGTGAGCAGCAAGGGGCCAACCTGCTGAGCATCACAGAGATCCATGAGCAGACCTACATCAATGGTTAGATTCTGGCAGCCTGGCTGTGCACTCCTCATCTGGGGCAGAGCTGATGGCACTGTGGGTATTGCCACAGCCAGTTTGCCCTGCCTGCCCCAGGTTTGGGGAGGTGACAAGCTGGGGACTGAGCTGGGCTTGGGGGACTGATTCTGCCTCTCTGGCTGTGTTGGCTCCAGGTCTGTTGACTGGGTACAGCTCCACGCTCTGGATTGGGCTGAATGACCTGGACATCAATGGAGGCTGGCAGTGGTCAGACAACTCACCCCTCAAGTACCTCAACTGGGAGAGTGGTGAGACGTGGAGGTTGTGTTGGTGATGAGGCTTGAGGAACACCCTGTGACCACCAGAGATCGCCCCATGGCAAGGGAGGTGGTCCAGGCTGCTGCAGGATATCCTCTTTCTGCATGGGGACAGAGAGCCCTAGGGGTCTGTGTAACAGCATGGGACATCTGTGGAACTGGAGCAGGGACACAGGGTGCTAAGGGGGAATTGGACCTCTGCAAACACTCATTGACCATGTGGATAACCTGGGTTGATCTTCCTTGTTTGGCACATTGCTGCATCCCTGCTTAGTGCTGGAGTGTGGCTGAGGAGTGGTCCCCAGCTGCAGACACCCATCCCCAACCCTGGGGTACTCAGAGGGAAGAGGGCCCGTTGGTCACGCCTGGTGCCGTTACCCAAAGGCACTTGGGGGAATACAGTGAAACCTCGAAAGAGGACAGACAGGAGCAGTTCAGGTCTTGTCCTTTGACACCCTGACTGTTATTGACATTTCCAGGTAAAACAGTGACTCTTTGGGTTCTTGTGCATTGAGGTACTATAAATAATCCTGGGCATGTTGGGGTCATGTCTTCATCATGCAAAATAACAAAATAAAAGGGGTTTTACAGGTGTTGAAGCAGGGAGAGATGCATTGGTGGCTCTGTCCTTGCTCCTCAGTAGCCTGTCCCCTCCTTATCACACTCTCCAGACCAGCCTGACAACCCCAGTGAGGAGAACTGTGGGGTGATCCGCACCGAGTCATCCGGGGGATGGCAGAACCGTGACTGTGGCATCGCCCTCCCCTACGTCTGCAAGAAGAAGCCCAATGCTACAGCTGACCCCTTCCTGACGGGTGAGCAGGGGATGACCAGCTTTGGGAATGGGCAGCTCTGTAACCCATGGGTGTGCTCCCAACCTAGCATGGTGAGGAGGTGCTGTCCATATAGGTGCTCATGGTGTTCTCAGCTTGCTGGTGTTGTAGGTGTGCAGAGCAGGGCTTGATTTAGGAAAAGTCATCCCCAAGGAACATTTCCAGGAAGTGCTTGGTGCCATTCCATCTTGGGTGGTAAGGAAGGGATGGAGAACAACAGGTCTCCGTGGTCCCCAGGGGATGTCTCTGCTCTGCTCTGCCCTCATTCCTCTGCAGACAGAAGGGACTTTATTTTGTCCCTGGATCTCTGAAGCCACCATTCCCACACCTTGCATTGCGTGTTATATTTTGGCCATGGCTTCCCCACTGCGGCTTTGGCTTGGTCTGCTGAGCTCTTGCAGGACTGCGGTCCTTTCCCTGCCAAGGAGAGGGCTGGATAACTGTGCAGGAACCCTCAGGCTGCCTTGTATCCTTCCAGACTCATGGTCAGAGGTGAAAGTGGACTGTGAGCCGAGTTGGCAGCCTTTCCAGTCCAACTGCTACCGGCTGGTAGGAGAGAAGAAGAGCTGGCAGGAGGCGAAGAAGACCTGCCTGCGGAGTGGGGGTGATCTGGTCAGCATCCACACACTCTCTGAGCTGGAATTTGTCACCAAGGAGATCAAGCAAGGTAAGAAGGAGCTTGCTGTGCCAGCAGCCCCTTTCCTTTGGAGTCCATGGAAAAGGCCCTGCATGTGCAGAGGCTGCAGAGTTTGTGTTTGTTCAGGGAGCAGAGGTCCCAGGCTGGGAGGTGCTGTGTTCCTTGGAGGAGCCCATAGTCCAGGTGCATTCTCCATCCAGCAAATGTAAAAGCTGTTCCTGGAGCCTGCAGTGCTGAGTCAAAACTATTCAGCTGCAGCTGGGAATGATGCTAGTCCCTGCTGGTTAATGTAGGAAAAGAGAGGAAAAAAATTCCTGCTGGACTTGCTGGAGGAGGCCAGGAAGGAGGTATAGGAGAGTGGAGGAAGGAGAGGAAATACTGCTGCCCCCAGGCTGGTAGCAAACTGGGATGTGCGGGAGAGGAATGGTTGAAAACCAGTAGTTCACTGGACCTGAGCCTGCAGAGCTGGACTTCTACTCCCATACTGCTAGCCCCTCTCTGAAAGCTGCAGGCAAATGTCCCTGTATTTTCCACGCTGGGGGTCCACGTCCTTGTATTTCCCACTCTGGGGTTCATCCTTGCAGACAGAAGCTGCCCTGCCCTGCCATGCCCTATCCTGTCCACTGGCACAAGGAGGTCAAAGCTGAGCCCTGAGTGGGTTTTGGCAGGTGCTGTGCAGAGACCAGTCCCATCACGAGGGCTGAAGTCTCTGAGGTTCTGCACAAGGCCAGCCAGGAGGGGGGAATTTCACTCTCTCCCTTCCTGTCCTGGCAGATGTGGAGGAGCTCTGGATTGGTCTAAATGACCTCAAGCTGCAGATGAACTTTGAGTGGTCAGATGGGACGCCCGTGAGGTTCACGTACTGGCACCCCTTCGAGCCCAACAACTTCCGTGACAGCCTGGAGGACTGTGTGACCATCTGGGGACCGGTGAGAACCTGGAGGGGATGGAGGTTATCCTGCACCTCTGCAGGGAGCACTGCAGCATCTCATTGCTGAGAAAGGCCTTCCTTAGGGAGTGTCTCCAGCTGGGTTCAGCCTACCTCATCTGAGCCATTGGGATAGGAGGAATTCATCTCACCATCCTTGGGGATTTAGTGTAGGGAAGTCTTTGGACCCAAGGTAGGGGTGAAGGGGCTGGGACAGTGCTCAGGCCGTCAAATGGGCTCACTGCCACTCCTCTTCCCACCCTGCAGGAAGGGAGGTGGAATGACAGCCCCTGCAACCAGACCCTGCCATCCATCTGCAAAAAGCCCGGTCGAGTGAGCGAGGAGAAGGAGGAGGATGACCACGGGTGCCGAAAGGTGAGGGGCATCTGGGACGGCAGTGGCTCTGGCTGCTCCACGGCTCTGCATGGTGCTTGAAGCTTCAGGGCATCTTTCCATAAAACCATTTTGGGGAGCCCTGATGAGCAGCATCTGGAGCAGCTGGTCTGTGCCTGAGAGCTGCTGAGCTGGAGCACTTGGGGGTTGCTGAGCCCCTCCTTCTCTGCTGCAGTGGAGGAGTCCATGGCAAGAAATTGGGACACAAAGCACATGTGTCTGTGCACATTGTCAAAGACCCTCCCCATCAGGCAGCCTTGGCTGCCAGTGGGGATGTTCATTTTTTCCCCTCTTGCCTCTCCTTGTGCCAAAACACAGGAGCACATGGAAGCCTGGCAGGATGGAGGTGGGTGCCAGCCCTATGCCTTGACATGATGGCAGGTTACCTCCTGCGGGCAGGGTGTGGGCATTTTGGGGACACCAAACCAGCAGAGTCTCACTCAGCCTGTACCCTGCCTCAGTTTCCCTAGCTGTCACAGGGGGCTGAAGCCGTCCAGTTCCCACACTTGCTGGGAAGTGGCGTTTGTGGTTCTCTGCAAAGCCTCTAAGCACTGAGCCTGGCAGCACTGTGGCTCGTGATCCTCTCCCAGCCTTTCAGAGCTGGCCAGTTGCTTGCACCCTGACTGGCAATCAGCCACTCCAGACCAGCTCCCAGAGGTGCTGCTGGGCACTTCCCATGTCCTTGTCCCATTTCCAGCAGCTGATTGGCTCTGCCAGAGCTCAGGGGAACACAGCATCCAGGAGAGCTGCCATGCAGGTCCAGATTTAAGGGCTGCCAGACATAGCTGGAAGAGCCCCAGTGTCCACAGGTGCTGGAGATCAGACACTGAGTGGCAAAGTTCTGCTACCACACATCTGTATGTCCCCGAAGCAGTCCTGAGGGTTGCCTGTGCAGATTTAACTCCCTCCTGGCTCTCCAGCCACAGTCTTGTCCTGGTCCTGGGTGCCCAGCAGAGATGCAGTGGGAAGCAAACTGTGAGGGACAAATGAAGCAATGAACCAATGCAAGGGACAAATTAACCATTAAGAACCATCCTTCCTCCACGTACTCATTCTCAATGATGACTTTTGCCACCCAGAGCCAGAAGCTGGTGGAGAAGAGGCACATCTTGCTCAGGGGTTTGGTCTTATCCACTCCAGCCACTCTGCTGGTTTTTCATGGTGGCATGGCTCGTTCTCCCCGCCTTTAAAAATCCCATTTGTTTCAGGAACAGCCTTAAAAGGAAGCACTGAAGAATAGAGGTTTGGGCAATCGGAAAGGCAGATCAGGAGTGGGATGTGAGGGCACACTGGGATTGGAAGCTGGAGGCAACAGTTGGGGTTGGGGATCCTGTCTTGGTCCGCTTTTAGATCATAGGGACTTCCTGTGGTGCTCAGAGTGCACCCTCAAGGTGTTAGGGGTGCTGAGGCCAGTACTGGTTGGGCACCCATCTGGGGACATTGCACTGTCCCAGAACAGGCCCCTTTCTTGGCTGCTCAGTTGCATCCATGCTGTACCAGAGGGTCCCAGCTTATGAATCTGTACCTGGATTTGCCAGCTTTGGAGAAAGGCTGTAGGAGCAGGAACTTGAGGGAAAAACTGGGATTTGTGGTTGTTTTAGTTTCCCAAAGCTGCTCTCCTGCTTTCCTGCCCACTGTGCTGATGACACTGCATATGGCATGTGCCCTCACTGTCCTTCCAATGCCCAGGGGACCCAGGAGTGGAACCCTAGTGATGCTTCCCCTTCCAAGGGGTGCCTGAGCCTGGGGCCACTTGTCTCCTTGACTGAGCCACTTCACCCTTGTGAAGGGTGTGTGTCCCCTCTTGCAGATGAGCTCCCATGTCCCTCCCCACTCTGCCACCACTGCTGCCAGCCCCAGGGCCACCCTGCTCCCTGCTCTGGCAGCGAACAGGCACTATTGTGTCTCCAACCCTGGAGAGACTCCAACATCAACAAGGCGGGGATTAAAGCTGACTGCAGTGGTACTCGCTTCTGACTCACCCCTGCAGCGTAAAGAGGAGGATTGTGTTCCCCTGCCTGCACCCCAGCCAGGGCTGGATGCTGGCAGGCAGAGCTGTTTCCCCAGCTTTCAAGCTGCCCTGGGTGTTTGTTTCCCCTGTAGCCATGTCCTCTGGGACTTGGGGCTTGTTAGAACTCACAGCTGAGTGGGGTCAATCTGGGGCAGTTGGGAGCAGGAGACTTTCCAGGAGAAGGCAGAGGCGGTGGTGGGGAACTTGGGATGTTGCTCTCGTGCCCTGGGATTGTTCCCATCCTTCTGGGGAGGTCCAAGTGGGCAGTGGTGGATGTTCCCTGTCACCTGTCCCCAGGGCTGGAAGTGGCACAGCCCGTCCTGCTTCTGGCTGGGCGAGGACCGTGTCTCCTACAGTGACGCCCGCAAGACGTGCTCTGACTACAGCTCCACACTGGTTACTATCACCAACAGGTCAGTTCCATGCCAGTGGTGGTGGGTTTGCCCCAAAAAGAGCCCTGCAAGGTGGGGAGTGACTTCCAAGGGCTGGAGCACATGGACAGCTCAGTGTCTCAGCTCGATGTATTGGCCACTCTCACTGTCCCTCCAGGTTTGAGCAGGCATATGTGAGCAGCCTCATCTACGGCTGGGATGGGGAGTATTTTTGGACAGCTCTGCAGGACATCAACGAGACAGGCGCGTTCCGCTGGCTGAGCGGTGATGAGGTGATGTACACTCACTGGAACCGCAACCAGCCCGGTAAGGGATGGGGACGGGATGGGGACCTCTCCTTCATGCAGGGCGGGGCTGACACTGCCCCTCAGCACAGTCCAACCCTAAGGCTGGCATCTCCCCTGCTCTCGTGAGTGCTTCAGGTTACAACAAGGGTGGCTGCGTGGCCCTGGCCACCGGCAGCTCCATGGGGCTGTGGGAAGTGAAGAACTGCAGCAACTTCAAGGCCAAGTACATCTGTCGGCAGAACCTGGGCACCCCAGTCAATCCTGAACTGCCTGGTCCTTTCCCCACACCCAGTCTCACTGCCACCTGCCCCCAAGGATGGAGCTCCGACCCCAAACTCCGTCACTGCTACAAGGTGAAGGGAGGTTGGATACGTCAGTGTGGGGATGCATATGCCTCCCCAGTGCAGGGGAGTGAAGGGGCACACTTTGGTGCTTGCAGGAGGTACCCCACAACCCTGGCTGGGGATGGGTGGCAGCACTTAGGGTTAGCCTGGGACATGGCTGCCTGTGGGTGGGAACAGTGCTCTGCTCCTGTTCTGCTGCTGAGCCCCCCCTGCTGCCGGTTCTTCCTTTTCCAGGTATTCAACTTTGAAAAGCTGCAAGAGAAGAAGACATGGATTGCTGCACAGGAATTCTGCCGGGAGCTGGGGGCCCAGCTGCTTAGCCTAGGCAGCTACGAGGAGGAGCATTTTGTCGCAAACACCCTCAACAAGATTTTTGGGTGAGAGGCTGACAGCATCAGTGTGTGAAGGCAAAGTGTGCTTGCCAGAAGCTCACAACCCTCTTGGTGCTCTGGCACATGTGAGTGGATGTATGGATGGATGGAGGGACGGATGGGTGGATGGATGGATGGATGGATGGATGGATGGATGGATGGATGGATGGATCTTTCTGAGCATAGACTGGTGTACAGAAGGTGCATCAGTTGGTATGGCTGATGTGGGAGATGTGCAGGAAGTTCAGTGTAATTTGGGAATGGAGCTTGGGTTTAAGGCAGCTCCAGCCCTGAGACGGCATGCCTGTTATCCCAGTTCCTGCCTTCAGGTATATGGGGATGGCAGGCTTTGAAAACAGACGGAAAAAGCCCTGATTATAAATATATATTTGTGTATAAATATGAAACCCTTTGGTTTGAAGGGAGTTGTGTATTCACCTGTCCTCCTGGCTCCCCATAGGGAGTCAGAACCAGAGCTCCACGAGCAGCACTGGTTCTGGATTGGCCTGAATCGGCGGGACCCTGCTGGGGACCAGAGCTGGAGGTGGAGCGACGGTCTGGGGGTGAGTCCAGGGGGTATTTGGGTTGTGAGAGGGACAAATCTGGTGCTGGTGGAAATGTCCAACACTGCCCATCTCTCTCAACCCCCAGTTTTTCTACCACAACTTTGACCGCAGTAACTATGATGATGACATCCGGAGCTGTGCTGTGCTGGATCTGGCCTCCCTGCAGTGGATGCCGATGCAGTGTGAAGCCCAGTTGGACTGGATCTGCAAACTGCCCAAAGGTACTGGCACAGGGGTCCCCAAAACCATCAGCTTTGACTGACCTGGAGGAGCATGGGCTGTGAGGTGGTGGAATCCTTGGGAGGAGGGAAGGTGATTCCTAATTCAGGGACTGGGAGAGGTGCTCTCTCTTCTGAGAAAATTCAGGAGGGGCATCCTGCCATTGTAGCCCATGGATGGTTTGTGGAGAAGCATCCCAGCCTGCACCTCACTGACAACTTCTCCTTGCCCTTTCTTCAGGTGCTGATGTGAAGGAGCCAGAGTTCACAACCCAAGGTATGTTGGCCACAGCCTTTTGACACAGTCACAGAATATTCTGAGTTGGATGGGACCCACAAAGACCATTGAGTCTAGCTCCTGGCCCTGCACTCCAACAATCCCACCCTGTGCTTGAGAGTGTTGTCCAAATGCTCCTTGAGCTCTGGCAGCCTTCGAGCCATAGTTACTGCCCTAGGGAGCCTGTTCAGTCCCTGACCACCCTCTGGGGGTAGAATCTTTTCCTGATCTCCAAGCTCAACCTCTCCTGATTCAAGTTCTGGTCATGCATAGACCATCCGATGTCTTCAATGGGTATCTGCTGTAGTGTTGTTCAGAGGAGGATGGATCCTAGGCAGGGTTGTGGGAGGGAGGGGTACCCAGGCATCCTGCTGCAGCTCCACTGCAAGTGAAGGACAAAAGCAAAGCAGCCCAATAGGCAAGGGACCAAGGGTCAGGGTGACCATGGCGGGGGTTTTAGCCTCAGTGTGACACTGGTCCCTGCCTGCAGGCAGCAAAGAGTGGGTGAAGTACCAGGAGTCCGAGTACAAGTTCTTTGAACACCACTCAACATGGCTGCAGGCGCAACGCATCTGCAGCTGGTTCCAGGCCGAGCTGACCTCAGTGCACAGTGAGGCTGAGCTGCACTTCCTGGGCCAGAACCTGAAGAAGGTACCAAGGAGACAGGAACTTTCTGGGGCACCAGTGGTCTCTGCTGACTTGTGGGCTGCTCTTCCTTCTCTTCTTTCACCTTTTTCTGGAGGGACAATATTTGGGGGTGCTGGGTTTTGCTGAGGTCGTGATGGACTTACATGGTGGCTGGTCCTGATGCCTGGGGGTGGTTTTGGGGCTCAGCAAAGTGATGGTTTTTGCCTTGCTTTTGCAAGCTGGGAGAGGGTGTCTGATCCCCATGGCAGCCTCAGTTGCCCCCAAAGACTGGCCCCCACCCCCGCCCCCGTCCCTGAAGGGCACTGAGATGTCCTCTCTGGGCATGCAGTTCTCCAGGGGCCAGGAGCAGCACTGGTGGATTGGGCTGTATACCTACGAGAACGACGGAAGGTTCAAGTAAGTCACAGACAACCACTGTACCCCTGGACGTCCCCACACTACGGTCCCCATCACATTCCCACACCACTATTTCCTGCATGTCCTTACACTACTGTCCCCACCTCTCAGAGTGCTGTGACTCAGCAGCTGCATCTTAGGGGTCTCATCCTGGGGTGCTGGGCTGAAGGTTCCTCACCCAGGAGGGCAGTGGTGGGACACTCCCAGTTAGGGCATTCAGGTTGTCCAAATCACTCACTGCTCAGCTTCTTGCTCCTCCTGATGCTGTTCCAGGTGGTCTGATGGGTCCCTCCTCAACTTTGTCTCTTGGGCACCGGGCAAGCCTCGACCCATCAGCAAGGACAGGAAATGTGTGTACATGACAGCCAGCCGAGGTGCGGGCAGGGCAGGGCTCTGCGTGGGTTTCTGAGGGGCTGGGGCACTGGTACTGGTGCAGAGTGGCATCATGCTGAGCTTGTGGCTCCCTGCAGAGGACTGGGGGGACCAGAAGTGCACGACAGCACTGCCTTACATCTGCAAACGGAACAATGGGACAGCTGTGAAGCCTTCCCTCTCCCCGGTACCTGCTGCCACGAGTGGGGGCTGTCCCCGAGGTTGGCTGCCCTTCCTCAGCAAGGTACCACTAGACAGAAAGGGGACAGCAGGATGGGAGAGGGGATGGCAGGATGGAGAGATGATGGCTACTTCCTAGTCTTCCACCAGCCCTGCGGAGGCACAGAGGGGGTGGCTGTAAAATGGCAGCATGAAGAGGGATGCCTGCTCATATTTTGTGAGGAGTGCAGGGGGATATATTTACAGGGATATTGGGAAACATGCTGTGAGAAGGGGAAGATGAGGTGTATGCACAGGTTTGGCAGGAGAGATGTGGGAAGGCCGGAGGGGTTGCGGGGTGACAGGCATGAGGGTGTGAAGGGGAAAAGGACCATTGGGGCAGAATGGGACTGCAGAGGGTGGCTGGGTGGGGAAGGTGGAGGGCTCAGGGTTGGGGGCAGCTGCACCTCCTGGCCCATTCTGTGCCTCCTGCTTGTGCAGTGTTTCAGCATCAATGGCCACAACAAAGGTGAGGTAGTGAAGTGGACAGAGGCGAAGGAGGTGTGCGAGAGCCAGGGCGCCATCCTGGCCACCATTGCCAGCCCCCTGGAGCAGGGTAGGTCTCCTCTGTCCCATCACCCCATCAGGGTTCCACCTGCCAGGGGTGGTCCTCAGCATCTCACCTGTCACTTGCAGCCTTCATCACTTCCATGCTGCCCAACATCTCCTTTGACCTCTGGATTGGCCTGCACGATGCCCAGGGGGAGTTCCAGTGGGTGGAGGGGGAGCCGCTGCGGCATGTGAGCTGGGCACCTGGAGAGCCCTCGGGTTGCAGCTCCTCCAGCCCCCGTGACAGACCGGTGAGGGAGATTCCCCATAGCATCCCCATCCCCCAGGAAGGTCTCAGCACCAGGCCCAGCCGGCTGGGGTGGCTGTCCAAGGGCAACACAGGATGCAGCCCTGTAGGGTGGGGATTTCTGGCATGGCGATCTCTGTGGTGTAGGACAACAGTGCTGGGGCAGTGCTGACCTTGTGGCTTGGTTGTGCAGACCAACTGTGTTGTGGTGTGGCATGGCTCACCCCCCCTCTTCACGGGACGCTGGGATGACCGGAGCTGCCTGGAGGAGAAACATGGCTATGTCTGCCAGCGGAGCATAGGTAGGAGGGTGATGAGGGGACAGCCCCAGCTCTCTTGGCTGAGGATCTGCCAGTGCCACCCTGGTGCCCCATGCCGTGGTAGGACTGGGGAGCTTGGGGCAATGGGTTTAGCTTGGAGAGAACTGGGGAGACAGATTCAAATTGGATGGGTGAGTCCCTGGTCCCAGCCTTTTGTGGGACAGCCCCAAACCTGTGCACACCAGCTTGGCTTAGTGTGTCCCACAGGGACGTACATACTGGTGGAGAGCTCCCAGGTGGGGATGGTGCTAGTGTGTCACTCCTTTTCATCCCTGGGGATGTCCCTCTGCCCTCCCTAGTTGCACCAGGATGTCGCCAGGCACAACCAGCACAATACTGCCAGGGACAGCCTGTCCTGGGTAGGGATGGACAAGGGGGTGACCCACCTGGGATACAGGAATGTCCTCTGTGCCCTCTGACCATGTCTCTTTGCTCCTCCAGACCCATCCCTGAGCCCTGCGCAGGCAGCGTTCCCGCCTTCTCCTACCGGCACCCTCTTTTACCACAACAGCACTTACCGCATCCTGCAGAAACCCCTAAGGTGGCACGAGGCGCTGCTGCTCTGTGAGACCCTCAATGCCACCCTGGCCACCATCCCCAACCCCTACAGCCAAGCCTTCCTCATGCAGGCTGTTAGTAGCCTGCGGGCTCCACTCTGGATTGGGTTGGCTAACGATGAGGTGAGGGAAGGGGGCAGGCACCTGGGGCACGAGTCCCCGGAGGGATCACAGCAGTCTGCCAGGCATCTCCTCCTTGTGGTCTTACAGGGAGGCCGGAGCTACTCATGGCTGACAGAGGAGAGCCTCATCTACACTAACTGGCAGGATGGGGAGCCCCAGCAGATCACTGGCTGCTCCTACATGGACCCGGATGGGAGCTGGCGCACAGCTGGCTGTGACACCAGGCTGCAGGGGGGCATCTGCCAGCTCCAAAGAGGTGCTGGCCAGGGGGCATGGGGTAGTCTGGGTGGGGTGCAACCAAGGATTGGAGATGGCATCCCACCAGGGACTTTCTGGAGCATGTTCTTGTTGGGTCTGGCTGACCCAGTGTGCTGTGGGACCCCAACATCCTGTGCCCCACCACACCTTTAATGTACTATGTGCTCCCCAGGTCCGCCACGCACGCACAAGTGGAGCTACAGTGGCAGCTGTCCCAAATCACTGGAGGACTCATCCTGGATCCCCTTCCGGGACCACTGCTACACCTTCCACATGGAGATCACCCTTGGGCAGAAGGACGCCATGAGGAGGTGCCAGAAAGGTGTGAGGGGGCTGGGGTCGTAAAGGAGGGTGACGCATCCTTGGAAATGATAGAGTTGGATCCACATTGTTTTGTTTGTGGGTGCAGCAGAGCCCCCTTGTCTTTATGACTATGTCCATCCTTGGTCAGCCATTGTCTCCTTGCTGTTCTGTGTTAAGGTTCCTCAGTAATCATGTGGTTCATGGGTGGGTCCTCAACTTTGTCGTCTTGGGCTCTGCTGCTCCCTAACTCAATCCTCTCAGTTCTGGGCTCCTCCATGACAGTCTTCCCTCTGCAGTTGGCGGCACAGTGTTGTCCATCCAGGATGAGATGGAGAACATCTTTGTATGGGAGCATCTCCAGGCGTACGAGGGCCTTTCCAAGGGGGCCTGGCTGGGCATGACCTTCAACCCCAAAGGTACAAAGGAAGGAATGAGGTTTGAGATATTCCCTCAGGCACCTCCATGAATGCCCACCAGTCTGCAGTGAGCAGAGGAAGCCCTTGGTGGTGGCATCAGTGAGGAAGGCTCGTGCCATAGTGTGACCTGGTGCAGCAGTGTCTCAGGCCGTGCTGGGCATACTGCATGTGTCCTCTGGCTTGGTGGGATGGGAAACCCAAAGCCTTCTCCAAGGCACTGGAGCCTGCAGATTCAGGAAGGTGCACTGTAGCCTCTGGTCTTCCCCATCACACCTCCCCACCATAGAATCACAGAATCCCAGGATGGTTTGGTTTGGAAGAGACCTTAAAACCCATCAATTCCCACCCCCTGCCATGGCCAGGGCCACCTTCCACTAGACATGGTTTAGCAGAGCCCTGTCATATCTCCTTGTACTTTCTAAACTGGGACAAAGGTGGGGTATCTTCTTCAGCCTCCTCAAGTCTAATTTTCCCATTTCTCAGGTGGCACCTTGGTTTGGCATGACAACACTGCCGTTAATTACTCCAACTGGGGCCAGCACGACACGGGGCCCAGCATGCTTAGCCAGAACAGCTGCTACTGGATCCAGAGCAGCAATGGCGTGTGGCGTCTAGGCTCCTGCACAAATGTAACCATGGGGGTCGTTTGTAAGATCGCCCGAGGTAGGGCCCGCTCTGCTGCCTGAGGTTTCTGGGCTGATGTAGGGTGAGCTGGGGGCCTGGGTGGGGTGCTACACGGCAGAGCTGTCACACTGGCAGCACTAACCACATGTTTTGGGTAATTCTAGTGCAGGGGCTTGTACTGGGTTGGTGTTAGGGTCTGCAGGTCCCTGTTGGGCTCGGTGATGGGCTGTGCATATCTCAATAGCTGCGTGAGCTGCTTGGAGCAGGATGAGGCCAGTGGTACAGTGGTGGAACAGAGCCAGAGGACCACCCCAGCTGTTCATCATCCATTGCCCATGTGGTACAGCACTGGGAGCAGTGCAGGGTGTGGGTCCAGTGGTACTGGTGGTGGGAAGATGGGAGGGTGTAATGGCTATGCACTCACCTGTCTGTGTTGCTCTTGCAGTGGAGGAGAGCAGCTTTTCCAGGGCAGGTGAGTGGCACCATCAGCCTGGGCACCATACCAGGACTGGAAACCAGGACTGGGAGCCTGTGCCAGAGCCCAGCTTGTGCAAATAACCAAAGGATTGGGGTTTGCGGGTGGAGAATGCCATTACCAAGTGACTTTGGCCTTGACTTAGGACTCCTCAGCAGCAGTCTTTCTTCCATGAAGGTGTGTGTCTGCCCAGCCACTTGCCAGACTCTCCTACCTGTGCCCACACTGCCTGGTCAGTCTGGGGGATGGCCAGCATGTGTGCTGGTAGGATCCCCAAAGATCCATCCCAGGCAGTTGCTAAATGTTCATACACACCAGGAAAGATATAGGGAGTCTGCCCATCTCCAGGAGGTCTGCCAGAGGCAAGATGTCCCCAAAACACCAAAGCAGATATGCAGAATCAGGAATATGCTGAGTTGGAAGGGACCCACAAGGATCATTGAGTCCAACTCTTCAAGTGAATGACCCATATGGGAACCAAATCCACAACTGTGGCATTATAAGCATCATGCTCAACCAACTGAGCTAATCTTATTCCAGTCCTGTTCTGCTCTGACCCGCCACAGGGGAAAACAGGTTCCCCAGGGCAGTGGTCGGCTTGAAGACTACCAGAGCTCAAGAAGTGTTTGATCAGCACTCTTAGGCACAGGGTGGGATTCTTGGGGTGTCCTGTGCAGGTCCAGGAGTTGGACTTGGTGGCCTTTGTGGGTTCCTTCCAACTCAGGACATTGTACGAATAAATGACCCTGCCCAAAAACATGGGTCTGGCTGGAGCCCCACCAGCCCCAGCCTCTCCTGCAGACTGAGGAAGGATCAGGAGCCATCTGTCTGCCTCTCAACAGCCTTTCCTCCCTGCAGCTCTGCCAGAGAATGCAACAGCCATTGCAGTGGTCGTGCTGTCGACGCTGGCGCTGTGCGCCGTGCTGGGGGTCGTCGTCTTCCTGTACAGGCGCCGGCAGAGTGCGGAGCGCGGTGCCTTCGAGAGCGCTCGCTACAGTCGCACCGCCTCCAACCCCAGCGAGTCTGCCGAGAAGAACATCCTGGTGTCAGACATGGAGATGAACGAGCAGCAAGACTAATGGCAGAGGGGATGCTGGGGATGGGGACCTGGGGAGGGGGGAGAATAGAGAGCATCACACATGCTATCCCCACGGTGCATGGGACAGGGGTGGCAGCGGGACTGGTGTGGCAGGGCAGGGAGAGGGGCTAGGGTCAGGATTGGGGTCCAACCAGATGGGCAGGAAGAGGGAGGCAGAGTCCTTCCCACCCCGCATGTCACTGCTGTCACCTCTGGGCTTGTCCCCAGCTGCTGGGATTTTGCCTTCAGCAGCTGTGGAGGCAGTTTCAGGGATAAAAAGTCTCAAGGGAAGTTGCTGCAAAAGTTTGAGAGCTTTCCAGTGGCATGAACAGGTTCCAAGACACCTTTGCCTTGAGAGAAGGCAAGCATAGGCATTCAGGCCCTGCAAACAGGTTCTTCCACCCAGGAACCAAGTTGGTGTCCACAAAGACATCCTCCCAGTCAAGAGGTCTCCAAAGGCAATCTACCTCCCCTCTGTGTGCAGCAGCAAGGACCCTGCCAGCTCCCAGCCCCACCACTGTGCCTCTCCTTCCCTCTCTTTGGCCTCATCCCCTGCCTCCAGCAGAAAGCAGCAGAGACACTTGCAGCAATCTGAGTGTGGACCCCCAGGATCAGCGATGGAATCCCCCTCTCCTTCCTGGCACTCCTTCCTAGGTCTGTGTCCAGCCCCAGTGAGGCTGTGGCAGCTTCCTTGTTCTGTAAGCCAGAGCTTGTCCCATTTTCTTTGGGGTGTGTGTGTGTCCCTCAAATAACTGCATGGGAGAGCACCACAGCAAATTGCTGGCCCAGCCCCAGTGGTGTGAGCACTCTCAGCACCACAGAAGGAGTTGGCTGCTGAGGAAGGAGATGCTGCCAGAGATCTGGGGCCACCCTCTGTGGCTTGCTAGGCAGGGATGGCATGGGCTGGGGTCATTTGCCACTGGTGGCTTGTTGGGCCAAGAAGGCCAAGGATTAGTGCTGTAGGATGGGGGGGATTTGGTTGTTTTGAAGTTGGTGTTTTGTTGTTTTTTTAAGGAAATGGTGGTAGCTTTTGTTGCTATACTGTACTGAGTATGTGCCGAATATATACATTTTTTCACGCAGCTGGCTGGGGTGTGTGTGGTTGCCTGTTTCCCATGTAGGGTGTAGTAGATGAGGAGAAGGGGGAAGGCAGTGTATGACTAATCCCCTGGCTTTTGAACTGTGCAGGAAGGAGTGGGGGTGCCCGGGGCTGAGCCATCCTCCATTAGCTGCATGCAGCAACATCCCTGGGATGAAGGATGCCTGGAGACAGTGAGAGTTGTTAGGTCACCAGCAAGGGTTCTTGCTAGGAATGGGATCCAAAGAGCCCCTTGGACCTCTGAAGTGGTGTGATGCAGCCCTACAAGAGCCTTTAGCCCTCTGCCTCTGAGGCTTGAACTGGAGTTGGTTTTGCTGCAAGAACAGGAACAACCAAATTTTTGTAAGTCTCTATTTTTGACACCTGTGTGCATTTTAAAATCTGTTGATTTCACTTAAGCTGGACATTAAGTGAATAAGAAACTATTGGGGAGTGGGATGGGAGAACCAGGTACCACTGGGGTTTTGTTTACTTTTTGGCAACCTACAAAAGCTGCCATGACATTTCAGGGTGAGGAAGAATCTGGAGCAAATGGACCTGCCCCAGCTCCATTTCTCTCTCTCAGCTTTCTCTGCCTTTATTTCTTGAGGTCCATTCTAGTTTGGTTTGGAGCAGTTGATTCTGACCATGGACCCATGCCTTCCTGATGTGGGAGCAAGATCCTGAAAAGCCGAATGTGAATCCCTTCTCATCCCCAGCAGCTGGAATTCCTGCTGTAGGGGTTCTTGGAATAGCCTACTGAGCTGGAGGCTGTGCTGCTGGTGGGGATGGAGGTCTAGGATTAACTCACTCTGAATGGGCAGAGATGTTAGGAAGTCCTAACAGATGAAAATTGAGGTTAGGATTGATGGGTAGGTGTGAGGGAGGAGCAGAGCTGAGGGTGCACCTGGGGCTCCTTTGAAGTGATGAAACCCTGGGCAGGGTGGGAGCAGGGTACCACGAGGCATTGTGGTTGGGATGGAAATAGGTGGGGAGTAATAGGTGCTGGAGGAAATTCTGTGCCATGGAGAGGCTGGGAAGGAGCTCCCACAGCCATGCAGGAGGTGTTAAACCTGGCTCTCACACAGCCCAACCTGCAAGACCTTGCTTAAGAGAATTTTCTTTTCATCTTTTTTCTGGATTATTTTGTATTTTTTCCTTCTTCTTTGCTAGTGAGTAACAAAACCTGTACAGTCTAGGAGAAATGTTGTCTGAGAAGAGTTTTGTGAGCTGTTGGCAGTGATCAGGATTATGGAGAAACGGAGAAACGCATATATGGTTACGTGATATCTCCTGTCACCATTAGATAATGTGAAGAATTGCTTAACAGGAACCTGTCAATTATATATATATATATATATTTGCTTTTTTTTAAACTGTGGTTTGTAAGATCATTTTAGAAGCTTGGAAATAAAATTTCCTTCTCCACTTCTTTTCTTCCTTTTATATTTTTTCCCCCTTCCTTTCAATTGGGAAAAGCAAAACTTGTCTTTCCCTATGTCCCCAACAAGTAATGAATATAATGCTGAAGTGACACTAACCTGGCTGCAGCAGAGGAAGTTCCAAGGTGCCCAGGTGAGGGGGATGTTGTATTGATTCCTTGTGTTTTTTGGTTGCATGTCCCGTGCATATGAGGTCTCTGCTCCACTGGTTGTCTGAAAGTGTTGGCTGAAGCGCTCCCACACACGAGGCTTCCCCTGCTTGCACTGCTCACTTGGTGCTGTTTCCTCACCTCTCTCTTCTTTGGGGCTGCCCCATCCCTTCAGTAGCCTGGGGCTGTCCACACCCACCACTCCCTTCCCTGGGCTCAGAACCAGCACTGTCCTGCTCACCCACTGTGCTGGGGAGAGATGTGATTTCCTAATCACAGAATCACATAATCGGAACAGAATTTTTTTAGGTTGGAAGAGTTCTCTAAGGTAATCAAGTTCAACCATTCCCCCAGTACTGTCAAGCCCACCACTAACCCATGACTCCATTGCCTCATCCACACAGCTTTTAAATTTCAATGAGGTTTCATTTGCGTTTACTGGGGCCATTTGTTTTTGTCTTTGATTGGGTGATGAGCACAGGGCAGGCACCTGGACCAGAAACTCTCAGGATGCTTTGAAGGAAGGAATTATTTTTCTCTTCTGTTGTTTTTCACCCAAGAGGTGAGAGGGTCTCAGGGAGGGCTGCTCCGTTTAATTGCAAACGGCAGTGGAAATAACACAGAGCAACACTGCACTACAGCAGGGAAAAGGAAACTGGAGTCACCTTCCTTCTGGAGCTTAAACCCTCTCAGAGTGACCTGACCTGAATTCAGGTATGTGTTTTCAAAGGAAGCTCAGCAAGGCTTGTACTACTGATGTTAAACAGTGAAGATCAGAATGTGGTTTGTTTATTTCTATTTTAATCTAAAAGAAATGTGTCCTTTGGGGAAAAGCGCAGTTTGTAGTAACCAGAGGCCCTTTCTCGTAGGCATGAAGAATGTCCACCTGTCAACTCTTCTAAACTTGAACTGAGCATGCTCATTTTAAAAGACTCATTAGAAAATTCCATGAGATCTGGTTCAGAATGGGTTCATCTGGAGTAGGATACAAAATAGCCTCATTATTTTAATCCCCTTTAATTTCCCTGCTGAACATCAAGGTATCAGACAGAGGGAAGGCGGCATCTCCAAAGCAGGCAACTAGGACATTCTAAATTAGTTCATGGCAGGTGAGCTGTTTGTCAGCCCGTAGGTTAGCCCTGGATAATGGGCTGGTGTGAGGGTATGGAGGGGAAACGTCCCTTTGCTTTTCAGAAGCAGTTTATAGCACATGTAAGTGCAGCATACCACACCCAGACCCCAGGCTGGGCTTCACCTGATAAACCTGAGTCAGCTCGGGTGTTGGCACAGCCTGAGCCTCCCACTGTGTCAGCTCTGGTGCACTCATTGGATGCTGGCAGACCTAAACTGGGTCAGGTGAACAGTGACATAAAGTTCCCTGTTTTGAATAAAAACAGGAGCCTGGGGCAGCTTGGTGAGCTGCAGTATCTACATTGCACCTGATGGCAGGTGTGCAGAATCCTGCCCTAGAGGTTAAATCCATCAATTTGATAGGTAAAAGCTAAGATGCTTAGGACTTACTCATCATCTGTATTGAATACTTGTAGCCATGCACTGAGATGGCCCAATATCCATAGTGTGTGGGAAGCACTCTAATAGATTTGGAAGCCCAACAGCACAGGCACTGCAGAATCCACTGTGACTCGCTCAGCTCTACTAAAGGCATGTGGCAGGTTTGTCTACAAGCTGTAGCTGGTAGAGTGTAGAGAGGGCGAGGAGCCTGCTCATCTGAGCTGCTCTTTTCCACTCAGATCCAACAACGTGGTGCTTGTGAAGGTCACAATTCAGTGTTAAATGTTCACACGAATGTGCAGAGGGGCTCCAGCACAACCAGGGCTTTGCAGAGCCACTGATGTGTCTGGGCTGTGACCAGTGGCTATTGCCTTTTTGAATCAAATTGTACTTGGCAGCTGTTTTCATGTCACCCCCTGGTAAAATTGCTACTCTCAAAACAACCAGTTTGTGCAAAATGAACCCCCACAAGGCTTTTGTTTCCTCATTCCCAGAAGCCAGGCATAAGCCTGACTCAGAAGGTATTAATCTGTGTGGAATAAAGGTGGAATACAGTGTTCTGTGAACGCAGTGTCTGCTTAGTAAGTAATTTTGTTCAGGAATAATCAAATATGCTGCGTGCTCCTCACTTGGGATGGTTACCAGTCAAATCATCATGTAGAGGTCATGCTTAATTGTTACCTTCTACTTCTAATTCATGCAGTCAGAACACAGTTTATAATGCCCAATGTGAACACCAGTGAGCACAGTCCCACATACGGATCAGGTTTCCAGTGATGGACAATAACCAGTATGGTGTTAACGAGCAGCGTAGGGATATTAAGTCCCTTAAAATTTACAAAATCATACCACCTAGTCACAGAGTAAAAAGAATTATAATGCATTAAGAAATATGTTTCAAGTTCATGTAATTGAGAAAATGTGTAAATCAGGCAAGAATTCAGAAAGTTAATGTACAAATCTGAGCCTTAAAAATAAGCTTAAAAGAACTTACACAGCAAATTTGTACTGAACAATTGTTTTGCTGAGATGCGAATGCTCTAGCCTTCTTACTGTACAGTGCAGTGAAGCCTTCAGGCTCTTTCCTAGCTTCACTTCTAAACAACACCTGTATTTTCTAGTTGCTTTCCATGGATTCAACTCTATGTGTCAGCATACAAGTCAAGACCTGAGCACTTGTTTTCCTTCTGCCTACATTCTCCCTTATAAAACAAAGGAAATTCCCCAGGTTGTTGAAGCTATGGCAGTTGTTAGAGAATGTTAAATACAAGAACTTTCCTGAAAGTTCATCCCACTCCAGCTGAGAGAAAGCACTCTACCTGTTGTTTACAAACATAAAAGTGTGCTCTGGTCCTCTTGCCTGGAAGCTGTGGACAAGATCACATCCCTTTATAAGCTCAAACTCTAATCAGAAGAAACCTCAGAAGCAAAAACTGTCAGTGTTAAATGTGACTCCAGATGCACATCAGGGGACCACAGGCATCTCCACAGTTTGTGACTTTAAAGGTTAAAGGAGGTTAGTTAAAAACACAGTTTACTAGCCAACTGTTTCCAATTAGATGAGGCAGTTTTGAGACATAATTAATAGAAATGCTGTTGACTTCACTACTAGTTATCTTGACCTGTGGTCTTTGAAAGTAACTAGCTCAGTGTTTTGACTTTAAAAGAGAACAATAGAAATTCAAAAAGGACTGTGACCTAAACACACTTGGTTTAGCTTTAGTTAAAGTAGGAGTATAAAAAACAGTGAAAAGGGTACGTGATACAAAGGCTTCTTGGTGGAATTCCAAGGTCATGAGAGTTTTAATTGTTTTTCTCTTCAGAGTCAGGATCTGTAAATGAAGAATGAAGGGTGGTTTAGAATTCCTTTCTTCATCATCATCAAGAAAAAAACTAAGTGAAATTAACAAGATAAAAAGCCATTGCTTTTTCTTAAGCTTGGAGATAGAGAATAATCATTGAATAATTTTTTTGATTGTCAATTATCTGCACAGTTATCTTGATGTTCTGTTCTCCAAGGCACTTGCACAACCCCTTCTGAACTTGGTTCTGCTGCACATCTGAGGGCACAACAGCTTCCTCAGCATTCAAAGGCTGTAAATTGATGTAGCCTTCAATTATAGTTTGACTTACTGTGAGAAAGTATAAGGTGTAAATAAGGTTTTCTCATTACACATAAACTTCTAAGAACTCCAGTGTCTCAGTGCTATTTTTCTTAAAATGGGAATTTTGTAATCCTTACAATACTGTTGGTAAGTTTTAATACACAGAAAACCTTTTCAAGCCACTGGTTGCAAATCATGCAAAACCTACAGAGTCCTGCTTGCTTAGATTAGCTATTATTTACAATTCATCTAAAAAAGCAGTTTTCTTTTTGATGGGTTTGTGAAATCTCTAGCATTGTTAACTCTTCAGTATAATACAGGAAGTAAATTTAGTCCATTCAGTAACTACTAGACATAGTTCTTTTGGCATAATGGCTAGATGGGGGACAGTGTTAAAAAATAGAAGGATGGTCTGTTTAGAAGAGACATGATCATTAATTAATTAAAATTTAATTCAAAACATGATTTTATATTCTAAGGAAAGTGTCAGCATGAGTGAGTCACTTTTTATCTCTCTATGTTTGAAAACGTTCTGCCCCATGCTCTGATGGAAGGCAATATGCTGGAAGTGGAAAAGGCAAGTCCTGCTGTAGGAATTCCTCACTGCTGGAGCTAATGGGATAGAGCCTGTGAAAGTCCCAGCTGTAATTAGCCAGGCAGTTACTAGATGTCACTGCATCCCCAGCCCACAGAACCAGAAGAGCTCTCCTTTGGCCTAAACCCATACAAGGGGAAGCACATTATCTTGGTTTGGAAAAACAGGCATCTGTCAGGGAAAACTGGAGTTTCCCTTGGAATGGAGAATGTAAAAACATCTCCCTCCAAATTATTCCAATTTTGCAATTAGAAGCTTTCAGGCAAAAATAGGGGAATAGGAATAACAGTTCTTTACTAGGAATATTTAAAAAAATACAAATGCAGTAGTACAAAAAAACAAGCAAACAAACAAAAGTCCTAGAAAACCCTGACAGAGTCAGAGAGATGATCTGTCACCCTGTTGTCAGGGTGTTGGAAGCAGTCCAGATAAGTCTTCCTGGAGTAACAGATGTTGTTCTTTGAACTGGAGATGATCCTGTAGAAAAAAGGGTCCAGTGCTGGTGAGATGGGTCCGGCTGATCTGGGGTCCCTGTGTCGCCATTTTATCTGGGTAGGGAATGGTTGGCTTTTCCCCACTGAGTGGATCATCTCACAATGGAATGAGGTAATGTTATCAGTCATGTGAGAGGCCTTAAATGGCCCATTCACAGGTGATGTCCCTCAGAGGAAGATGGGTGGAGGAAGAGATAAGAAGACACTGCCTTATCTGGTGTTATTATTTGTCCCATTATCAGAAGGCATCTGCTCTCTTCCTCCTCTGGAGTTACAACAGATAAAGAACATTATCATCTCCCAACCAGTTTCAACAGATGAAATTTTTGGTTACATTTTTCAACCCAAGACATGCATCCATCAAAGGAACAAGGGAGTGAAACCAGCTGCATCCTGCTGTTTAAGCTTTGCTGAGAACATGAGTTGTGTTATAGACATGGGAGATGAAGCCTTGCTCCACTAGCTTGGCATTTCCCATTGTTCCCAGTCATTGCAAGCCTTTTAAATCCTGTTATATGTGGTGTTTTTCCTGTAGCTGGCACGTTTGAAAGAGAAACATCACTTTAGCAGCAGCATCACAATCTGGAACTTCATCATCAGCTCCTCAGTAAACAGATCTGCAAGATAACAAATACCTGCCAGTCACTGGGAACATGTCTATTTAAAATATGCATTTTCATTTTTCTCTTCACTACATGGACAACGGATTGCAATAGAACCTGAAAGGTGAAGGAAAAGCATCTGTTTAGGCCAAAGAAGGCAAATTTACACTCTGGAGAATATTGTTACGCTACAGTAATAAATTATTTACTATAGAGAAAGTTTTCTTTCTCTTGTATTTGCTTTTTATTTTTTTTTAAAGAATTACAACCCCTTCTATTGGTTGAGGGACAGGAGTCCCACTTCTGTAACACAATTTAGCAGTGTGACATCAGGAACTGGGAGTTAATCTCTTTTTACAATAATATTTGAAATATTTTAATAATACCATTGTTGAGAAATCTTAGTTAAATATGAAGCTTACTTTGCCTAAATAGCCATTAAAAATCACAACTGGGACAAAGAAAGAAACCTCTGTAATGGAAAATAGATAAAATACCTGTTCAATGGATAGTTTAACTCCAAGATCAAAGCGAAAGTTGTGAGTGGGAATTTGGAGGCAGCAAATTTACAAATACAAGGCAAAGAGCAAATGTAAATGTGTGTGTTACACTCAGTCATCGGAAGTGAGTGATCCCTGATTCACCAGGTGATAGAAGTATCATAAAAAAAATAAGTTCAAGTAAGTTTCATAACTAAATTTAAGTATTTTTCTTTACTTCTCATTGATGAAATTAAAAACCCTCTTGTTCACAAAAAGATGTTCCAGGGTAGGTGTTAGTGTGGCTTAGATGTACTGCAGGATTGAAGATTTTTTTTTTTTTCTGGAGTAATGGTCACATTCAGAAAAAACTGTGAGGCAAAACAGAGTTTGCAGGGAGGGAAAGGGAGCACAGACTGAATAACAGTCTTGAATAACAAAGACTGCTGAAAACATATTTTTTTTAATCAGTAATACCAACACCTCTTTAAAATTCCTGTCCAGAATGCAATATTAAAAAAAAAAATTAAATTGCCAATATGTTTTAGCAGGTTATTAGGAGTCCCAACATCCTTCTGAACTCAGCAGGGATGGGCATCTACAGATCCAATGCTTTAATGTAATTGTAAGTCTTGAACCCTGAGAGAAGAAACAACCCAGGAAGTTTCCTCAAAGGATGAGGCTTCAGCTGATCTTTTTTCAGATAGTGAACCTGGTGTGGAAAACAGCTTAGGGCTTCTCTTCCTTTCGATGTAGGAAGGATGCTCTTTGACATCACAGCTGTATGAGTAAATGCTCAATGCTCTAACCCACAGAATCGAAAATCACCTTTGTTATAGATGGGTAATATGATGATTGGCTCTCGCAATTAGGGGATGACTATTGTGTATATGTTAAGAGAAGTTTTATTGATGTATGGTTATGTTATCGTGATTTGTTGTTTGGACATGATCTGTTCTCCAGGTAGTCCCCTTTCCCCCCTTCTTTGTTGTTGCCACTGGATAGCCTGGGCTGTCAGGGACACGTAGAGGGAGGGCATGTACAGGTGCCTGTTGCCAGGCGCACTTGTGAATAGCCAAGGCTTCTTGCTGGGAAGGCACAGCATGACAATACCTGACCTCCAATCAAGCTGCAAGAAAGAACCCCCACCAATGGACGGCAAAGAAGAGTTGGCTGACAAACTTTGGGAGGGACCAGGGTTGCCTGATGCAGTACCAGGAGTATAAAAGGCAGAGCAGCCACTTTATGGGCAAATCAATCTTGCACTCCCAGCGCACTGCCCTTTCCCCTTACTCAGTCTTTTGTTGTATTTGTTAAAGTTTAATAAGCCTAAAATTTTAAAAGCAGGGAGTCATTGCTCACAACTTGCAAGTAAAAGCAGAGCATTTTCTTACAGAAAATGTAAGAAATTAGAGATTTTCTTAGTTTGCCATTGCACCTTAAAAAGTAATCCAGCTCCTTAACCTGGTTTGCATATGCCTCACTGTTAGCAATGCTCTGGTGAACAGGGTGGGTATGTAGAATTTCCTGATCAGCTCAAAGGAAACACAGTGACTTTCTTAGAATTAGATGAGAAAAAGAGCCTTATTAAATTTAAAAAGTCTTTAAGAGATGCCAGCATTCTTTCTAGATGTTCTAGAAAAAGCTCGTAAGTGCTGGTACAGGTGGTTGCACATCTTACTGAAACTAATAATCAGGGGATGGCTGGCACATAAAACACGTTACCAATTTAATTTTACTGCAACAAACTTTTAAAGAATTAAAGGACTAAAGCCCAATAACCAGAACTTGTACACTGAGGGTGGGTTCTTTTTTCTTGTCATTGGTTATTGTTTTTGTGGAGAATTTCAATTAAATGGCTTTACTTCACATTTGATATGTAAATTTTCCTATTTGTGAAACTTGCATTTCCTGAATTTTTTCTCCCTCTTTTTGATGTCTAATTGTTCCATTTTTTATCTAACATCGCTCTTGACAATTCATGAGCTATTTAATGGGAACAATTAAACAAGAATTTTGTAAAAATTTAAGGTCTTTTGGAGTTCTAAAATTAAAAGCTGACTTTCATTTTCCTCCGCTTTAGGCTGTCTTGAGCACCTGGAGAAGGCAGCCAAGATTAACAAAAGTTTCCCATTTTAACACTGATTAGACATACAATTTAATAGAGCTAGAAAAAGCAAAGAGATTGTTTTGTGAGAAAATAAAGTATGGAAATGCTTTAAAAACAAGTGTGGAAATACTTAAGATACAGTAAAGCTTTGGAATACTTTCAATATCAAAATGACTTGTAAACAGACATGATTGGTTTACTATTATATCTTACCCATTGATTATACTTAGAAGACTTGTTTCATTTAAGCATCTGGTACCAAGACAAATCTGAAGTTGTCAATTTTTATGATTTTTTAAAAAAGTTGTTGGCTTTTGGAATTAACTTTATACATGGGGAAAGATGCATTTATACTACCAGACCCTCAGATATTTTTACAGATTTAATAATGACTTAATAATGTGCTAATAACACTCAAACTTCAGAGTACAACTGAACTTAAACTAGGAGTAAAGAATAGAACCTGTTCTTCTGAGATTCATGTGAGAAAGAGTCTGGCATCTGCCCTTGGTGGTTGTCATTTCCAAGTCGAGTTTGAACTGAGACTGAAAGAAGAGGGGTGTATGAACATGACATTTGCTGATACAACCTGTGTGGTCATTTCAGCTCGAGGTCTTCTGCCTCTTCCTCACAGGATGGCACCTGGAGCATGAGGAAATCTCTATCCTTCCTTTGGGCTTTGACTGATGGGAGGGAGTGGACAGGGCTTTTTTCGAAACTCAAAGGTCTCATATAACTGAAAGGTTTTACTCCCTGGTTTCACTCCCTGCTCCCCATCCAAGCTGTAGAAACACGGACCTGCATGGGTGAAAGCTGAAATTATGCAAACAGCTCAGCAGCAGAAGAGTACTCATGGTAAACTTCCATTAAAACAGGATCAAACTCCCACTGATTGTCCATCATGGATACAGCAGTTCCACCACTGTGCCACCTTTGGGACGGTGCCTCTGCTCCTTTATTTATCCTGTGGTGATCTATTTGCATGGAGCGGACCAACTCCGGTATCAAAAAGCACATGTATTTCCCAAGTGAATATAAATGATTCTGTATCAAAATATTTGAATGAGTAACTGATAAAAGATTGTGAAAATCCACCCTGAACTCCTGCCACGGGTCTGTATTTTAATTCAGTATTATCTCTGATGTATTTGTTTCAAAGTGGTTTCTCTTTCATTCTGGCTGTTGCTGATAGCCTCTTCAGGAGAGTTATCAGGCCATCTGTAACCTCTGGCTGCAAATGATGGAGTGCATCATTTGACACTAAAGGTGTCTGTCAGAGCAGGCTGTGATAGCACTCTGATTCCCGGGGTGTGTGACACTGGAGGGAGGAGGAGGAGGAGGAGGAGGAGGAGGAGGAGGAGGGAGAGGGAGACGGGGAGGGGGAGGGGGAGGGGGAGGGAGAGGGAGAGGGAGAGGGAGAGGGAGAGGGGGAAGAGGAAGAGGAAGAGGAAGAGGAAGAGGAAGAGGAAGAGGAAGAGGAAGAGGAAGAGGAAGAGGAAGAGGAAGAGGAAGAGGAAGAGGAAGAGGAAGAGGAAGAGGAAGAGGAAGAGGAAGAGGAAGAGGAAGAGGAAGAGAGAGGAGGGAGAGAGCAAGAGAGCAAGAGAGCAAGAGAGCAAGAGAGCAAGAGAGCAAGAGAGAGAGAGAGAGAGAGAGAGAGAAGCACCCAAACCATGGGGTTTAAGGGGCTTGCCTTGAGCGCAGAGTTTAGGACAAAGGTCCAATAAGAAGAAAGTCACAAGGTGGGGATTACAACACTGAAACCAATAAATAAACCCAGGGGGAGGGGAACAATCCAAACAACTAATGAGACATCAAAGATCAGAAGATTGATAGTGAATAGTCTGGAAGGAAAGGCAGAGTAAGGAAGAGATTGACAGGTAAATAAGTGAATATAATCCAGGTAGTACCAATAATACAGGGAAAGAGGGGAAGCTACACCTTTGGACTAAACCATTAACAAAGGGAACAACAAAACAACTCGTATAACATAAAACCATATCACAACAGCTGTCACTTTGATTCCTGATTCTTTTAGGAAAATTATGGCAAATCAAAATAAGTAGCATTTTGTACTGTTTCTCCTGCTTGCAGTAAATGCACCACATGTATGAACTGGGCTTGTGTTACAGGAGAGGGAGTTGGACTAATTTAGAGCACATTTGACCATGTAACGCTGGGGCACTAACTAATAATTGAGACTGCTCAGAAACCAGACTCATTCTGGCTATCATTCTGTCCTGCTGCTGTATCAGTCCAACCCACCAGAGCAGATTCTACACTTAGTCCTCTCACCTCATACTGGTATCTCACACTTGAACCCAGTACTGCAGAAGTATTTCTGGATTACCTGGTTATGCTGTTAAAAAGTTGAGATTTTCCAGAGAGGATCCTGTAACCAGTTTAAGTTATCTTTTGCAAGGTAAGATGAACCACATATAGAATAGAATATTTCTATATCTTAGATTCTCCAAAGACCTTAAAAAAACTGTGGCAAACTGATATTTGCTTTGTACTGGGGATATCTTAAATTAATCTCCCTTCTTTTGTCCAGTATTTGGGAGGGTTAAATTCTTTGCTGAGTTCAGCTGACACTGGCACTGTGTTCAGCTTTCTTAATGGCAAATGGAAGGGCTTTAACACTGTTATAATAGACAGTCAAAATGAGATTTCAAGTGAGAATCTGTGGAACTGCCAAGACCTAATACACCACAGAGAGCTGGCTTACGGGCTTCATCTCAAAGTATTACTTCACTTTTTATTATGAACCAGTGGTTTCTCAGGAGAAAACTGTGAGGTTGCTTGGTTCTTTGGGTTTTTTGAGTTGTCTTGTTTTTAATGATGTTCAGCCATAACTAAGCCCAAAATGCCCACTAATTTTAAGGGTACAGATATAAGAACAATAACAATAAAATAAAATAATTATTCTTATCACTGTGTTCTTTTAAACTGGGTACTTCAAAATGACAAGACTAGAAAAGATTCACAGAAATCCAACATCTCATAGCCTTAGTTCTAATTAAAATTCCTCCCAACCTCAAGACAGTCAGGACAGGAAGTCACTATGCCTGTAGTTTCAGGATGACTGATGAAAGACTTCAGACAAACCACAAGCAGACACTGGATCAGCTGATGTGACTTTTTTTAGAGCAGCTCAACTACAGCCCTAATGTTCCAATGAAAAGATATTCTATGAATTTAAAAACATCAAAAATGTCATTCCAGAGGGCTTTGCAAGGTACGGAACACAGTTCCATGCAGAGTTTGACTGCAAGTTAACTGGAAATTTTTCATCCACTGTTTTGCAGCTTGGAACAAGCTACTGTGAAATACAAAGTTATGTTTTGTGTCAGGGAAATGAAGAAAATCTGTGTAGTTATAGTTGTGGAACACAGCCATGGGACAGTTATAAAGATGAGTTCTAATAAACAGCTGAGGAAAGCATGGAAGGAAGTTTTTGAATAAATCTTTTGCTTGCAGTTACCTATTATAAGTCTCAAGCTATTCTGTAATAAGTGTATTTTAATTATAACTTTAGAAGCTTGCTTTGTATTAAAGAATTTTTAACTGTGGTTTTAGAATGTAAAAAGGCTTTTAGACAAAAGAAGGAAGAAGGGCCCCAGGCCTTTTCACAGAAGGTTGGAAAACATCCTGGATATGAAAGAAGGATTTCAGCTCACTGATTTATGACTCTTGAAGAGGGAAACTGGACATCACAATCAAAGATTGATAGACCTGGAAAATAGAAACTGGACCCCCACATCTGGAAGCTGGACCCCACCACCTGGGATACATATCCTGGATGTACATCCTGGAATATTGAAATATCGAAATAGATCACAATAGCTTTAGAATTGTAGAGGAACCAAACATGACCACTATGGATTTATGACTGTTAGGTATTGAATAGTGGCTTTAAAAACTAGAAAAAGAAACTGCTGAGAAAGCTTATGAATATGTATGAATATAGCAAATAAAATACCAGCAAATCTAGCAATCGGTGTGCAGTAGGAAGGGAAACCCCCTACCACTGTACCCAGCACTGCCTTTGCTCACACTTTACCACGCTAATTAATTAATTATTAAATGGAATTGTTGTTTGATATATTGGCCAAGTGTCTCATTCCTAACACTGAGAGGGGAAATGGATTTTAATTTGACATGTTCATAGTGTTGACCCTCTGACTTGGTCACAAATGACAGGACCACAAATGGATCCTAACTCTTTCTGTGTGAATGCCTGAAATGAGTGGAATAACGAGGGATCTCTCAACATGGAATTGTATTCACAAAGCTAAGGAAAGGTTTCATATAGACTGAGATGCTTATCCTAAGAACAAGTGCTGGAAAAAGACCTCATCAAACCCTCATTTTCACCCTACGTTTAATTAAGATTCTCAATTCATTGCTGCCAAAACTACTGAAGAGAATTGGTGACTTTAGCACTGGCCAGAGAAGCTGAAAGGGATGTATCTCTACCAGTTCTCTTTTGTTGTTGAGCTCTTTTTTTACTTGGAATGACTAAGGAATAGGAATAAGGACTTGACAATGCTGATTTACATGAGTAAATGACCCTGTAACCTTGTAACCTTTTAACTACAAGGTTACTAGAAATTCTGTGGTTTTGCTACTTTTCCTACCCTTCTCCTGATAATCAGCATGTAGCTCAGTCTCAGAATTCTGTAAGTCTTTAAAAATACAGGTGATGCAGTTCAGGAGGGAGGCCTGAATCTGTAAGTTTGTGCTGTGCCTGTATTGTCCTAGGGTGACTTTATGATGCTTTTATCTCCACTCGTCTGTTCTGTTTGTGCTGTATATTGAGTTCTGTGCCTTTAAGACTGGCTCTGAGAGCAAAGCAAGGAACTAAGAAGCGCCAAGTTTATTTTGAAAACAGCTCTTCTCCTGCATATTCCTCTCTGGACTGTATTCATCTGAAGCACAGACCAGTGCAACAGAGATTTTTTGTTTGTTTGTTTTTAGTTAGTTTTAGCTAACTAGGGCAGAGAAATTCCCTGGGCTGTATTTTTCTTTTTTCTTGGGACTCTTTGAATCTGCTCCGGACTGAAAACCCCAGAGAAGCACCGAGGGCTGGCACCTGCAGCCCACTGGACCTGGACCTCCAGAGGGACTGGGACTGATAAAGAACTGAGTGAGCTGAGCCACCCACGGCAAGGATTTTCTCATGTTTACCATCTCTGTTCGGAGCAGTGAGAGGTTTTATAGTTTCATATTATTCATTCTTTATGCTTGTGGGCATTTTGTTGTTATATAAATAGGATTTTTCCACTTTTCTCCAAGGAAGTTCTTTTACCAGACTGGCTGGGAGGAGGGGCCTTTTAGATTTGCTTTCCAGAGTGTTATAAACATTCAGCCAATTCCAATTAATAAAATATTTTTTATTAATTAAAGAAATACAGAACAAAAATTCTGGGCAAGCCAGCAATCGGAAGTTCAGTGTTGAGACCCGGGATTGGCACTGGGTGAACCTCAGCTACAGCCTCTATCGCACCGTAACTCCCCCTATTCACAAGTTTGGCCCTTTTTGGGGTCCTCTTTTATACAATTTATTTTGCCAGTGGCAGAGTATTTCCCCACAGTTCTTTGTCTTTGGTACTTCTTCTTCACATTCATTTCTGCTGTCTAGTCTGTTGAATAGGGCTTCCAAGGGAAGATGACCATTAGGTTTGTTCCTGTTCCTTCGGAGTATGAACGGGGGGATGGAATAATGAATGGAAAGGTATTCTCCCAGATCCATATCTCCTCTGATGGTGTCATGGGTTTCCACTGGCCAGATATTGATGCACTTATGAGTATATATTTTTCTTAGCAACTACTGTAGGATGTGATTAGGAACAGAGCAGAGCAAGCTCAAAACTTGAAAACAGAAGACAAAACTTTATTACATTACATAAGAACAGAAATAGGAAGAAAAAACAACAACAAAAAAACCACCTTAAACACACACAAAAAAAAAAAAAAACCAAAAAAACCCAGAAATGAAAACTTCTCAGAGCATGTCTTCTCTTCCTCCCAATTTCTATTCCTCACATGTTACCCTCCATGGCACTAAAACCTTGGTTTTTAAATCAAACAATCACTACTCAAAAAACTAATCTTCAACTCAGCAAGAGAGAGAGGAGTCTTTCTCACACCACAGACTGCTCCTCAGAAAAACACAAGTCTACTCTTTATGTGTGTTTGTGTTACTCGTGGCACCACCTAGCTGCCGTGGTGACACTTCTCTATGTCTAGTGCTCTCACTACTGTCCATGGGCCAAAGCTGCATATAGGGCTCTTTTTAAAGATGTTTGCATGCCGGGCTCTCTTCATTTTTCCCCTGAAGCCTAGAGTTTCTTTTCTGAGGGCAGAAGGCACCACTACACTCTCTTCCTCTCTTCTCTGTTCGCTCCACTGCAGCAAGTCGAGCCAGCCACATCCACCCCAAAATGCAGTTTATGTTTAAAAGTGACTCAAGTTCAGTCTAGGGCCAACATTATGCAAGAAAAGTCCAGCTCAGAAAGCTACTCTTCTTCATCCTTGCCCATCTGAGATTCTTTACATCTTCTTTTATCATCTCAGTCCCAAGCTGCTTCTCTTTCTCTTCTGAAGCCACTAGCTATGAGAATCAATGTCTGAGAAAAGTTTATTTCTGCCTCAGAAAGAGTTAACAGTTCCTGGCTCCTGTCAGGGGGCTGCAAGTTCAGGCACTCCCAGGCTCAGCAACTCTCACACGCAGCTAGGCATCTTTTCTGGAGTGGGGTGGGAAAGGAAGGCACTTCCACAGTTTTCCACCCCTCTATCCTGGATGGGGCCAGCTCAGCTCCAGTCTTGTTCACTCTTTTTCCCCCCCTGGGCTCCAGCTTACCTCAGCTCAGCCGCGTGGTTCTCCTCAGCCCGCCACGTAGTTCCCCTCCCCCACTCAGCCTCCCGAGCTGATCAGGGGAAAAGATGTTTCTCTGCTGAAACTAAAACCCAAAAAGAGCAGGTCCCTCTGGGAGTCCCTGCTTTTAACCCCTTGTGTCCTCAGAGGTGTGTCCAACACCTCAGTGGCCACTGAAAAGTGCTAACATTCAAACCTCAACATTGATTAGTTTGCCCACAACTCCCTGAAAAATTTACCTCCCCCTCAAACCGAGACAGATGGCTGGGTACTTCACAGTTCCACCGCCTGGAGGACTGATTCCGATCTCCATCCACCCTTTATTCTGGTGTTAATAGTGTGGTTCCCGATTTCCCAGCAGGAGTATTGTTTCTCCTGGATTCATGGCCTTGGGTGTTGTCCATCCTAAAATTTGTCGGCTCCATGCCCGACCTGCTTGTGCATTTTATTTTACAAAACATATTTTAATTTACATTTTATATACACCATAACACAAATTATTTGACTGTATTTACCACACAGAGGAACCCTAAACAGACGTTTACTCCCAAATTTGCCCTAAACCAGGACATATATGTAAATTCCAAATCTGTGCTTCCCTTCTTGGCGACTGCTTTGTGCTGAACTGGGGATGAATCATGTAGAGGATGAATCCTCTACATGAGGATGATAGAACTAACTACACTCAGGCCATGTTGCAGTAATGATAACCTGTCTCGTGGCTGGGTAGATATTTAACCCTGCATTTCACTGTCCCCTCTTACATTAAATGACTAAAAGGCATCAGAGGTATGGGCCTGGCCCAGTGAACATTAGTGAAGATCAGAAAGACAGCAAATGTCAAATACTGATTAGACAAGAGCAATCCCAAGAATATATCCCTGGAAGGGAATATTGGGGCAGCAATCTCTGTGGTGTCACAAAGGGAGCAAAGCTAGAACTTCAATCTCTGTGGTGTCACAAACTGAGCAAAGCTGGGGATGCCACCTCTGTGGTGTTACAAATAGAGCAAAGCTGGGGCTGCCAAACCTATCAGGTCACAAAAGAAGCAAAGGTGGGGCATGAATGCACTGTGCTGTCACAAAGGGATCAAAGATTGGGCTGTCAAATCTGTGAGGTCACAAAGGTTGAAAGCTGGGGCATGCAGCTCTGTCGTGTAACAAAGGGATCAAAGATGGGGCTGCAACCACTGTGGTGTCTCAAAGAGAGCTAAGAAGGGGATGCCACCTCTGTGGTGTCACCAAGCAAGCAATGCCGGGGCTACCACCTCTGAGGTGTATCAAATGCAGCGAGGTGGGGATGCCACCTCTGTGGTGTCACAAATAGACCAAAGCTGGGGCTGCCAAATATGTGAGGTCACAAAGGGAGCAAAGCTGGGGCTGCCACCATTACGGTGTCAAAAAGGGAGCAATGTCTGGGTTTCCAGAGCTGTAGTGTCACGGAGCCTAGCCCATTTCAAGGGCTCTCCAGCTCCCTGCCAAGGGGTCTTTTTCACAGGGCTGCAAAAAGTGCTCTTATCTCCCTGAGAAAAGGCTGTCGTCAAGCTCCTTTAGCTGCACATGTTCCTCAGAAAGGCTGATTGCTTGCATTCTCAGGTGCTGTGTGTGCAGGTGAAAGTAGTGAGGGTGGGAGCAGCTCTGCTGGGTGTTCCTTGTGGTGTGTTTCTTGGTGGGCTGTGGTGTTTCATTTCCTGAATTTTCCCCGTCAGCTCTGGGCAGAGCTCCGTTGCTGGATGTGACACTTGGGTGTAGAAGAGTGGAGCTGGCCAAGGGGATCTTCTGCAAGCAGAAGGCACAGGAATCCATGAGCCCAGGGTGAAGTCAGTCAGGTAAGGATAAGTTGTGTTGACTTTACAGAGCTCGGGACGCATCAATAGGGAATCATTTGGTAGGGAATACTGGGGCTGCCCCCTCTGTTGTGTCACAAAGGGATGAAAGCTGGGGCTGGCTCCTCTGTGGTGTCACAAAGGGAGAAAAGCTGGGGCAGCCACATCTGTGGTGTCACAAAGGGAGCCAACCTGATGCTGTCAATTCTGTGAGGTCACAAAGGGAGCAAAGCTGGGGCTGCCACCTCTGTGGTGTCACAAGGAGAACAATGCTGGGGCTGCCAACTCTGTGGTGTTACAAGGGCAAAAAGCGTGGCGTGGTACTCTGAGTATAACAAAGGGCACAAAGAGTGGGCTGCCACCACTGTGGTGTCAGAAAGTGAACAAAGCTTGGGCTGGCAGCTCTGTGGTGTCACAAAGGGAGCAAACCTGATGCTGTCAATTCTGTGGTGTCACAAAGAGAGCAAAGCTGTGGCTGCCAGATCTGTGGTGTCAGAAATGGAGCAAAGCTGGGGCATGCAGCTCTGTCGTGTCACAAAGGGATCAAAGCTGGGGCTGCCAACTTGCTGGTGTCACACTGGGAGAAATGCCGGTGCTTCCAACACTGTGGTTTCACAAAGGCAGCAAAGCTGAGGATGACACCTCTCTGGTGTCACAAAGAGAGCCAACGAGGGGCTGCAAAATCTATGAGGTCACAAAGGGTTGAAAGCTGGGTCATATATTGCTGTCACATCACAAAGGGATCAAAGCTTAGGCTGCCTCCACTTAGGTGTCACAAAGGCAGCAAAGCTGGGGCTGCTAAATCCGGCCTGTCACAAAGGGATCAAGGATGGGGCTGCCACCTCTGTGGTGTCACAAAAGGGAGCAAAGCTGGCGTTGCCTCCTCTGTGGTGTCACCAAGGGAGCAAAGCTGGGGCTGCCACCTCTGTGGTGTCACCAAGGGAGCAAAGCTTGGGCTGCCACCATTACGGTGTCAAAAAGGGAGCAATGTCCGGGTTTCCAGAGCTGTAGTGTCAATGAGCCTAGCCCATTTCCAGAGCTCTCCAGCTGCCTGCCAAGGGGCCTTTTTGACTTTGCTGGGAAAAGTGCTCTTTTCTCCCTGAGAAAAGGCTGTCGTCAAGCTCCTTTAGTGGCACATGTTCCTCAGAAAGGCTGATTGTTTGCATTCTCAGGTGCTGTGTGTGTGCAGGTGAAAGTAGTGAGGGTGGGAGCAGCTCTGCTGGGTGTTCCTTGTGGTGTGTTTCTTGGTGGGCTGTGGTGTTTCATTTCCTGAATTTTCCCCGTCAGCTCTGGGCAGAGCTCCGTTACTGGATGTGACACTTGGGTGTGGAAGAGTGGAGCTGGCCAAGGGGATCTTCTGCAAGCGTGCAGAAGAATCCATATGAGCCCAGGGTGAAGCCAGTCAGGTAAGGCTCAGTTGTTTTCATTATACAGAGCTCTGGACGCTTCCTTAATGAATCTCCTGGTAGGGAATATTGTGGCTGCCCCCTCTGTTGTGTCACAAAGGGATGAAAGCTGGGGCTGGCTCCTCTGTGGTGTCACCAAGGGAGCAAACCTGATGCTGTCAATTATGTGGTGTCACAAAGGGAGCAAAGCTGGGGCTGGCTCCTCTGTGGTGTCACAAAGGGAGCAAACCTGGGGCTGCCTCCTCTGTGGTGTCACAAAGGGATGAAAGCTGGGGCTGGCTCCTCTGTGGTGTCACAAAGGGAGCAAACCTGATGCTGTCAATTATGTGGTGTCACAAAGGGAGCAAAGCTGGGGCTGCCACCTCTGTGGTGTCACAAGGAGAACAATGCTGGGGCTGCCAACTCTGTGGTGTTACAAGGGAAAAAAGCAAGGCCCGGTACTCTGAGTATAACAAAAGGAACAAAGAGTGGGCTGCCACCACTGTGGTGTCAGAAAGTGAACAAAGCTTGGGCTGGCAGCTCTATGGTATCATAAAAGATGGAAAGCTGGGGCTGCCACCTCTGTGGTGTCACAAAAGGATCAAAGCTGGCGTTGCCTCCTCTGTCGTGTCACAAAGGGATCAAAGCTGGGGCTGCCATCTCGCTGGTGTCACACTGGGAGAAATGCCAGTGCTTCCAACACTGTGGTTTCACAAAGGCAGCAAAGCTGGGGATGACACCTCTCTGGTGTCACAAAGAGAGCCAACGAGGGGCTGCAAAATCTGTGAGGTCACAAAGGTTGAAAGCTGGGTCATATATTGCTGTCACATCACAAAGGGATCAAAGCTTAGGCTGCCTCCACTTAGGTGTCACAAAGGCAGCAAAGCTGGGGCTGCCACCTCTGTGGTGTCACCAAGGGAGCAAAGCTGGGGCTGCCTCCTCTGTGGTGTCACAAAGGGAGCAAAGCTGGGGCTGCCACCTCTGTGGTGTCACCAAGGGAGCAAAGCTGGGGCTGCCTCCTCTGTGGTGTCACAAAAGGGAGCAAAGCTGGGGCTGCCACCTCTGTGGTGTCACCAAGGGAGCAAAGCTGGGGCTGCCACCATTACGGTGTCAAAAAGGGAGCAATGTCCGTGTTTCCAGAGCTGTAGTGTCAACGAGCCTAGCCCATTTCAAGAGCTCTCCAGCTGCCTGCCAAGGGGCCTTTTTGACTTTGCTGGGAAAAGTGCTCTTTTCTCCCTGAGAAAAGGCTGTCGTCAAGCTCCTTTAGCTGCACATGTTCCTCAGAAAGGCTGATTGTTTGCATTCTCAGGTGCTGTGTGTGCAGGTGAAAGTAGTGAGGGTGGGAGCAGCTCTGCTGGGTGTTCCTTGTGGTGTGTTTCTTGGTGGGCTGTGGTGTTTCATTTCCTGAATTTTCCCCGTCAGCTCTGGGCAGAGCTCCGTTACTGGATGTGACACTTGGGTGTGGAAGAGTGGAGCTGGCCAAGGGGATCTTCTGCAAGCAGAGTGCAGAGGAATCCATATGAGCCCAGGGTGAAGCCAGTCAGGTAAGGCTCAGTTGTTTTCACTATACAGAGCTCTGGACGCTTCCTTAATGAATCTCCTGGTAGGGAATATTGTGGCTGCCCCCTCTGTTGTGTCACAAAGGGATGAAAGCTGGGGCTGGCTCCTCTGTGGTGTCACAAAGAGAGAAAAGCTGGGGCAGCCACATCTGTGGTGTCACAAAGGGAGCCAACCTGATGCTGTCAATTCTATGAGGTCACAAAGGGAGCAAAGCTGGGGCTGCCACCTCTGTGGTGTCACAAGGAGAACAATGCTGGGGCTGCCAACTTTGTGGTGTTACAAGGGAAAAAAGCGTGGCCTGGTACTCTGAGTATAACAAAGGGCACATAGAGTGGGCAGCCACCACTGTGGTGTCAGAAAGTGAACTAAGCTTGGGCTGGCAGCTCTATGGTGTCACAAAGGGAGCAAACCTGATGCTGTCAATTCTGTGGTGTCACAAAGAGAGCAAAGCTGTGGCTGCCAGATCTGTGGTGTCAGAAATGGAGCAAAGCTGGGGCATGCAGCTCTGTCGTGTCACAAAGGGATCAAAGCTGGGGCTGCCAACTTGCTGGTGTCACACTGGGAGAAATGCCGGTGCTTCCAACACTGTGGTTTCACAAAGGCAGCAAAGCTGGGGATGACACCTCTCTGGTGTCACAAAGAGAGCCAACGAGGGGCTGCAAAATCTATGAGGTCACAAAGGGTTGAAAGCTGGGTCATGCATCGCTGTCACATCACAAAGGGATCAAAGCTTAGGCTGCCTCCACTTAGGTGTCACAAAGGCAGCAAAGCTGGGGCTGCTAAATCTGGCCTGTCACAAAGGGATCAAAGATGGGGCTGCCACCTCTGTGGTGTCACAAAAGGGATCAAAGCTGGCGTTGCCTCCTCTGTGGTGTCACCAAGGGAGCAAAGCTGGGGCTGCCACCTCTGTGGTGTCACCAAGGGAGCAAAGCTGGGGCTGCCACCATTACGGTGTCAAAAAGGGAGCAATGTCCGGGTTTCCAGAGCTGTAGTGTCAATGAGCCTAGCCCATTTCAAGAGCTCTCCAGCTGCCTGCCAAGGGGCCTTTTTGACTTTGCTGGGAAAAGTGCTCTTTTCTCCCTGAGAAAAGGCTGTCGTCAAGCTCCTTTAGCTGCACATGTTCCTCAGAAAGGCTGATTGTTTGCATTCTCAGGTGCTGTGTGTGTGCAGGTGAAAGTAGTGAGGGTGGGAGCAGCTCTGCTGGGTGTTCCTTGTGGTGTGTTTCTTGGTGGGCTGTGGTGTTTCATTTCCTGAATTTTCCCCGTCAGCTCTGGGCAGAGCTCCGTTACTGGATGTGACACTTGGGTGTGGAAGAGTGGAGCTGGCCAAGGGGATCTTCTGCAAGCAGAGTGCAGAGGAATCCATATGAGCCCAGGGTGAAGCCAGTCAGGTAAGGCTCAGTTGTTTTCACTATACAGAGCTCTGGACGCTTCCTTAATGAATCTCCTGGTAGGGAATATTGTGGCTGCCCCCTCTGTTGTGTCACAAAGGGATGAAAGCTGGGGCTGGCTCCTCTGTGGTGTCACCAAGGGAGCAAACCTGATGCTGTCAATTATGTGGTGTCACAAAGGGAGCAAAGCTGGGGCTGCCACCTCTGTGGTGTCACCAAGGGAGCAAAGCTGGGGCTGCCTCCTCTGTGGTGTCACAAAGGGAGCAAAGCTGGGGCTGCCACCTCTGTGGTGTCACCAAGGGAGCAAAGCTGGGGCTGCCTCCTCTGTGGTGTCACAAAAGGGAGCAAAGCTGGGGCTGCCACCTCTGTGGTGTCACCAAGGGAGCAAAGCTGGGGCTGCCACCATTACGGTGTCAAAAAGGGAGCAATGTCCGTGTTTCCAGAGCTGTAGTGTCAACGAGCCTAGCCCATTTCCAGAGCTCTCCAGCTGCCTGCCAAGGGGCCTTTTTGACTTTGCTGGGAAAAGTGCTCTTTTCTCCCTGAGAAAAGGCTGTCGTCAAGCTCCTTTAGCTGCACATGTTCCTCAGAAAGGCTGATTGTTTGCATTCTCAGGTGCTGTGTGTGCTGGTGAAAGTAGTGAGGGTGGGAGCAGCTCTGCTGGGTGAAAGAGTGATGTGTTTCTTGGTGGGCTGTGGTGTTTCATTTCCTGAATTTTCCCCGTCAGCTCTGGGCAGAGCTCCGTTACTGGATGTGACACTTGGGTGTGGAAGAGTGGAGCTGGCCAAGGGGATCTTCTGCAAGCAGAGTGCAGAGGAATCCATATGAGCCCAGGGTGAAGCCAGTCAGGTAAGGCTCAGTTGTTTTCACTATACAGAGCTCTGGATGCTTCCTTAATGAATCTCCTGGTAGGGAATATTGTGGCTGCCCCCTCTGTTGTGTCACAAAGGGATGAAAGCTGGGGCTGGCTCCTCTGTTGTGTCACAAAGAGAGAAAAGCTGGGGCAGCCACATCTGTGGTGTCACAAAGGGAGCCAACCTGATGCTGTCAATTCTATGAGGTCACAAAGGGAGCAAAGCTGGGGCTGCCACCTCTGTGGTGTCACAAGGAGAACAATGCTGGGGCTGCCAACTTTGTGGTGTTACAAGGGAAAAAAGCGTGGCCTGGTACTCTGGGTATAACAAAGGGCACAAAGAGTGGGCTGCCACCACTGTGGTGTCAGAAAGTGAACAAAGCTTGGGCTGGCAGCTCTATGGTGTCACAAAAGATGGAAAGCTGGGGCTGCCACCTCTGTGGTGTCACAAAAGGATCAAAGCTGGCGTTTCCTCCTCTGTCGTGTCACAAAGGGATCAAAGCTGGGGCTGCCATCTCGCTGGTGTCACACTGGGAGAAATGCCGGTGCTTCCAACACTGTGGTTTCACAAAGGCAGCAAAGCTGGGGATGACACCTCTCTGGTGTCACAAAGAGAGCCAACGAGGGGCTGCAAAATCTGTCAGGTCAGAAAGGTTGAAAGCTGGGTCATATATTGCTGTCACATCACAAAGGGATCAAAGCTTAGGCTGCCTCCACTTAGGTGTCACAAAAGCAGCAAAGCTGGGGCTGCCACCTCTGTGGTGTCACCAAGGGAGCAAAGCTGGGGCTGCCACCTCTTTGGTGTCACCAAGGGAGCAAAGATGGGGCTGCTACCTCTGTGTTGTCACAAAAGGGAGCAAAGCTGGGGCTGGCTCCTCTGTGGTGTCACAAAGAGAGAAAAGCTGGGGCAGCCACATCTGTGGTGTCACAAAGGGAGCCAACCTGATGCTGTCAATTCTGTGAGGTCACAAAGGGAGCAAAGCTGTGGCTGCCAGATCTGTGGTGTCAGAAATGGAGCAAAGCTGGGGCATGCAGCTCTGTCGCGTCACAAAGGGATCAAAGCTGGGGCTGCCAACTTGCTGGTGTCACACTGGGAGAAATGCCGGTGCTTCCAACACTGTGGTTTCACAAAGGCAGCAAAGCTGGGGATGACACCTCTCTGGTGTCACAAAGAGAGCCAACGAGGGGCTGCAAAATCTATGAGGTCACAAAGGGTTGAAAGCTGGGTCATGCATCGCTGTCACATCACAAAAGGATCAAAGCTTAGGCTGCCTCCACATAGGTGTCACAAAGGCAGCAAAGCTGGGGCTGTTAAATCCGGCCTGTCACAAAGGGATCAAGGATGGGGCTGCCACCTCTGTGGTGTCACAAAAGGGAGCAAAGCTGGCGTTGCCTCCTCTGTGGTGTCACCAAGGGAGCAAAGCTGGGGCTGCCACCTCTGTGGTGTCACCAAGGGAGCAAAGCTGGGGCTGCCACCATTACGGTGTCAAAAAGGGAGCAATGTCCGGGTTTCCAGAGCTGTAGTGTCAATGAGCCTAGCCCATTTCAAGAGCTCTCCAGCTGCCTGCCAAGGGGCCTTTTTGACTTTGCTGGGAAAAGTGCTCTTTTCTCCCTGAGAAAAGGCTGTCGTCAAGCTCCTTTAGCTGCACATGTTCCTCAGAAAGGCTGATTGTTTGCATTCTCAGGTGCTGTGTGTGTGCAGGTGAAAGTAGTGAGGGTGGGAGCAGCTCTGCTGGGTGTTCCTTGTGGTGTGTTTCTTGGTGGGCTGTGGTGTTTCATTTCCTGAATTTTCCCCGTCAGCTCTGGGCAGAGCTCCGTTACTGGATGTGACACTTGGGTGTGGAAGAGTGGAGCTGGCCAAGGGGATCTTCTGCAAGCAGAGTGCAGAAGAATCCATATGAGCCCAGGGTGAAGCCAGTCAGGTAAGGCTCAGTTGTTTTCACTATACAGAGCTCTGGATGCTTCCTTAATGAATCTCCTGGTAGGGAATATTGTGGCTGCCCCCTCTGTTGTGTCACAAAGGGATGAAAGCTGGGGCTGGCTCCTCTGTGGTGTCACAAAGGGAGCAAACCTGATGCTGTCAATTATGTGGTGTCACAAAGGGAGCAAAGCTGGGGCTGCCACCTCTGTGGTGTAACAAGGAGAACAATGCTGGGGCTGCCAACTCTGTGGTGTTACAAGGGAAAAAAGCATGGCCCGGTACTCTGAGTATAACAAAAGGAACAAAGAGTGGGCTGCCACCAATGTGGTGTCAGAAAGTGAACAAAGCTTGGGCTGGCAGCTCTATGGTGTCACAAAAGATGGAAAGCTGGGGCTGCCACCTCTGTGGTGTCACAAAAGGATCAAAGCTGTCGTTGCCCCCTCTGTCGTGTCACAAAGGGATCAAAGCTGGGGCTGCCATCTCGCTGGTGTCACACTGGGAGAAATGCCGGTGCTTCCAACACTGTGGTTTCACAAAGGCAGCAAAGCTGGGGATGACACCTCTCTGGTGTCACAAAGAGAGCCAACGAGGGGCTGCAAAATCTGTGAGGTCACAAAGGTTGAAAGCTGGGTCATACATTGCTGTCACATCACAAAGGGATCAAAGCTTAGGCTGCCTCCACTTAGGTGTAACAAAAGCAGCAAAGCTGGGGCTGCCACCTCTGTGGTGTCACCAAGGGATCAAAGCTGGGGCTGCCACATCTGTGGTGTCACCAAGGGAGCAAAGCTGGGGCTGCCACCTCTGTGGTGTCACCAAGGGAGCAAAGCTGGGGCTGCCACCTCTGTGGTGTCACCAAGGGAGCAAAGCTGGGGCTGCCTCCTCTGTGTTGTCACAAAATGGAGCAAAGCTGGGGCTGCCACCTCTGTGGTGTCACAAAGGGAGCAAACCTGGTGCTGTCAATTATGTGGTGTCACCAAGGGAGCAAAGTTGGGGCTGCCACCTCTGTGGTGTCACAAGGAGAACAATGCTGGGGCTGCCAACTCTGTGGTGTTACAAGGGAAAAAAGCATGGCCCGGTACTCTGAGTATAACAAAGGGAACAAAGAGCAGGCTGCCACCACTATGGTGTCAGAAAGTGAACAAAGCTTGGGCTGGCAGCTCTGTGGTGTCACCAATTGAGCAAAGGTGGGGCTGCCTCCTCTGTGGTGTCACAAAAGGGAGCAAAGCTGGGGCTGCCACCTCTGTGGTGTCACCAAGGGAGCAAAGCTGGGGCTGCCACCATTATGGTGTCAAAAAGGGAGCAATGTCCGGGTTTCCAGAGCTGTAGTGTCAACGAGCCTAGCCCATTTCAAGAGCTCTCCAGCTGCCTGCCAAGGGGCCTTTTTGACTTTGCTGGGAAAAGTGCTCTTTTCTCCCTGAGAAAAGGCTGTCGTCAAGCTCCTTTAGCTGCACATGTTCCTCAGAATGGCTGATTGTTTGCATTCTCAGGTGCTGTGTGTGCAGGTGAAAGTAGTGAGGGTGGGAGCAGCTCTGCTGGGTGTTCCTTGTGGTGTGTTTCTTGATGGGCTGTGGTGTTTCATTTCCTGAATTTTCCCCGTCAGCTCTGGGCAGAGCTCCGTTACTGGATGTGACACTTGGGTGTGGAAGAGTGGAGCTGGCCAAGGGGATCTTCTGCAAGCAGAGTGCAGAGGAATCCATATGAGCCCAGGGTGAAGCCAGTCAAGTAAGGCTCAGTTGTTTTCACTATACAGAGCTCTGGACGCTTCCTTAATGAATCTCCTGGTAGGGAATATTGTGGCTGCCCCCTCTGTTGTGTCACAAAGGGATAAAAGCTGGGGCTGGCTCCTCTATGGTGTCACAAAGAGAGAAAAGCTGGGGCAGCCACATCTGTGGTGTCACAAAGGGAGCCAACCTGATGCTGTCAATTCTGTGAGGTCACAAAGGGAGCAAAGCTGGGGCTGCCACCTCTGTGGTGTCACAAGGAGAACAATGCTGGGGCTGCCAACTTTGTGGTGTTACAAGGGAAAAAAGCGTGGCCTGGTACTCTGAGTATAACAAAGGGCACAAAGAGTGGGCTGCCACCACTGTGGTGTCAGAAAGTGAACAAAGCTTGGGCTGGCAGCTCTGTGGTGTCACAAAGGGAGCAAACCTGATGCTGTCAATTCTGTGGTGTCACAAAGAGAGCAAAGCTGTGGCTGCCAGATCTGTGGTGTCAGAAATGGAGCAAAGCTGGGGCATGCAGCTCTGTCGTGTCACAAAGGGATCAAAGCTGGGGCTGCCAACTTGCTGGTGTCACACTGGGAGAAATGCCGGTGCTTCCAACACTGTGGTTTCACAAAGGCAGCAAAGCTGGGGATGACACCTCTCTGGTGTCACAAAGAGAGCCAACGAGGGGCTGCAAAATCTATGAGGTCACAAAGGGTTGAAAGCTGGGTCATGCATCGCTGTCACATCACAAAGGGATCAAAGCTTAGGCTGCCTCCACTTAGGTGTCACAAAGGCAGCAAAGCTGGGGCTGCTAAATCTGGCCTGTCACAAAGGGATCAAAGATGGGGCTGCCACCTCTGTGGTGTCACAAAAGGGAGCAAAGCTGGCGTTGCCTCCTCTGTGGTGTCACCTAGGGAGCAAAGCTGGGGCTGCCTCCTCTGTGGTGTCACCAAGGGAGCAAAGCTGGGGCTGCCACCATTACGGTGTCAAAAAGGGAGCAATGTCCGGGTTTCCAGAGCTGTAGTGTCAATGAGCCTAGCCCATTTCCAGAGCTCTCCAGCTGCCTGCCAAGGGGCCTTTTTGACTTTGCTGGGAAAAGTGCTCTTTTCTCCCTGAGAAAAGGCTGTCGTCAAGCTCCTTTAGCTGCACATGTTCCTCAGAAAGGCTGATTGTTTGCATTCTCAGGTGCTGTGTGTGTGCAGGTGAAAGTAGTGAGGGTGGGAGCAGCTCTGCTGGGTGTTCCTTGTGGTGTGTTTCTTGATGGGCTGTGGTGTTTCATTTCCTGAATTTTCCCCGTCAGCTCTGGGCAGAGCTCCGTTACTGGATGTGACACTTGGGTGTGGAAGAGTGGAGCTGGCCAAGGGGATCTTCTGCAAGCGTGCAGAAGAATCCATATGAGCCCAGGGTGAAGCCAGTCAGGTAAGGCTCAGTTGTTTTCACTATACAGAGCTCTGGATGCTTCCTTAATGAATCTCCTGGTAGGGAATATTGTGGCTGCCCCCTCTGTTGTGTCACAAAGGGATGAAAGCTGGGGCTGGGTCCTCTGTGGTGTCACAAAGGGAGCAAACCTGATGCTGTCAATTATGTGGTGTCACAAAGGGAGCAAAGCTGGGGCTGCCACCTCTGTGGTGTCACCAAGGGAGCAAAGCTGGGGCTGCCTCCTCTGTGGTGTCACAAAGGGAGCAAAGCTGGGGCTGCCACCTCTGTGGTGTTACCAAGGGAGCAAAGCTGGGGCTGCCACCTCTGTGGTGTCACAAAAGGGAGCAAAGCTGGGGCTGCCACCTCTGTGGTGTCACCAAGGGAGCAAAGCTGGGGCTGCCACCATTACGGTGTCAAAAAGGGAGCAATGTCCGTGTTTCCAGAGCTGTAGTGTCAACGAGCCTAGCCCATTTCAAGAGCTCTCCAGCTGCCTGCCAAGGGGCCTTTTTGACTTTGCTGGGAAAAGTGCTCTTTTCTCCCTGAGAAAAGGCTGTCGTGAAGCTCCTTTAGCTGCACATGTTCCTCAGAAAGGCTGATTGTTTGCATTCTCAGGTGCTGTGTGTGCTGGTGAAAGTAGTGAGGGTGGGACCAGCTCTGCTGGGTGTTCCTTGTGGTGTGTTTCTTGATGGGCTGTGGTGTTTCATTTCCTGAATTTTCCCCGTCAGCTCTGGGCAGAGCTCCGTTACTGGATGTGACACTTGGGTGTGGAAGAGTGGAGCTGGCCAAGGGGATCTTCTGCAAGCAGAGTGCAGAGGAATCCATATGAGCCCAGGGTGAAGCCAGTCAGGTAAGGCTCAGTTGTTTTCACTATACAGAGCTCTGGACGCTTCCTTAATGAATCTCCTGGTAGGGAATATTGTGGCTGCCCCCTCTGTTGTGTCACAAAGGGATGAAAGCTGGGGCTGGCTCCTCTGTTGTGTCACAAAGAGAGAAAAGCTGGGGCAGCCACATCTGTGGTGTCACAAAGGGAGCCAACCTGATGCTGTCAATTCTATGAGGTCACAAAGGGAGCAAAGCTGGGGCTGCTACCTCTGTGGTGTCACCAAGGGAGCAAAGCTGGGGCTGCCACCTCTGTGGTGTCACCAAGGGAGCAAAGCTGGGGCTGCCACCATTACGGTGTCAAAAAGGGAGCAATGTCCGGGTTTCCAGAGCTGTAGTGTCAATGAGCCTAGCCCATTTCCAGAGCTCTCCAGCTGCCTGCCAAGGGGCCTTTTTGACTTTGCTGGGAAAAGTGCTCTTTTCTCCCTGAGAAAAGGCTGTCGTCAAGCTCCTTTAGCTGCACATGTTCCTCAGAAAGGCTGATTGTTTGCATTCTCAGGTGCTGTGTGTGTGCAGGTGAAAGTAGTGAGGGTGGGAGCAGCTCTGCTGGGTGTTCCTTGTGGTGTGTTTCTTGGTGGGCTGTGGTGTTTCATTTCCTGAATTTTCCCCGTCAGCTCTGGGCAGAGCTCCGTTACTGGATGTGACACTTGGGTGTGGAAGAGTGGAGCTGGCCAAGGGGATCTTCTGCAAGCGTGCAGAAGAATCCATATGAGCCCAGGGTGAAGCCAGTCAGGTAAGGCTCAGTTGTTTTCACTATACAGAGCTCTGGATGCTTCCTTAATGAATCTCCTGGTAGGGAATATTGTGGCTGCCCCCTCTGTTGTGTCACAAAGGGATGAAAGCTGGGGCTGGCTCCTCTGTGGTGTCACAAAGGGAGCAAACCTGATGCTGTCAATTATGTGGTGTCACAAAGGGAGCAAAGCTGGGGCTGCCACCTCTGTGGTGTCACCAAGGGAGCAAAGCTGGGGCTGCCTCCTCTGTGGTGTCACCAAGGGAGCAAAGCTGGGGCTGCCACCTCTGTGGTGTCACCAAGGGAGCAAAGCTGGGGCTGCCTCCTCTGTGGTGTCACAAAAGGGAGCAAAGCTGGGGCTGCCACCTCTGTGGTGTCACCAAGGGAGCAAAGCTGGGGCTGCCACCATTACGGTGTCAAAAAGGGAGCAATGTCCGTGTTTCCAGAGCTGTAGTGTCAACGAGCCTAGCCCATTTCCAGAGCTCTCCAGCTGCCTGCCAAGGGGCCTTTTTGACTTTGCTGGGAAAAGTGCTCTTTTCTCCCTGAGAAAAGGCTGTCGTCAAGCTCTTTTAGCTGCACATGTTCCTCAGAAAGGCTGATTGTTTGCATTCTCAGGTGCTGTGTGTGCTGGTGAAAGTAGTGAGGGTGGGAGCAGCTCTGCTGGGTGTTCCTTGTGGTGTGTTTCTTGATGGGCTGTGGTGTTTCATTTCCTGAATTTTCCCCGTCAGCTCTGGGCAGAGCTCCGTTACTGGATGTGACACTTGGGTGTGGAAGAGTGGAGCTGGCCAAGGGGATCTTCTGCAAGCAGAGTGCAGAAAAATCCATATGAGCCCAGGGTGAAGCCAGTCAGGTAAGGCTCAGTTGTTTTCACTATACAGAGCTCTGGACGCTTCCTTAATGAATCTCCTGGTAGGGAATATTGTGGCTGCCCCCTCTGTTGTGTCACAAAGGGATGAAAGCTGGGGCTGGCTCCTCTGTGGTGTCACAAAGAGAGAAAAGCTGGGGCAGCCACATCTGTGGTGTCACAAAGGGAGCCAACCTGATGCTGTCAATTCTATGAGGTCACAAAGGGAGCAAAGCTGGGGCTGCCACCTCTGTGGTGTCACAAGGAGAACAATGCTGGGGCTGCCAACTCTGTGGTGTTACAAGGGAAGATAGTGTGGCGTGGTACTCTGAGTAAAACAAAGGGCACAAAGAGTGGGCTGCCATCACAGTGGTTTCAGAAAGTGAACAAAGCTTGGGCTGGCAGCTCTATGGTGTCACAAAAGATGGAAAGCTGGGGCTGCCACCTCTGTGGTGTCACAAAAGGATCAAAGCTGGCGTTGCCTCCTCTGTGGTGTCACAAAGGGATCAAAGCTGGGGCTGCCATCTCGCTGGTGTCACACTGGGAGAAATGCCGGTGCTTCCAACACTGTGGTTTCACAAAGGCAGCAAAGCTGGGGATGACACCTCTCTGGTGTCACAAAGAGAGCCAACGAGGGGCTGCAAAATCTGTGAGGTCACAAAGGTTGAAAGCTGGGTCATATATTGCTGTCACATCACAAAGGGATCAAAGCTTAGGCTGCCTCCACTTAGGTGTCACAAAAGCAGCAAAGCTGGGGCTGCCTTCTCTGTGGTGTCACCAAGGGATCAAAGCTGGGGCTGCCTCCTCTGTGGTGTCACAAAGGGATCAAAGCTGGCGTTGCCTCCTCTGTGGTGTCACCAAGGGAGCAAAGCTGGGGCTGCCACCTCTGTGGTGTCACCAAGGGAGCAAAGCTGGGGCTGCCACCTCTGTGGTGTCACCAAGGGAGCAAAGCTGGGGCTGCCACCTCTGTGGTGTCACCAAGGGAGCAAAGATGGGGCTGCTACCTCTGTGTTGTCACAAAAGGGAGCAAAGCTGGGGCTGCCACCTCTGTGGTGTCACCAAGGGAGCAAAGCTGGGGCTGCCACCTCTGTGGTGTCACCAAGGGAGCAAAGCTGGGGCTGCCACCTCTGTGGTGTCACCAAGGGAGCAAAGATGGGGCTGCTACCTCTGTGTTGTCACAAAAGGGAGCAAAGCTGGGGCTGCCACCTCTGTGGTGTCACCAAGGGAGCAAAGCTGGGGCTGCCACCTCTGTGGTGTCACAAAAGGGAGCAAAGCTGGGGCTGCCACCTCTGTGGTGTCACCAAGGGAGCAAAGCTGGGGCTGCCACCATTATTGTGTCAAAAAGGGAGCAATGTCCGGGTTTCCAGAGCTGTAGTGTCAATGAGCCTAGCCCATTTCCAGAGCTCTCCAGCTGCCTGCCAAGGGGCCTTTTTGACTTTGCTGGGAAAAGTGCTCTTTTCTCCCTGAGAAAAGGCTGTCGTCAAGCTCCTTTAGCTGCACATGTTCCTCAGAAAGGCTGATTGTTTGCATTCTCAGGTGCTGTGTGTGTGCAGGTGAAAGTAGTGAGGGTGGGAGCAGCTCTGCTGGGTGTTCCTTGTGGTGTGTTTCTTGGTGGGCTGTGGTGTTTCATTTCCTGAATTTTCCCCGTCAGCTCTGGGCAGAGCTCAGTTACTGGATGTGACACTTGGGTGTGGAAGAGTGGAGCTGGCCAAGGGGATCTTCTGCAAGCGTGCAGAAGAATCCATATGAGCCCAGGGTGAAGCCAGTCAGGTAAGGCTCAGTTGTTTTCACTATACAGAGCTCTGGATACTTCCTTAATGAATCTCCTGGTAGGGAATATTGTGGCTGCCCCCTCTGTTGTGTCACAAAGGGATGAAAGCTGGGGCTGGCTCCTCTGTGGTGTCACAAAGGGAGCAAACCTGATGCTGTCAATTATGTGGTGTCACAAAGGGAGCAAAGCTGGGGCTGGCTCCTCTGTGGTGTTACAAGGGAAAAAAGCATGGCCCGGTACTCTGAGTATAACAAAAGGAACAAAGAGTGGGCTGCCACCACTGTGGTGTCAGAAAGTGAACAAAGCTTGGGCTGGCAGCTCTATGGTGTCACAAAAGATGGAAAGCTGGGGCTGCCACCTCTGTGGTGTCACAAAAGGATCAAAGCTGGCGTTGCCTCCTCTGTCGTGTCACAAAGGGATCAAAGCTGGGGCTGCCATCTCGCTGGTGTCACACTGGGAGAAATGCCGGTGCTTCCAACACTGTGGTTTCACAAAGGCAGCAAAGCTGGGGATGACACCTCTCTGGTGTCACAAAGAGAGCCAACGAGGGGCTGCAAAATCTGTGAGGTCACAAAGGTTGAAAGCTGGGTCATACATTGCTGTCACATCACAAAGGGATCAAAGCTTAGGCTGCCTCCACTTAGGTGTAACAAAAGCAGCAAAGCTGGGGCTGCCACCTCTGTGGTGTCACCAAGGGATCAAAGCTGGGGCTGCCACATCTGTGGTGTCACCAAGGGAGCAAAGCTGGGGCTGCCACCTCTGTGGTGTCACCAAGGGAGCAAAGCTGGGGCTGCCTCCTCTGTGTTGTCACAAAATGGAGCAAAGCTGGGGCTGCCACCTCTGTGGTGTCACAAAGGGAGCAAACCTGATGCTGTCAATTATGTGGTGTCACCAAGGGAGCAAAGTTGGGGCTGCCACCTCTGTGGTGTCACAAGGAGAACAATGCTGGGGCTGCCAACTCTGTCGTGTTACAAGGGAAAAAAGCATGGCCCGGTACTCTGAGTATAACAAAGGGAACAAAGAGCAGGCTGCCACCACTATGGTGTCAGAAAGTGAACAAAGCTTGGGCTGGCAGCTCTGTGGTGTCACCAATTGAGCAAAGGTGGGGCTGCCTCCTCTGTGGTGTCACAAAAGGGAGCAAAGCTGGGGCTGCCACCTCTGTGGTGTCACCAAGGGAGCAAAGCTGGGGCTGCCACCATTATGGTGTCAAAAAGGGAGCAATGTCCGGGTTTCCAGAGCTGTAGTGTCAACGAGCCTAGCCCATTTCAAGAGCTCTCCAGCTGCCTGCCAAGGGGCTTTTTGACTTTGCTGGGAAAAGTGCTCTTTTCTCCCTGAGAAAAGGCTGTCGTCAAGCTCCTTTAGCTGCACATGTTCCTCAGAATGGCTGATTGTTTGCATTCTCAGGTGCTGTGTGTGCAGGTGAAAGTAGTGAGGGTGGGAGCAGCTCTGCTGGGTGTTCCTTGTGGTGTGTTTCTTGGTGGGCTGTGGTGTTTCATTTCCTGAATTTTCCCCGTCAGCTCTGGGCAGAGCTCCGTTACTGGATGTGACACTTGGGTGTGGAAGAGTGGAGCTGGCCAAGGGGATCTTCTGCAAGCAGAGTGCAGAGGAATCCATATGAGCCCAGGGTGAAGCCAGTCAAGTAAGGCTCAGTTGTTTTCACTATACAGAGCTCTGGACGCTTCCTTAATGAATCTCCTGGTAGGGAATATTGTGGCTGCCCCCTCTGTTGGGTCACAAAGGGATAAAAGCTGGGGCTGGCTCCTCTATGGTGTCACAAAGAGAGAAAAGCTGGGGCAGCCACGTCTGTGGTGTCACAAAGGGAGCCAACCTGATGCTGTCAATTCTGTGAGGTCACAAAGGGAGCAAAGCTGGGGCTGCCACCTCTGTGGTGTCACAAGGAGAACAATGCTGGGGCTGCCAACTTTGTGGTGTTACAAGGGAAAAAAGCGTGGCCTGGTACTCTGGGTATAACAAAGGGCACAAAGAGTGGGCTGCCACCACTGTGGTGTCAGAAAGTGAACAAAGCTTGGGCTGGCAGCTCTGTGGTGTCACAAAGGGAGCAAACCTGATGCTGTCAATTCTGTGGTGTCACAAAGAGAGCAAAGCTGTGGCTGCCAGATCTGTGGTGTCAGAAATGGAGCAAAGCTGGGGCATGCAGCTCTGTCGTGTCACAAAGGGATCAAAGCTGGGGCTGCCAACTTGCTGGTGTCACACTGGGAGAAATGCCGGTGCTTCCAACACTGTGGTTTCACAAAGGCAGCAAAGCTGGGGATGACACCTCTCTGGTGTCACAAAGAGAGCCAACGAGAGGCTGCAAAATCTATGAGGTCACAAAGGGTTGAAAGCTGGGTCATGCATCGCTGTCACATCACAAAGGGATCAAAGCTTAGGCTGCCTCCACTTAGGTGTCACAAAGGCAGCAAAGCTGGGGCTGCTAAATCTGGCCTGTCACAAAGGGATCAAAGATGGGGCTGCCACCTCTGTGGTGTCACAAAAGGGAGCAAAGCTGGCGTTGCCTCCTCTGTGGTGTCACCTAGGGAGCAAAGCTGGGGCTGCCACCTCTGTGGTGTCACCAAGGGAGCAAAGCTGGGTCTGTCACCATTACGGTGTCAAAAAGGGAGCAATGTCCGGGTTTCCAGAGCTGTAGTGTCAATGAGCCTAGCCCATTTCCAGAGCTCTCCAGCTGCCTGCCAAGGGGCCTTTTTGACTTTGCTGGGAAAAGTGCTCTTTTCTCCCTGAGAAAAGGCTGTCGTCAAGCTCCTTTAGCTGCACATGTTCCTCAGAAAGGCTGATTGTTTGCATTCTCAGGTGCTGTGTGTGTGCAGGTGAAAGTAGTGAGGGTGGGAGCAGCTCTGCTGGGTGTTCCTTGTGGTGTGTTTCTTGGTGGGCTGTGGTGTTTCATTTCCTGAATTTTCCCCGTCAGCTCTGGGCAGAGCTCCGTTACTGGATGTGACACTTGGGTGTGGAAGAGTGGAGCTGGCCAAGGCGATCTTCTGCAAGCGTGCAGAAGAATCCATATGAGCCCAGGGTGAAGCCAGTCAGGTAAGGCTCAGTTGTTTTCACTATACAGAGCTCTGGATGCTTCCTTAATGAATCTCCTGGTAGGGAATATTGTGGCTGCCCCCTCTGTTGTGTCACAAAGGGATGAAAGCTGGGGCTGGGTCCTCTGTGGTGTCACAAAGGGAGCAAACCTGATGCTGTCAATTATGTGGTGTCACAAAGGGAGCAAAGCTGGGGCTGCCACCTCTGTGGTGTCACCAAGGGAGCAAAGCTGGGGCTGCCTCCTCTGTGGTGTCACAAAGGGAGCAAAGCTGGGGCTGCCACCTCTGTGGTGTCACCAAGGGAGCAAAGCTGGGGCTGCCACCTCTGTGGTGTCACAAAAGGGAGCAAAGCTGGGGCTGCCACCTCTGTGGTGTCACCAAGGGAGCAAAGCTGCGGCTGCCACCATTACGGTGTCAAAAAGGGAGCAATGTCCGTGTTTCCAGAGCTGTAGTGTCAACGAGCCTAGCCCATTTCAAGAGCTCTCCAGCTGCCTGCCAAGGGGCCTTTTTGACTTTGCTGGGAAAAGTGCTCTTTTCTCCCTGAGAAAAGGCTGTCGTCAAGCTCCTTTAGCTGCACATGTTCCTCAGAAAGGCTGATTGTTTGCATTCTCAGGTGCTGTGTGTGCTGGTGAAAGTAGTGAGGGTGGGAGCAGCTCTGCTGGGTGTTCCTTGTGGTGTGTTTCTTGATGGGCTGTGGTGTTTCATTTCCTGAATTTTCCCCGTCAGCTCTGGGCAGAGCTCCGTTACTGGATGTGACACTTGGGTGTGGAAGAGTGGAGCTGGCCAAGGGGATCTTCTGCAAGCAGAGTGCAGAAAAATCCATATGAGCCCAGGGTGAAGCCAGTCAGGTAAGGCTCAGTTGTTTTCACTATACAGAGCTCTGGACGCTTCCTTAATGAATCTCCTGGTAGGGAATATTGTGGCTGCCCCCTCTGTTGTGTCACAAAGGGATGAAAGCTGGGGCTGGCTCCTCTGTGGTGTCACAAAGAGAGAAAAGCTGGGGCAGCCACATCTGTGGTGTCACAAAGGGAGCCAACCTGATGCTGTAAATTCTATGAGGTCACAAAGGGAGCAAAGCTGGGGCTGCTACCTCTGTGGTGTCACCAAGGGAGCAAAGCTGGGGCTGCCACCTCTGTGGTGTCACCAAGGGAGCAAAGCTGGGGCTGCCACCATTACGGTGTCAAAAAGGGAGCAATGTCCGGGTTTCCAGAGCTGTAGTGTCAATGAGCCTAGCCCATTTCCAGAGCTCTCCAGCTGCCTGCCAAGGGGCCTTTTTGACTTTGCTGGGAAAAGTGCTCTTTTCTCCCTGAGAAAAGGCTGTCGTCAAGCTCCTTTAGCTGCACATGTTCCTCAGAAAGGCTGATTGTTTGCATTCTCAGGTGCTGTGTGTGTGCAGGTGAAAGTAGTGAGGGTGGGAGCAGCTCTGCTGGGTGTTCCTTGTGGTGTGTTTCTTGGTGGGCTGTGGTGTTTCATTTCCTGAATTTTCCCCGTCAGCTCTGGGCAGAGCTCCGTTACTGGATGTGACACTTGGGTGTGGAAGAGTGGAGCTGGCCAAGGGGATCTTCTGCAAGCGTGCAGAAGAATCCATATGAGCCCAGGGTGAAGCCAGTCAGGTAAGGCTCAGTTGTTTTCACTATACAGAGCTCTGGATGCTTCCTTAATGAATCTCCTGGTAGGGAATATTGTGGCTGCCCTCTCTGTTGTGTCACAAAGGGATGAAAGCTGGGGCTGGCTCCTCTGTGGTGTCACAAAGGGAGCAAACCTGATGCTGTCAATTATGTGGTGTCACAAAGGGAGCAAAGCTGGGGCTGCCACCTCTGTGGTGTCACCAAGGGAGCAAAGCTGGGGCTGCCTCCTCTGTGGTGTCACCAAGGGAGCAAAGCTGGGGCTGCCTCCTCTGTGGTGTCACCAAGGGAGCAAAGCTGGGGCTGCCACCTCTGTGGTGTCACCAAGGGAGCAAAGCTGCGGCTGCCACCATTACGGTGTCAAAAAGGGAGCAATGTCCGTGTTTCCAGAGCTGTAGTGTCAACGAGCCTAGCCCATTTCAAGAGCTCTCCAGCTGCCTGCCAAGGGGCCTTTTTGACTTTGCTGGGAAAAGTGCTCTTTTCTCCCTGAGAAAAGGCTGTCGTCAAGCTCTTTTAGCTGCACATGTTCCTCAGAAAGGCTGATTGTTTGCATTCTCAGGTGCTGTGTGTGCTGGTGAAAGTAGTGAGGGTGGGAGCAGCTCTGCTGGGTGTTCCTTGTGGTGTGTTTCTTGATGGGCTGTGGTGTTTCATTTCCTGAATTTTCCCCATCAGCTCTGGGCAGAGCTCCGTTACTGGATGTGACACTTGGGTGTGGAAGAGTGGAGCTGGCCAAGGGGATCTTCTGCAAGCAGAGTGCAGAAAAATCCATATGAGCCCAGGGTGAAGCCAGTCAGGTAAGGCTCAGTTGTTTTCACTATACAGAGCTCTGGACGCTTCCTTAATGAATCTCCTGGTAGGGAATATTGTGGCTGCCCCCTCTGTTGTGTCACAAAGGGATGAAAGCTGGGGCTGGCTCCTCTGTGGTGTCACAAAGAGAGAAAAGCTGGGGCAGCCACATCTGTGGTGTCACAAAGGGAGCCAACCTGATGCTGTCAATTCTATGAGGTCACAAAGGGAGCAAAGCTGGGGCTGCTACCTCTGTGGTGTCACAAGGAGAACAATGCTGGGGCTGCCAACTCTGTGGTGTTACAAGGGAAGATAGTGTGGCGTGGTACTCTGAGTAAAACAAAGGGCACAAAGAGTGGGCTGCCATCACAGTGGTTTCAGAAAGTGAACAAAGCTTGGGCTGGCAGCTCTATGGTGTCACAAAAGATGGAAAGCTGGGGCTGCCACCTCTGTGGTGTCACAAAAGGTTCAAAGCTGGCGTTGCCTCCTCTGTCGTGTCACAAAGGGATCAAAGCTGGGGCTGCCATCTCGCTGGTGTCACACTGGGAGAAATGCCGGTGCTTCCAACACTGTGGTTTCACAAAGGCAGCAAAGCTGGGGATGACACCTCTCTGGTGTCACAAAGAGAGCCAACGAGGGGCTGCAAAATCTGTGAGGTCACAAAGGTTGAAAGCTGGGTCATATATTGATGTCACATCACAAAGGGATCAAAGCTTAGGCTGCCTCCACTTAGGTGTCACAAAAGCAGAAAAGCTGGGGCTGCCACCTCTGTGGTGTCACCAAGGGATCAAAGATGAAGCTGCAACCTCTGTGGTGTCACAAAGGGAGCAAAGCTGGCGTTGCCTCCTCTGTGGTGTCACCAAGGGAGCAAAGCTGGGGCTGCCACCTCTGTGGTGTCACCAAGGGAGCAAAGCTGGGGCTGCCACCTCTGTGGTGTCACCAAGGGAGCAAAGCTGGGGCTGCCACCTCTGTGGTGTCACCAAGGGAGCAAAGCTGGGGCTGCCACCTCTGTGGTGTCACCAAGGGAGCAAAGATGGGGCTGCTACCTCTGTGTTGTCACAAAAGGGAGCAAAGCTGGGGCTGCCACCTCTGTGGTGTCACCAAGGGAGCAAAGATGGGGCTGCCACCTCTGTGGTGTCACAAAAGGGAGCAAAGCTGGGGCTGCCACCTCTGTGGTGTCACAAAAGGGAGCAAAGCTGGGGCTGCCACCTCTGTGGTGTCACCAAGGGAGCAAAGCTGGGGCTGCCACCATTATGGTGTCAAAAAGGGAGCAATGTCCGGGTTTCCAGAGCTGTAGTGTCAACGAGCCTAGCCCATTTCAAGAGCTCTCCAGCTGCCTGCCAAGGGGCCTTTTTGACTTTGCTGGGAAAAGTGCTCTTTTCTCCCTGAGAAAAGGCTGTCGTCAAGCTCCTTTAGCTGCACATGTTCCTCAGAATGGCTGATTGTTTGCATTCTCAGGTGCTGTGTGTGCAGGTGAAAGTAGTGAGGGTGGGAGCAGCTCTGCTGGGTGTTCCTTGTGGTGTGTTTCTTGGTGGGCTGTGGTGTTTCATTTCCTGAATTTTCCCCGTCAGCTCTGGGCAGAGCTCCGTTACTGGATGTGACACTTGGGTGTGGAAGAGTGGAGCTGGCCAAGGGGATCTTCTGCAAGCAGAGTGCAGAGGAATCCATATGAGCCCAGGGTGAAGCCAGTCAAGTAAGGCTCAGTTGTTTTCACTATACAGAGCTCTGGACGCTTCCTTAATGAATCTCCTGGTAGGGAATATTGTGGCTGCCCCCTCTGTTGTGTCACAAAGGGATGAAAGCTGGGGCTGGCTCCTCTATGGTGTCACAAAGAGAGAAAAGCTGGGGCAGCCACATCTGTGGTGTCACAAAGGGAGCCAACCCGATGCTGTCAATTCTGTGAGGTCACAAAGGGAGCAAAGCTGGGGCTGCCACCTCTGTGGTGTCACAAGGAGAACAATGCTGGGGCTGCCAACTCTGTGGTGTTACAAGGGAAAAAAGCGTGGCCTGGTACTCTGAGTATAACAAAGGGCACAAAGAGTGGGCTGCCACCACTGTGGTGTCAGAAAGTGAACAAAGCTTGGGCTGGCAGCTCTGTGGTGTCACAAAGGGAGCAAACCTGATGCTGTCAATTCTGTGGTGTCACAAAGAGAGCAAAGCTGTGGCTGCCAGATCTGTGGTGTCAGAAATGGAGCAAAGCTGGGGCATGCAGCTCTGTCGTGTCACAAAGGGATCAAAGCTGGGGCTGCCAACTTGCTGGTGTCACACTGGGAGAAATGCCGGTGCTTCCAACACTGTGGTTTCACAAAGGCAGCAAAGCTGGGGATGACACCTCTCTGGTGTCACAAAGAGAGCCAACGAGGGGCTGCAAAATCTATGAGGTCACAAAGGGTTGAAAGCTGGGTCATGCATCGCTGTCACATCACAAAGGGATCAAAGCTTAGGCTGCCTCCACTTAGGTGTCACAAAGGCAGCAAAGCTGGGGCTGCTAAATCTGGCCTGTCACAAAGGGATCAAAGCTGGGGCTGCCACCTCTGTGGTGTCACCAAGGGAGCAAAGCTGGGGCTGCCTCCACTGTGGTGTCACCAAGGGAGCAAAGCTGGGGCTGCCACCTCTGTGGTGTCTCCAAGGGAGCAAAGCTGGGGCTGCCACCTCTGTGGTGTCACAAGGAGAACAATGCTGGGGCTGCCAACTCTGTGGTGTTACAAGGGAAGATAGTGTGGCGTGGTACTCTGAGTAAAACAAAGGGCACAAAGAGTGGGCTGCCACCACAGTGGTTTCAGAAAGTGAACAAAGCTTGGGCTGGCAGCTCTATGGTGTCACAAAAGATGGAAAGCTGGGGCTGCCACCTCTGTGGTGTCACAAAAGGATCAAAGCTGGCGTTGCCTCCTCTGTCGTGTCACAAAGGGATCAAAGATGGGGCTGCCATCTAGCTGGTGTCACACTGGGAGAAATGCCGGTGCTTCCAACACTGTGGTTTCACAAAGGCAGCAAAGCTGGGGATGACACCTCTCTGGTGTCACAAAGAGAGCCAACGAGGGGCTGCAAAATCTGTGAGGTCACAAAGGTTGAAAGCTGGGTCATATATTGATGTCACATCACAAAGGGATCAAAGCTTAGGCTGCCTCCACTTAGGTGTCACAAAAGCAGAAAAGCTGGGGCTGCCACCTCTGTGGTGTCACCAAGGGATCAAAGATGAAGCTGCAACCTCTGTGGTGTCACAAAGGGAGCAAAGCTTGCGTTGCCTCCTCTGTGGTGTCACCAAGGGAGCAAAGCTGGGGCTGCCACCTCTGTGGTGTCACCAAGGGAGCAAAGCTGGGGCTGCCACCTCTGTGGTGTCACAAAGAGAGAAAAGCTGGGGCTGCTACCTCTGTGTTGTCACAAAAGGGAGCAAAGCTGGGGCTGCCACCTCTGTGGTGTCACCAAGGGAGCAAAGATGGGGCTGCCACCTCTGTGGTTTCACAAAAGGGAGCAAAGCTGGGGCTGCCACCTCTGTGGTGTCACAAAAGGGAGCAAAGCTGGGGCTGCCACCTCTGTGGTGTCACCAAGGGAGCAAAGCTGGGGCTGCCACCATTATGGTGTCAAAAAGGGAGCAATGTCCGTGTTTCCAGAGCTGTAGTGTCAACGAGCCTAGCCCATTTCAAGAGCTCTCCAGCTGCCTGCCAAGGGGCCTTTTTGACTTTGCTGGGAAAAGTGCTCTTTTCTCCCTGAGAAAAGGCTGTCGTCAAGCTCCTTTAGCTGCACATGTTCCTCAGAAAGGCTGATTGTTTGCATTCTCAGGTGCTGTGTGTGTGCTGGTGAAAGTAGTGAGGGTGGGAGCAGCTCTGCTGGGTGTTCCTTGTGGTGTGTTTCTTGGTGGGCTGTGGTGTTTCATTTCCTGAATTTTCCCCGTCAGCTCTGGGCAGAGCTCCGTTACTGGATGTGACACTTGGGTGTGGAAGAGTGGAGCTGGCCAAGGGGATCTTCTGCAAGCAGAGTGCAGAGGAATCCATATGAGCCCAGGGTGAAGCCAGTCAGGTAAGGCTCAGTTGTTTTCACTATACAGAGCTCTGGACGCTTCCTTAATGAATCTCCTGGTAGGGAATATTGTGGCTGCCCCCTCTGTTGTGTCACAAAGGGATGAAAGCTGGGGCTGGCTCCTCTGTGGTGTCACAAAGAGAGAAAAGCTGGGGCAGCCACATCTGTGGTGTCACAAAGGGAGCCAACCTGATGCTGTCATTTCCATGAGGTCACAAAGGGAGCAAAGCTGGGGCTGCCACCTCTGTGGTGTCACAAGGAGAACTATGCTGGGGCTGCCAACTCTGTGGTGTTACAAGGGCAAAAAGCGTGGCGTGGTACTCTGAGTATAACAAAGGGCACAAAGAGTGGGCTGCCACCACTGTGGTGTCAGAAAGTGAACAAAGCTTGGGCTGGCAGCTCTATGGTGTCACAAAGGGAGCAAACCTGATGCTGTCAATTCTGTGGTGTCACAAAGAGAGCAAAGCTGTGGCTGCCAGATCTGTGGTGTCAGAAATGGAGCAAAGCTGGGGCATGCAGCTCTGTCGTGTCACAAAGGGATCAAAGCTGGGGCTGCCAACTTGCTGGTGTCACACTGGGAGAAATGCCGGTGCTTCCAACACTGTGGTTTCACAAAGGCAGCAAAGCTGGGGATGACACCTCTCTGGTGTCACAAAGAGAGCCAACGAGGGGCTGCAAAATCTATGAGGTCACAAAGGGTTGAAAGCTGGGTCATGCATCGCTGTCACATCACAAAGGGATCAAAGCTTAGGCTGCCTCCACTTAGGTGTCACAAAGGCAGCAAAGCTGGGGCTGCTAAATCTGGCCTGTCACAAAGGGATCAAAGCTGGGGCTGCCACCTCTGTGGTGTCACAAAAGGGAGCAAAGCTGGTGTTGCCTCCTCTGTTGTGTCACCAAGGGAGCAAAGCTGGGGCTGCCACCTCTGTGGTGTCACCAAGGGAGCAAAGCTGGGGCTGCCACCATTACGGTGTCAAAAAGGGAGCAATGTCCGGGTTTCCAGAGCTGTAGTGTCAATGAGCCTAGCCCATTTCAAGAGCTCTCCAGCTGCCTGCCAAGGGGCTTTTTGACTTTGCTGGGAAAAGTGCTGTTTTCTCCCTGAGAAAAGGCTTTCGTCAAGCTCCTTTAGCTGCACATGTTCCTCAGAAAGGCTGATTGTTTGCATTCTCAGGTGCAGTGTGTGTGCAGGTGAAAGTAGTGAGGGTGGGAGCAGCTCTGCTGGGTGAAAGAGTGATGTGTTTCTTGGTGGGCTGTGGTGTTTCATTTCCTGAATTTTCCCTGTCAGCTCTGGGCAGAGCTCCGTTACTGGATGTGACACTTGGGTGTGGAAGAGTGGAGCTGGCCAAGGGGATCTTCTGCAAGCAGAGTGCAGAGGAATCCATATGAGCCCAGGGTGAAGCCAGTCAGGTAAGGCTCAGTTGTTTTCACTATACAGAGCTCTGGACGCTTCCTTAATGAATCTCCTGGTAGGGAATATTGTGGCTGCCCCCTCTGTTGTGTCACAAAGGGACTGAAAGCTGGGGCTGGCTCCTCTGTGGTGTCACAAAGGGAGCAAACCTGATGCTGTCAAGTATGTGGTGTCACAAAGGGAGCAAAGCTGGGGCTGCCACCTCTGTGGTGTCACCAAGGGAGCAAAGCTGGGGCTGCCTCCTCTGTGGTGTCACAAAAGGGAGCAAAGCTGGGGCTGCCACCTCCGTGTGTCACCAAGGGAGCAAAGCTGCGGCTGCCACCATTACGGTGTCAAAAAGGGAGCAATGTCCGTGTTTCCAGAGCTGTAGTGTCAACGAGCCTAGCCATTTCAAGAGCTCTCCAGCTGCCTGCCAAGGGGCCTTTTTTGACTTTGCTGGGAAAAGTGCTCTTTTTCTCCCTGAGAAAAAGGCTGTCGTCAAGCTCCTTTAGCTGCACATGTCCTCAGAAAGGCTGATTGTTTGCATTCTCAGGTGCTGTGTGTGCTGGTGAAAGTAGTGAGGGTGGGACCAGCTCTGCTGGGTGTTCCTTGTGGTGTGTTTCTTGGTGGGCTGTGGTGTTTCATTTCCTGAATTTTCCCCGTCAGCTCTGGGCAGAGCTCCGTTACTGGATGTGACACTTGGGTGTGGAAGAGTGGAGCTGGCCAAGGGGATCTTCTGCAAGCAGAGTGCAGAGGAATCCATATGAGCCCAGGGTGAAGCCAGTCAGGTAAGGCTCAGTTGTTTTCACTATACAGAGCTCTGGACGCTTCCTTAATGAATCTCCTGGTAGGGGAATATTGTGGCTGCCCCCTCTGTTGTGTCACAAAGGGATGAAAGCTGGGGCTGGCTCCTCTGTGGTGTCACAAAGAGAGCAAAGCTGTGGCTGCCAGATCTGTGGTGTCAGAAATGGAGCAAAGCTGGGGCATGCAGCTCTGTCGTGTCACAAAGGGATCAAAGCTGGGGCTGCCAACTTGCTGGTGTCACACTGGGAGAAATGCCGGTGCTTCCAACACTGTGGTTTCACAAAGGCATCAAAGCTGGGGATGACACCTCTCTGGTGTCACAAAGAGAGCCAACGAGGGGCTGCAAAATCTATGAGGTCACAAAGGGTTGAAAGCTGGGTCATGCATCGCTGTCACATCACAAAGGGATCAAAGCTTAGGCTGCCTCCACTTAGGTGTCACAAAGGCAGCAAAGCTGGGGCTGCTAAATCTGGCCTGTCACAAAGGGATCAAAGATGGGGCTGCCACCTCTGTGGTGTCACAAAAGGGAGCAAAGCTGGCGTTGCCTCCTCTGTGGTGTCACCAAGGGGAGCAAAGCTGGGGCTGCCACCATTACGGTGTCAAAAAGGGAGCAATGTCCGGGTTTCCAGAGCTGTAGTGTCAATGAGCCTAGCCATTTCCAGAGCTCTCCAGCTGCCTGCCAAGGGGCCTTTTTGACTTTGCTGGGAAAAGTGCTCTTTTCTCCCTGAGAAAAGGCTGTCGTCAAGCTCCTTTAGCTGCACATGTTCCTCAGAAAGGCTGATTGTTTGCATTCTCAGGTGCTGTGTGTTTTCAGGTGAAAGTAGTGAGGGTGGGAGCAGCTCTGCTGGGTGTTCCTTGTGGTGTGTTTCTTGGTGGGCTGTGGTGTTTCATTTCCTGAATTTTCCCCGTCAGCTCTGGGCAGAGCTCCGTTACTGGATGTGACACTTGGGTGTGGAAGAGTGGAGCTGGCCAAGGGGATCTTCTGCAAGCGTGCAGAAGAATCCATATGAGCCCAGGGTGAAGCCAGTCAGGTAAGGCTCAGTTGTTTTCACTATACAGAGCTCTGGATGCTTCCTTAATGAATTTCCTGGTAGGGAATATTGTGGCTGCCCCCTCTGTTGTGTCACAAAGGGATGAAAGCTGGGGCTGGCTCCTCTGTGGTGTCACAAAGGGAGCAAACCTGATGCTGTCAATTATGTGGTGTCACAAAGGGAGCAAAGCTGGGGCTGCCACCTCTGTGGTGTCACAAGGAGAACAATGCTGGGGCTGCCAACTCTGTGGTGTTACAAGGGAAAAAAGTATCGCCCGGTACTCTGAGTATAACAAAAGGAACAAAGAGTGGGCTGCCACCACTGTGGTGTCAGAAAGTGAACAAAGCTTGGGCTGGCAGCTCTATGGTGTCACAAAAGATGGAAAGCTGGGTCTGCCACCTCTGTGGTGTCACAAAAGGATCAAAGCTGGCGTTGCCTCCTCTGTGGTGTCACAAAGGGATCAAAGCTGGGGCTGCCATCTCGCTGGTGTCACACTGGGAGAAATGCCGGTGCTTCCAACACTGTGGTTTCACAAAGGCAGCAAAGCTGGGGATGACACCTCTCTGGTGTCACAAAGAGAGCCAACGAGGGGCTGCAAAATCTGTGAGGTCACAAAGGTTGAAAGCTGGGTCATACATCCCTGTCACATCACAAAGGGATCAAAGCTTAGGCTGCCTCCACTTAGGTGTCACAAAAGCAGCAAAGCTGGGGCTGCCACCTCTGTGGTGTCACCAAGGGATCAAAGATGAAGCTGCAAACTCTGTGGTGTCACAAAGGGATCAAAGCTGGCGTTGCCTCCTCTGTGGTGTCACCAAGGGAGCAAAGCTGGGGCTGCCACCTCTCTGGTGTCACAAAAGGGAGCAAAGCTGGGGCTGCCACCTCTGTGGTGTCACCAAGGGAGCAAAGCTGGTGCTGCCACCATTATGGTGTCAAAAAGGGAGCAATGTCCGGGTTTCCAGAGCTGTAGTGTCAATGAGCCTAGCCCATTTCCAGAGCTCTCCAGCTGCCTGCCAAGGGGCCTTTTTGACTTTGCTGGGAAAAGTGCTCTTTTCTCCCTGAGAAAAGCCTGTCGTCAAGCTCCTTTAGCTGCACATGTTCCTCAGAAAGGCTGATTGCTTGCATTCTCAGGTGCTGTGTGTGTGCAGGTGAAAGTAGTGAGGGTGGGAGCAGCTCTGCTGGGTGTTCCTTGTGGTGTGTTTCTTGGTGGGCTGTGGTGTTTCATTTCCTGAACTTTTCCCGTCAGCTCTGGGCAGAGCTCCGTTACTGGATGTGACACTTGGGTGTGGAAGAGTGGAGCTGGCCAAGGGGATCTTCTGCAAGCAGAGTGCAGAGGAATCCATATGAGCCCAGGGTGAAGCCAGTCAGGTAAGGCTCAGTTGTTTTCACTATACAGAGCTCTGGACGCTTCCTTAATGAATCTCCTGGTAGGGAATATTGTGGCTGCCCCCTCTGTTGTGTCACAAAGGGATGAAAGCTGGGGCTGGCTCCTTTGTGGTGTCACAAAGAGAGAAAAGCTGGGGCAGCCACAACTGTGGTGTCACAAAGGGAGCCAACCTGATGCTGTCAATTCTGTGAGGTCACAAAGGGAGCAAAGCTGGGGCTGCCACCTCTGTGGTGTCACAAGGAGAACAATCCTGGGGCTGCCAACTCTGTGGTGTTACAAGGCAAAAAGCGTGGCGTGGTACTCTGAGTATAACAAAGGGCACAAAGAGTGGGCTGCCACCACTGTGGTGTCAGAAAGTGAACAAAGCTTGGGCTGGCAGCTCTATGGTGTCACAAAGGGAGCAAACCTGATGCTGTCAATTCTGTGGTGTCACAAAGAGAGCAAAGCTGTGGCTGCCAGATCTGTGGTGTCAGAAATGGAGCAAAGCTGGGGCATGCAGCTCTGTCGTGTCACAAAGGGATCAAAGCTGGGGCTGCCAACTTGCTGGTGTCACACTGGGGAGAAATGCCGGTGCTTCCAACACTGTGGTTTCACAAAGGCAGCAAAGCTGGGGATGACACCTCTCTGGTGTCACAAAGAGAGCCAACGAGGGGCTGCAAAATCTATGAGGTCACAAAGGGTTGAAAGCTGGGTCATGCATCGCTGTCACATCACAAAAGGATCAAAGCTTAGGCTGCCTCCACTTAGGTGTCACAAAGGCAGCAAAGCTGGGGCTACCACCTCTGTGGTGTCACAAAAGGGATCAAAGCTGGGGCTGCCACCTCTGTGGTGTCACCAAGGGAGCAAAGCTGGGGCTGCCACCTCTGTGGTGTCACCAAGGGAGCAAAGCTGGGGCTGCCACCTCTGTGGTGTCACCAAGGGGGCAAAGCTGGGGGCTGCCACCATTACGGTTTCAAAAAGGGAGCAATGTCCGGGTTTCCAGAGCTGTAGTGTCAATGAGCCTAGCCCATTTCCAGAGCTCTCCAGCTGCCTGCCAAGGGGCCTTTTTGACTTTGCTGGGAAAAGTGCTCTTTTCTCCCTGAGAAAAGGCTGTCGTCAAGCTCCTTTAGCTGCACATGTTCCTCAGAAAGGCTGATTGTTTGCATTCTCAGGTGCTGTGTGTGTGCAGGTGAAAGTAGTGAGGGGTGGGAGCAGCTCTGCTGGGTGTTCCTTGTGGTGTGTTTCTTGGTGGGCTGTGGTGTTTCATTTCCTGAATTTTCCCCGTCAGCTCTGGGCAGAGCTCCGTTACTGGATGTGACACTTGGGTGTGGAAGAGTGGAGCTGGCCAAGGGGATCTTCTGCAAGCAGAGTGCAGAAGAATCCATATGAGCCCAGGGTGAAGCCAGTCAGGTAAGGCTCAGTTGTTTTCACTATACAGAGCTCTGGATGCTTCCTTAATGAATCTCCTGGTAGGGAATATTGTGGCTGCCCCCTCTGTTGTGTCACAAAGGGATGAAAGCTGGGGCTGGCTCCTCTGTGGTGTCACAAAGGGAGCAAACCTGATGCTGTCAATTATGTGGTGTCACAAAGGGAGCAAAGCTGGGGCTGCCACCTCTGTGATGTCACAAGGAGAAAAATGCTGGGGCTGCCAACTCTGTGGTGTTACAAGGGAAAAAAGCGTGGCGTGGTACTCTGAGTATAACAAAAGGAACAAAGAGTGGGCTGCCACCACTGTGGTGTCAGAAAGTGAACAAAGCTTGGGCTGGCAGCTCTATGGTGTCACAAAAGATGGAAAGCTGGGGCTGCCACCTCTGTGGTGTCACAAAAGGATCAAAGCTGGCGTTGCCTCCTCTGTCGTGTCACAAAGGGATCAAAGCTGGGGCTGCCATCTCGCTGGTGTCACACTGGGAGAAATGCCGGTGCTTCCAACACTGTGGTTTCACAAAGGCAGCAAAGCTGGGGATGACACCTCTCTGGTGTCACAAAGAGAGCCAACGAGGAGCTGCAAAATCTGTGAGGTCACAAAGGTTGAAAGCTGGGTCATATATTGCTGTCACATCACAAAGGGATCAAAGCTTAGGCTGCCTCCACTTAGGTGTCACAAAAGCAGCAAAGCTGGGGCTGCCACCTCTGTGGTGTCACCAAGGGATCAAAGATGAAGCTGCAACCTCTGTGGTGTCACAAAGGGATCAAAGCTGGCGTTGCCTCCTCTGTGGTGTCACCAAGGGAGCAAAGCTGGGGCTGCCACCTCTGTGGTGTCACCAAGGGAGCAAAGCTGGGGCTGCCACCTCTGTGGTGTCACCAAGGGAGCAAAGATGGGGCTGCTACCTCTGTGTTGTCACAAAAGGGAGCAAAGCTGGGGCTGCCACCATTATGGTGTCAAAAAGGGAGCAATGTCCGGGTTTCCAGAGCTGTAGTGTCAATGAGCCTAGCCCATTTCAAGAGCTCTCCAGCTGCCTGCCAAGGGGCTTTTTGACTTTGCTGGGAAAAGTGCTGTTTTCTCCCTGAGGAAAGGCTTTCATCAAGCTCCTTTAGCTGCACATGTTCCTCAGAAAGGCTGATTGTTTGCATTCTCAGGTGCTGTGTGTGTGCAGGTGAAAGTAGTGAGGGTGGGAGCAGCTCTGCTGGGTGAAAGAGTGATGTGTTTCTTGGTGGGCTGTGGTGTTTCATTTCCTGAATTTTCCCCGTCAGCTCTGGGCAGAGCTCCGTTACTGGATGTGACACTTGGGTGTGGAAGAGTGGAGCTGGCCAAGGGGATCTTCTGCAAGCAGAGTGCAGAGGAATCCATATGAGCCCAGGGTGAAGCCAGTCAGGTAAGGCTCAGTTGTGTTGACTTTAGAGCGCCCTGGACGCTTCCTTGGGGAGTGTCGTGGGAGGGAATGTCGGGGCTGCCCTCTCTTTTGTGGCAAAAAAGAGGAAAGCCTGGGCCGGCTCCTCTGTGGTGTCAAAAAGGCAACAAAGCTGGGACTGCCACCTCTGTGGTGTCACAAATGGTTGAAAGCTGGGGAATGCAGCTCCGTCGTGTCACAAAGGGATGGGGCTGCCACTTCTGTGGTGTCACCAAGGGAGCAAAGTTGGGGCTGCCACCTCTGTGGTTTCACACACAGAGAAATGCTGAGCCTGCCACCTCTGGTGTGTCACAAATAGACCAAAGCAGGGGCTGCCAAATCTGTAAGGTCAAAAAAGGTTTAAAGCTGGGACATGGAGCTCTGTCGTGTCACAGAGAATCAGAGATAGTGTTACCACCACTGTGGTGTTGCCTAGCGAGCGAAGCTGGGGCTGCCACCTCTTTGAGGTTACCAAGGCAGCAAAGCTGTGGGTACCACACCCCCGGTGTCACAAATAGAGCAAAGCTGGGGCTGCAAAATCTGTGGTGTCACAAAGGGAGCAAACCTGGGGCTGCGAAATCTGTGGTGTCACAAAGGGAGCAAATGTTGGGCTGCCACATCTGTTGTGTCACCAAGGAACTAAAGCCAGGCCTGCCACTTCTGTGGTGTCACAAATAGACCAAAGCTGTGGCTGCCATATCAGTGATGTCACACACGGAGAAATGCAGGGCCTGACACCTTTGTGGTGTCACAAATAGACCAAAGCTGGCCTTCCAAATCTGTAAGGTCAAAAAAAGTTGAAAGGTGGGGCATGGAGCTCTGTGGTGTCAAAGAGCAAGCAGAGATGCTCCTGCCAGCAGTGTGGTGTCACCAAGCCAGCAAAGCTGTGTCTGCCACCTCCCTGGTGGCACAAATAGAGCAAAGCTGGGGCTGCAAAACCTCTCAGGTCACAAATGGTAGAAAGCTGGGGCTGCCACCTCTCTGGTGTCACTAAGGGAGCAAACCTGGGGCTGCAAAATCTGTGCTGTCACAAAGGGAGCAAACGTTGGGCTGCCACATCTGTTGTGTCACGAAGGGACTAAAGCCAGGCCTGCCACCTCTGTGGTGTCACAAATAGACCAAAGCTGGGGCTGCAAAATCTCTAAGGTCACAAACGGTTGAAAACTGGAGCTGCTACCTCTCTGGTGTCAAAAAGGGAGCAAACTTGGTGCTGCCACCTCTGTGGTGTCACAAAGGGAGAAAAGATAGGGCTGCCACTTATGTGGTGTCACCAAGGCAGCAAAGCTGTTGCTTCCACCTCTCTGGTGTACCTAATAGACCAACGCTGAGGCTGCTAAATCTGTGAAGGCACAAAGGAAGCAAACCTGTTGCTGCCACCTCTGAGTTGTCACCAAGGCAGCAAAACTGGGGCTGCCACCACTACGGTGTCCAAATGGGAGGATTGCTGGGGATTCCAGTGCTGTAGTGTCAATGAGCCTAGCCCTTTTCAAGGGCTCTCCAGCTCCCTGCCAAGGGGCCTTTTTCACAGGGCTGCGAAAAGTGCTCTTTTCTTTTTGAGAAAAGGCTGTCGTCAAACTCCTTTAGCTGCACATGTTCCTCATAAACGCTGATTGCTTGCATTCTCAGGTGCTGTGTGTTTACAGGTGAAATTCCTGAAGTTGGCAGCAGCTCTGCTGGGTGTTCCTTGTGGTGTGTTTCTTGGTGGGCTGGGGTGTTTGATTTCTTGAATTTTCCGCGTCAGCTCTGGGCAGAGCTCTGTTACTGCATGTGACACTTGGGTGTGGGAGAGTGGAGCTGGCCAAAGGGTCCTTCTCCGAGCAGAGTGCAGAGGAATCCAGATGAGCCCAGGGTGAAGGCAGTCAGGTAAGGCTCAGTTGTGTTGACTTTAGAGAGCCCTGGACGCTTCCCTGTTGAATGTCCTGGGAGGGAATATCGGGGCTGCCCCCTCTGCTGTGTCACAAAAGGATGAAAGCTGAGGCTGGCTCCTCTGTGGTGTCAAAAAATCAGCAAAGCTGAGGCTTCTCCCTCTGTGGTGTCCACAAAGGATGTAAAGCTGGGGCTGCCTCCTTTCTGGTGTCACACAGGGAGAAATGCTGGTGCTGCCGCATCTGTGGTGTCACAGAGGGATCAAAGCTGTGGCTGCCACCTCTCTGGTGTCACAAAAGGAGAATGCCGTGCTGCCATATCTGTGAGGTCACAAACGGAGCAAAGCTGGGGCTGCCACCTCTGTAGTTTCACCGTTGCAGCAAAGCTGAGGTTGTGTCGTCTGAGGTGTCACAAAAGCAGCAAAGCTGTGGGCTGCCACCTCTGTGGTCTCACAAAGGAGCAAAGCTTGGGAATTCAGCTCTGTGGTGTCACAAAGGGATCAAAGATGAGGCTGCTACCCCTCTGGTGTCACCAAGCGAGCGAAGCCGGGCCTGCCAGCTCTTTGGTGTAACATAGAGACCAAAGCTGTGGCTGCTAAATCTGTCAGGTCACAAAGAGTTGAAAGCTGAGGCTGCAACCTCTGTGGTGTCACAAAGGGTGAAAAGCTGAAGCTGATAAATCTGTGAGGTTACAAAGGAAGCAAAGCTAGGCCTGCCACCTCTCTGGTGTCACAAAGGGAGTGAAGCTGGGGCTGCCACCTCTCCTGGTGTCACAAATAGAACAAAGGTGGGGGTGTCAAATCTGTGGTGTAACAAAGGGAGCAAACCTGGGGCTCCAAAATCTGTGGTGTCACAAGGGGAGTAAACGTTGGGCTGCCACATCTGTTGTGTCTCCAAGGGACTAAAGCCAGGCCTGCCACCTCTGTGGTGTCATAAATAGACCAAAGCTGTGGCTGCCACCTCTCCTGGTGTCACAAATAGACCAAAGCTGGGGCTGCCAAATCTGTAAGGTCAAAAAAGGTTGAAAGCTGGGGAATGCAGCTCCGTCGTGTCATAAAAGGGATTAATGATGTAGCTGCCACTTCTGTGGTTTAACCAGGGAGCGAAGATGGGGCTGCCACCTCTTTGAGGTCACCAAGGCAGCAAAGCTGTGGCTGCCACCTCCTTGGTGGCACAAATTGAGCAAAGCTGGGGCTAAAAAATCTCTCAGGTCACAAAGGGTAGAAAGCTGGGGCTGCCACCTCTCTGGTGTCACCAAGGGAGCAAACCTGGGGCTGCAAAAGTTGTGGTGTCACAAAGGGAGCAAACGTTGGGCTGCCACATCTGTTGTGTCACCAAGGGACTAAAGCCAGGCATGCCACATCTGTGGTGTCACAAATAGACCAAAGCTGGGGCTGCCACCTCTGTGGTGTAACACACGGAGATATGCCGGGCCTGCCACCTCTGTGGTGTCACAAATAGACCAAAGCTGGGGCTGCCAAATCTCTAAGGTCACAAACGGTTGAAAGCTGGGCCATGGAGCTCTGTTGTGTCACAGAGGAATCAGAGATGCTGCTGCCACCACTGTGGTGTCACTTAGGGAGCGAAGCTGGTGCTGCCACCTCTGTGGTGTCACCAAGGCAGCAAAGCTGTGGCTGCCACCTCTCTGGTGTACCTAATAGACCAACGCTGAGGCTGCTAAATCTGTGAGGGCACAAAGGAAGCAAACCTGTTGCTGCCACCTCTGAGGTGTCACCAAGGCAGCAAAACTGGGGGCTGCCACCACTACGGTGTCCAAATGGGAGGATTGCTGGGGATTCCAGTGCTGTAGTGTCAATGAGCCTAGCCCTTTTCAAGGGCTCTCCAGCTCCCTGCCAAGGGGCCTTTTTCACAGGGCTGCCAAAAGTGCTCTTTTCTTTTTGAGAAAAGGCTGTCGTCAAACTCCTTTAGCTGCACATGTTCCTCATAAACGCTGATTGCTTGCATTCTCAGGTGCTGTGTGTTTACAGGTGAAATTCCTGAAGTTGGCAGCAGCTCTGCTGGGTGTTCCTTGTGGTGTGTTTCTTGGTGGGCTGGGGTGTTTGATTTCTTGAATTTTCCGCGTCAGCTCTGGGCAGAGCTGTTACTGCATGTGACACTTGGGTGTGGGAGAGTGGAGCTGGCCAAAGGGTCCTTCTCCGAGCAGAGTGCAGAGGAATCCAGATGAGCCCAGGGTGAAGGCAGTCAGGTAAGGCTCAGTTGTGTTGACTTTAGAGAGCCCTGGACGCTTCCTTGGGGAGTGTCGTGGGAGGGAATGTCGGGGCTGCCCTCTCTGTTGTGGCACAAAAAGAGGAAAGCCTGGGCCGGCTTCTCTGTGGTGTCAAAAAGGCAACAAAGCTGGGACTGCCACCTCTGTGGTGTCACAAATGGTTGAAAGCTGGGGAATGCAGCTCCGTGGTGTCACAAAGGGATTAATGATGGGGCTGCCACTTCTGTGGTGTCACCAAGGGAGCAAAGTTGGGGCTGCCACCTCTGTGGTGTCACACACAGAGAAATGCCGAGCCTACCCGTCTGTGGTGTCACAAATAGACCAAAGGTGGGGCTGCCAAATCTGTAAGGTCAAAAAAGGTTGAAAGCTGGGGAATGGAGCTCTGTCGTGTCATGAAGGGATCAAAGATGGACCTGCACTCAATTGTGGTGTCGCTAAGGGATCATGGCTGGAGCTGCCACCTCTGTGGTGTCACAAATAGACCAAAGCTGGAGCTGCCAAATCTGTAAGGTCAAAAAAGGTTGAAAGCTGGGGCATGGAGCTCTGTTGTGTCACAGAGGAATCAGAGATGCTGCTGCACCAATGTGGTGTCACTTAGGGTGCGAAGCTGGGGCTGCCACCTCTGTGGTGTCACCAAGGCAGCAAAGCTGTGGCTGCCACCTCTGTGGTGTCACAAATAGACCAAAGCTGGGGCTGCAAACTCTGTGGTGTCACAAAGGGAGCAAACCTAGGGCTGCAATATCTGTGCTATCAAAAAGGGAGCAAACGTTGGGCTGCCACATCTGTTGTGTCACCAAGGGACTAAAGCCAGGCCTGCCACCTCTGTGGTGTCACAAATAGACCAAAGCTGGAGCTGCCAAATCTGTAAGGTCAAAAAAGGTTGAAAGCTGGGGCATGGAGCTCTGTTGTGTCACAGAGGAATCAGAGATGCTGCTGCCACCAATGTGGTGTCACTTAGGGTGCGAAGCTGGGGCTGCCACCTCTGTGGTGTCACCAAGGCAGCAAAGCTGTGGCTGCCACCTCTCTGGTGTACCTAATAGACCAAAGCTTGGGGCTGCCAATCTGTAAGGTCAAAAAGTTTGAAAGCTGGGGAACGGAGCTCTGTCGTGTCATGAAGGGATCAAAGATGGAGCTGCACTCCATTGTGGTGTCACTAAGGGAGCAAGGCTGGAGCTGCCACCTCTGTGGTGTCACAAATAGACCAAACCTGGGACTGCCAAATCTGTAAGGTCAAAAAAGGTTGAAAGCTTGGGCATGGAGCTCTGTCGTGTCACAGAGGAATCAGAGATAGTGTTACCACCACTGTGGTGTAACCTAGGGAGCAAAGCTGGGGCTGCCACCTCTGTGGTGTCACCGAGGCAGCAAAGCTGTGGCTGCCACCTCCCTGGTGGCACAAATAGAGCAAAGTTTGGCTGCAAAATCTCTCATGTCACAAACGGTTGAAAGCTGGAGCTGCCACCTCTATGGTGTATAAAAGGGAGCAAACTTGGTGCTGCCACCTCTGTGGTGTCACAAAGTAAGCAAATATAGAGCTGCCACCTCTGTGGTGTCACCAAGGCAGCAAAGCTGTGGCTGCCACCTCTCTGGTGTACCTCATAGACCAACGCTGAGGCTGCTAAATCTGTGAAGGCACAAAGGAAGCAAACCTGTTGCTGCCACCTCTGAGGTGTCACCAAGGCAGCAAAACTGGGGCTGCCACCACTACGGTGTCCAAATGGGAGGATTGCTGGGGATTCCAGTGTTGTAGTGTCAATGAGCCTAGCCCTTTTCAAGGGCTCTCCAGCTCCCTGCCAAGGGGCCTTTTTCACAGGGCTGCCAAAGTGCTCTTTTCTTTTTGAGAAAAGGCTGTCGTCAAACTCCTTTAGCTGCACATGTTCCTCATAAACGCTGATTGCTTGCATTCTCAGGTGCTGTGTGTTTACAGGTGAAATTCCTGAAGTTGGCAGCAGCTCTGCTGTGTTGCCATGAGTTTTTCTCGGTTTTGCTGAGCGCTCATATTTTAGGAGAAGTTCGTACCTTCTCACGCTCTTTTAATGTAAACATCAGCTATGTTCTATAAACATAGCCATTGTTTTTAGATTCCTTTCTGGGACAAACAATACTGTGTGACAGTCCCCTTCACCAATGTGGTGTGGAGGTGTGAATTCCTTCCTCCAATCCACAGGCCTCATAGTAAAAGTATAAAAGTAGGTTTTGGTAAATAAACCGGGGCTTCTGCCCTTCTGCTGTTGTTGCACGCTAGTGAGGAAAGAAAAAAGACGAAAAAAATCTACCTTCTACAGCTGCAAAAAGAAGAAACCCATGATGTTCTCAGAGGAACGATTGACAATGGAACTGCTCCACTCCTTTCTGTTGTCTTGGGACGCTGACTTGACCAGGAAACACGTGAGAGAACTGTTTAGCTGGGGAAAGAAACTTGGAATTTTTTATAGTGCTGAAAAAGCACTCTCAATCGACCCATGGAAAGCCCTGGGTGAAAGCCTGTTTTTATCCGTTCTGAACGTAAATATGAGAGCTAGCGCTCTCTTAGGGACCTGGGGAACAGTCTTCCTACTTTTAAAAGAGGCTGGGGAGGACTTTGAAGTTGATTCTGGGCTTTCAACAGGAAGCAGGACTGGCTCCCCTGCGAGCTCTGTTGCTTCTGATGAGGATTGCTCTGATGCAGGGTTAGAGCCGATGCAGGAGATCCCAGCCCCCATGTCGGGGGTTGGGCGCGCCCAGCGGGGTTTTTGGAAGGACTGGGAAGCTTTTTTCGGTCCGCTCCCCGCGCGGTTGGCCGGGTGGGGAGCTGGAGTGCCGAGGGGGGCGGAGCGCTCGGCATCGGGTCCCACACAGAGCGCGGGGGATCACCGTCCCAGGCCGCTGCCGCTCCGCCGGCGCCGCGCCCCACCCCTGGCGATCTCGGCCGCGCGCCGGGTCCCCCGCCGCCACCCGCGGGGGCTGCTGGGCCCCCCCGCCGCTTGCGGCGGAGCCGCTGCCGCCCGGGGACTGCCCCGCCCCCCGCCGCGCGCGCGCTCTCGATCGGAGGAACCCGGCAGGGGCGGCCCCCGCGCCGCCCCGGGCCCCGCCCGCCGTGGGGTCGCCCGCGCTGCCCACCGGCGCCGCGGGTCTCCGCTGGGCCGCCCCCCCTTTTCCCCTCCTGCGTGACCCGCGGAGGGCGGGTCGCCGGCTCGACCGAGTCCCGCCCGCCCGGTTCACACCCCATGCTGGCTGCTACAAGCGGGTCCTGTCCTGCCGCACCCTGCGCAGGGCAGCCCCTCCACGCAGGGCAGCCCCTCCACGCAGGGCAGCCCCCCCGCGCTGGACAGCCGCCCGGCGCGGCCGCGCGCCCCCTCCGCTCAGTGGGGACAGGGCCGAGCGCTGGAGCCGCAGAGCTGCTGCCGGCTCTGGACCCGGCCACCGACCCATCGGCTGGCCAGGCGGGAGCTGAAAGCTGTGGCCGATCGGCCACGCCCCCCTGCCCAGCGCGACAATCGCCCCCCCGCTCAGAGAGGAGTCTGAGCGAGTCACTGTCCCCCGCCCGCCCCCCCTACGGGGCCGGTCGGCTGTGGGAGATGATAACGGGGCAAAAGCGTTGTCTGATATGCACGCTTTTCCTGTCATGAAATCGTATGAGGTTTTTAGTCCTGCATCCCAGGTGAATCAGGCTGCTGAGATAACGGAGCTGCTGCCTGAAGATGCAGCTTTGCCCGAGCCAGTTCAGGGACCTGTGAGTTTGGTTCCACAGCATCATAGCCATGATGACCCTTCATGGGCAGTCCCGTTTCCCTTATTAAGGGATGTGGCAAAAAATAATACAAGCTTCACTGAGGCAATTCAATGGATCAGTGCAGAATTTGAGAATTTGATCTTTCCTTATGAGATAAGAGGTTTTGCAACAGTGATGTTTTAACCTCAACAGGTTTTTATCTTTGAGAGAAATTGGAAATTCCTAGCTGGACAAATGGCTGTCAGAAATAGCCACCTGCCTCGAGACGATCTCTTGTTTGGGGTTGGAGTTGACCTACTTATGGGGAGGAGTCAATATGCTTGCCCTGATGTGCAAACTGGCCTTTCTCGCACTGTCTTAGATTCGTGCAGATACATAGGGATATCTGCATTGATAAAAACCAAGTTATCCTTCTCCCCAAAGCAAGACTTCTCAGATATAGCACAGAAGCCAGGTGAACCTTTTCAGCGACTTATAGTACGTCTGATGGATTTTTTAGAAATGAGAGTCCAGGATAGCACTTTAAGAATGATATTGCTGGAGCAATTAGCATGGAGCCATGCTAATTCTGCTTGCCAGAGGCTCCTGGAAACCATTCCAGAGACTTCTACCGTCCTGGAGATGGTCCAGACCTGTGCAGTTCTAAACACCTGTGATTCTATGGTGATTACCCAACGGCTGCTTCACAGCCGGCTGAACAGAGGCAGAATGCTGGACATGAGACACAGGCAGATATTCAGCCTAGTGGAGAACAGGAAAAGGAGGCACAGAAAGTGACTCCCTTGTTTTTCTGCGCACAATGTGGGGGTCCAGACCATACTGCAGAAACTTGCAAAGCAGTGGGTCATGCTGAGCCCACGCCAAGCCCGAAAACTCAGAGGCGAAGAAGAAAAAGACGAAGACATCAGGGGGACAAAACAGTTTCCCAAGCTCTAGAACAAGAGCAAAATTCTCTGGCTGGTGTACAGCCATCATCTCAAGTGTAGGAAGTGTTGATGTTGCCACATAGCTACAGTCAGTTTTCCTTGGACCTTGCAGTGGGTTCTACGTCCACATCCTATGTTGCATGCATTCTTTGAGAAAAAGTCAATTGCTCAATTTGTGTTTTCTAAGTTCTCTATCCTCAGGTTCTGCGATCCATGCTAAGAAGGCGGCCACTGAAAGTCTGCTGAGCTGCCTCAGGTGCATTGGACTGATCCTGATTGATCCTGAAACCTTGTGCACCCTGTGCCACCCTAGTGCCACCCATCACAGAAGCCTCTTCGAGATCTGATTGAAATGGACATGGACTGGCATCCTCTCTTTTCCTATATGGCCTCCATAGAGACTTTGGATCCTGTGGAGCTGCTGGACAAGGACAGACTGAAGCAGTGTGATGCTGAGAGCCAACGGACTGTTGATAATGGACTCAGAGGAATTGTTTGCTATGGTTCAGTTTTATGTATGGTAGCCATTGTGACCTCTGTGGGGAAAGTGCACGTTGTTTGGGGGTTGTGGTTTTGGGACAGAACTTTTGGGGTTCAGAATTTTGAATTGAGTGATTAATTTTTCTTGGAATGCTCCTGCCTTTTGCACCGTATATTCCCTTGTATCTTATAAAAATTTAAAAATATGAGGGTGTTGGTTGAATTATGTTAGACTATGCTCGAGATATTTTGAGCAGGTTATTGCAAGGGGTTCAGGGTGAAACCATGGGTAGCAAAGGCAGAATCAGACCAACATGTAGCCCTCACACCGTCACCTAAATGAAGGTCGGTGAACTTTATACAGGTTTTTTTTTTCTTTCTTTTTTCCTGTCATAGAATTGTTCATTTTTCTTTTTCTGTTTTCTTTTTTAATATACTTAAAAGGGTGAGATGATGCCATGAATTTTCCTGGTTTGCTGAGCGTTCATATTAAAGGAGAAACGTGCAGTTTCTCACGCTGGTGAATTGTAAACACAGGACCACGTTTTGTAAAAATTGGCAATGTTATGAATATTTTCTCCAAGAGAAGGGGAGGTTGAATGACAGCCTATCACCGTGGAGGCCCAACCAGGAAAACAGACTGGGGACACAGATCTGGGTGCATCAACAGCAGCAGGGCAGAAGCCCTGCCCTTAGTTTATTTTTCCATTATATATCTGTGTCAAGGCGACCATGGATTGGAGAAGGGTATCGCCACCTCTCTTGTCACATTGGTCCAGGAGGCTGTCATTCAACCTCCCCTTGTCTTGGAGGAAGAATTCATAACATTGCCAGTATTTACAAAACATGGTCCTGTGTTTACAATTCACCAGCGTGAGAAACTGCACGTTTCTCCTTTAATATGAACGCTCAGCAAACCAGGAAAATTCATGGCAACAACAGCCTCCTAGACCAATGTGACAGGAGAGGTGGCGATACCCTTCTCCAATCCATGGTCACCTTGACACAGATATATAATGGAAAAATAAACTAAGGGCAGGGTCTTCTGCACTGCTGCTGTTGTTGCACCCAGATCTGTGTCTCCAGCATGTTTTTCCTGGATAGGCCTCCACGGTGATAGCCACATTTTGGAACTCCGGCTGCTTTTAGAGTGCCAAATGTCTCCCACAATCTGACACCAGGAACATGGCCAGGTGAGTTTAGTTTCCCATGGAAAAGGGCCACTGTTCGTGTCTACCACCCTCATCCGGCCACCACGACTTCGGCCTGCAAAAATGCCGTGGCATTCAAGATTTCTCCCACATGCAAGATGCCACATTTTGGAACTCGGGCTGCCTCTGGAGTGCCAAATGTCTCCCACAATCTGACACCAGGAACATGGCCAGGTGAGTTTAGTTTCCCATGGAAAAGGGCCACCGTTCATGTGCACAACCCTCATCCTGCCCAATCCTGCCCTATCGGCTTCAGCCTGCAAAAATGCCGTGGCATTCAAGATTTCTCCCAGATGCAAGATGCCACATTTTGGAACTCGGGCTGCTTTTGGAGTGCCAAATGTCTCCCACAATCTGACACCAGGAACATGGCCAAGTGAGTTTAGTTTCCCATGGAAAAGGGCCACCGTTCGTGTCCACCACCCTCATCCAGCCACCTCGGCTTCGGCCTGCAAAAATGCCGTGGCATTCAAGATTTCTCCCACATGCAAGATGCCACATTTTGGAACTCAGGCTGCTTTTGGAGTGCCAAATGTCTCCCACAATCTGACACCAGGAACATGGCCAGGTGAGTTTAGTTTCCCATGGAAAAGGGCCACCGTTTGTGTCCACTACCCTCATCTTTCCCGATCCTGCTCCATCGGCTTTTGCCTGCAAAAATGCCGTGGCATTCAAAATTTCTCCCAGATGCAAGATGCCACGTTTTGGAACTCGGGCTGCTTTTGGAGTGCCAAATGTCTCCCACAATCTGACACCAGGAACATGGCCAGGTGAGTTTAGTTTCCCATGGAAAAGGGCCACCGTTCGTGTCCACCACGATCATCCTGCCCTATCGGCTTCTGCCTGCAAAAATACCGTGCCATTCAAGATTTCTCCCAGATGCAAGATGCCACATTTTGGAACTCGGGCTGCTTTTGGAGGGCCAAATGTCTCCCACAATCTGACACCAGGAACATGGCCAGGTGAGTTTAGTTTCCCATGGAAAAGGGCCACCGTTCATGTGCACAACCCTCATCCTGCCCAATCCTGCCCTATCGGCTTCAGCCTGCAAAAATGCCGTGGCATTCAAGATTTCTCCCAGATGCAAGATGCCACATTTTGGAACTCGGGCTGCTTTTGGAGTGCCAAATGTCTCCCACAATCTGACACCAGGAACATGGCCAAGTGAGTTTAGTTTCCCATGGAAAAGGGCCACCGTTCGTGTCCACCACCCTCATCCTGCCCAATCCTGCCCTATTGGCATCTGCCTGTTAAAAATGCCGTGGCATTCAAGATTTCTCCCACATGCAAGATGCCACATTTTGGAACTCAGGCTGCTTTTGGAGTGCCAAATGTCTCCCACAATCTGACACCAGGAACATGGCAGGTGAGTTTAGTTTCCCATGGAAAAGGGCCACCGTTTGTGTCCACTACCCTCATCTTTCCCGATCCTGCTCCATCGGCTTTTGCCTGCAAAAATGCCGTGGCATTCAAAATTTCTCCCAGATGCAAGATGCCACATTTTGGAACTCGGGCTGCTTTTGGAGTGCCAAATGTCTCCCACAATCTGACACCAGGAACATGGCCAGGTGAGTTTAGTTTCCCATGGAAAAGGGCCACCGTTCGTGTCCACCACGATCATCCTGCCCTATCGGCTTCTGCCTGCAAAAATACCGTGCCATTCAAGATTTCTCCAGATGCAAGATGCCACATTTTGGAACTCGGGCTGCTTTTGGAGGGCCAAATGTCTCCACAATCTGACATCAGGAACATGGCCAGGTGAGTTTAGTTTCCCATGGAGAAGGGCCACCGTTCATGTCCACCACCCTCATGCTGCCCAATCCTGCCCTCTTGGCTTCGGCCTGCAAAAATGCCGTGGCATTCAAGATTTCTCCCAGATGCAAGATGCCACATTTTGGAACTCGGGCTGCTTTTGGAGTGCCAAATGTCTCCCACAATCTGACACCAGGAACATGGCCAGGTGAGTTTAGTTTCCCATGGAAAAGGGCCACCGTTCGTGTCCATCACCCTCATCCAGCAACCTCGGCTTCTGCCTGCAAAAATACCGTGGCATTCAAGATTTCTCCCACATGCAAGATGCCACATTTTGGAACTCGGGCTGCTCTTGGAGTGCCAAATGTCTCCCACAATCTGACATCAGGAACATGGCCAGGTGAGTTTAGTTTCCCATGGAAAAGGGCCACCGTTCATGTCCACCACCCTCATCCTGCGCAATCCTGCCCTATTGGCTTCGGCCTGCAAAAAATGCCGTGGCATTCAAGATTTCTCCCACATGCAAGATGCCACATTTTGGAACTCGGGCTGCTTTTGGAGTGCCAAATGTCTCCCACAATCTGACACCAGGAACATGGCCAAGTGAGTTTAGTTTCCCATGGAAAAGGGCCACCGTTCGTGTCCACCACCCTCATCCAGCCACCTCGGCTTCTGCCTGCCAAAATGCCGTGGCATTCAAGATTTCTCCCAGATGAGAGATGCCACATTTTGGAACTCGGACTGCTTTTGGAGTGCCAAATGTCTCCCACAATCTGACATCAGGAACATGGCCAGGTGAGTTTAGTTTCCCATGGAAAAGGGCCACCGTTCGTGTCCACCACCCTCATCCTGCCCAATCCTGCCCTATCGGCTTCGGCCTGTAAAAATGCCGTGGCATTCAAGATTTCTCCAAATGCAAGATGCCACATTTTGGAACTCCGGCTGCTTTTGGAGTGCCAAATGTCTCCCACAATCTGACACCAGGAACATGGCCAGGTGAGTTTAGTTTCCCATGGAAAAGGGCCACCGTTCGTGTCCACTACCCTCATCTTTCCCGATCCTGCTCCATCGGCTTTTGCTTGCAAAAATGCCGTGGCATTCAAGATTTCTCCCAGATGCAAGATGCCACGTTTTGGAACTCGGGCTGCTTTTGGAGTGCTAAATGTCTCCCACAATCTGACACCAGGAACATGGCCAGGTGAGTTTAGTTTCCCATGGAAAAGGGCCACCGTTCGTGTCCACCACGATCATCCGGCCACCTCGGCTTCAGCCTGCAAAAATGCCGTGGCATTCAAGATTTCTCCCACATGCAAGATGCCACACTTTGGAACTCTGGCTACTTCTGGAGTGCCAAATGTCTCCCACAATCTGACACCAGGAACATGGCCAGGTGAGTTTAGTTTCCCATGGAAAAGGGCCACCGTTCGTGTCCACTACCCTCATCTTTCCCGATCCTGCTCCATCGGCTTTTGCTTGCAAAAATGCCGTGATATTCAAGATTTCTCCAGATGCAAGATGCCACGTTTTGGAACTCGGGCTGCTTTTGGAGTGCTAAATGTCTCCCACAATCTGACACCAGGAACATGGCCAGGTGAGTTTAGTTTCCCATGGAAAAGGGCCACCGTTTGTGTCCACTACCCTCATCTTTCCCGATCCTGCTCCATCGGCTTTTGCCTGCAAAAATGCCGTGGCATTCAAAATTTCTCCCAGATGCAAGATGCCACATTTTGGAACTCGGGCTGCTTTTGGAGTGCCAAATGTCTCCCACAATCTGACACCAGGAACATGGCCAGGTGAGTTTAGTTTCCCATGGAAAAGGGCCACCGTTCGTGTCCACCACGATCATCCTGCCCTATCGGCTTCTGCTGCAAAAATACCGTGCCATTCAAGATTCTCCCAGATGCAAGATGCCACATTTTGGAACTCGGGCTGCTTTTGGAGGGCCAAATGTCTCCCACAATCTGACATCAGGAACATGGCCAGGTGAGTTTAGTTTCCCATGGAGAAGGGCCACCGTTCATGTCCACCACCCTCATGCTGCCCAATCCTGCCCTCTTGGGTTCGGCCTGCAAAAATGCCGTGGCATTCAAGATTTCTCCCAGATGCAAGATGCCACATTTTGGAACTCGGGCTGCTTTTGGAGTGCCAAATGTCTCCCACAATCTGACACCAGGAACATGGCCAGGTGAGTTTAGTTTCCCATGGAAAAGGGCCACCGTTCGTGTCCATCACCCTCATCCAGCAACCTCGGCTTCTGCCTGCAAAAATACCGTGGCATTCAAGATTTCTCCCACATGCAAGATGCCACATTTTGGAACTCGGGCTGCTCTTGGAGTGCCAAATGTCTCCCACAATCTGACATCAGGAACATGGCCAGGTGAGTTTAGTTTCCCATGGAAAAGGGCCACCGTTCATGTCCACCACCCTCATCCTGCGCAATCCTGCCCTATTGGCTTCGGCCTGCAAAAATGCCGTGGCATTCAAGATTTCTCCCACATGCAAGATGCCACATTTTGGAACTCGGGCTGCTTTTGGAGTGCCAAATGTCTCCCACAATCTGACACCAGGAACATGGCCAAGTGAGTTTAGTTTCCCATGGAAAAGGGCCACCGTTCGTGTCCACCACCCTCATCCAGCCACCTCGGCTTCTGCCTGCCAAAATGCCGTGGCATTCAAGATTTCTCCCAGATGAGAGATGCCACATTTGGAACTCGGACTGCTTTTGGAGTGCCAAATGTCTCCCACAATCTGACATCAGGAACATGGCCAGGTGAGTTTAGTTTCCCATGGAAAAGGGCCACCGTTCGTGTCCACCACCCTCATCCTGCCCAATCCTGCCCTATCGGCTTCGGCCTGTAAAAATGCCGTGGCATTCAAGATTTCTCCCAAATGCAAGATGCCACATTTTGGAACTCCGGCTGCTTTTGGAGTGCCAAATGTCTCCCACAATCTGACACCAGGAACATGGCCAGGTGAGTTTAGTTTCCCATGGAAAAGGGCCACCGTTCGTGTCCACTACCCTCATCTTTCCCGATCCTGCTCCATCGGCTTTTGCTTGCAAAAATGCCGTGGCATTCAAGATTTCTCCCAGATGCAAGATGCCACGTTTTGGAACTCGGGCTGCTTTTGGAGTGCTAAATGTCTCCCACAATCTGACACCAGGAACATGGCCAGGTGAGTTTAGTTTCCCATGGAAAAGGGCCACCGTTCGTGTCCACCACGATCATCCGGCCACCTCGGCTTCAGCCTGCAAAAATGCCGTGGCATTCAAGATTTCTCCCACATGCAAGATGCCACACTTTGGAACTCTGGCTACTTCTGGAGTGCCAAATGTCTCCCACAATCTGACACCAGGAACATGGCCAGGTGAGTTTAGTTTCCCATGGAAAAGGGCCACCGTTCGTGTCCACTACCCTCATCTTTCCCGATCCTACTCCATCGGCTTTTGCCTGCAAAAATGCCGTGGCATTCAAGATTTCTCCCAGATGCATAATGCCACGTTTTGGAACTCAGGCTGCTTTTGGAGTGCTAAATGTCTCCCACAATCTGACACCAGGAACATGGCCAGGTGAGTTTAGTTTCCCATGGAAAAGGGCCACCGTTCGTGTCCACCACGATCATCCTGCCCTATCGGCTTCTGCCTGCAAAAATACCGTGGCATTCAAGACTTCTCCCACATGCAAGATGCCACATTTTGGAACTCGGGCTGCTTTTGGAGTGCCAAATGTCTCCCACAATCTGACATCAGGAACATGGCCAGGTGAGTTTAGTTTCCCATGGAAAAGGGCCACCGATCATGTCCACCACCCTCATCCTGCCACCTTTGCTTCGGCCTGAAAAATGCCGTGGAATTCAAGATTTCTCCCACATGCAAGATGCCACATTTTGGAACTCGGGCTGCTTTTGGAGTGCCAAATGTCTCCCACAATCTGACACCAGGAACATGGCCAGGTGAGTTTAGTTTCCCATGGAAAAGGGCCACCGTTCGTGTCCACCACCCTCATCCTGCCACCTTTGCTTCGGCCTGAAAAATGCCGTGGAATTCAAGATTTCTCCCACATGCAAGATGCCACATTTTGGAACTCGGGCTGCTTTTGGAGTGCCAAATGTCTCCCACAATCTGACACCAGGAACATGGCCAGGTGAGTTTAGTTTCCTATGGAAAAGGGCCACCGTTCGTGTCCACCACCCTCATCCTGCCCAATCCTGCCATATCGGCTTCGGCCTGCAAAAATGCCATGGCATTCAAGATTTCTCCCAGATGCAAGATGCCACATTTTGGAACTCGGGCTGCTTTTGGAGTGCCAAATGTCTCCCACAATCTGACACCAGGAACATGGCCAGGTGAGTTTAGTTTCCCATGGAAAAGGGCTAACGTTCGTGTCCACCACTCTCATCCGGCCACCTCGGCTTCTGCCTGTAAAAATGCCGTGGCATTCAAGATTTCTCCCACATGCAAGATGCCACATTTTGGAACTCAGGCTGCTTTTGGAGTGCCAAATGTCTCCCACAACCTGACACCAGGAACATGGCCAGGTGAGTTTAGTTTCCCATGGAAAAGGGCCACCCTTCGTGTCCACCACCCTCATCCCGCCACCTCGGCTTCGGCCTGCAAACATGCGGTGGCATTCAAGATTTCTCTTACATGCAAGATACCACATTTTGGAACTCTGGCTGCTTTTGGAGTGCCAAATGTCTCCCACAATCTGACACCAGGAACATGGCCAGGTGAGTTTAGTTTCCCATGGAAAAGAGCTAAAGTTCGTGTCCACCACCCTCATCCTGCCCAATCCTGCCATATCGGCTTCGGCCTGCAAAAATGCCATGGCATTCAAGATTTCTCCCAGATGCAAGATGCCACATTTTGGAACTCGGGCTGCTTTTGGAGTGCCAAATGTCTCCCACAATCTGACACCAGGAACATGGCCAGGTGAGTTTAGTTTCCCATGGAAAAGGGCCACCCTTCTTGTCTACCACCCTCATCCGGCCACCTCAACTTCGGCCTGCAAAAATGCCGTGGCATTCAAGATTTCTCTTACATGCAAGATACCACATTTTGGAACTCTGGCTGCTTTTGGAGTGCCAAATGTCTCCCACAATCTGACACCAGGAACATGGCCAGGTGAGTTTAGTTTCCCATGGAAAAGAGCTAAAGTTCGTGTCCACCACCCTCATCCTGCCCAATCCTGCCCTATCGACTTCGGCCTGCAAAAATGCCGTGGCATTCAAGATTTCTCCCACATGCAAGATGCCACATTTTAGAACTCGGGCTGCTTTTGGAGTGCCAAATGTCTCCCACAATCTGACACCACGAATATGGCCAGGTGAGTTTCGTTTCCCATGGAAAAGGGCCACCGTTCGTGTACACCATACTCATCCTTCCCAATCCTGCCCTAAAGGATTGGCCCTGCAAAAATGCCGTGGCATTCAAGATTTCTCCCAGATGCAAGATTCCACATTTTGGAACTCGGGCTGCTTTTGGAGTGCCAAATGTCTCCCACAATCTGACACCAGGAACATGGCCAAGTGAGTTTAGTTTCCCATGGAAAAGGGCCACCGTTCGTGTCCACCACCCTCATCCAGCCACCTCGGCTTCGGCCTGCAAAAATTCCGTGGCATTCAAGATTTCTCCTAGATGCAAGATGCCACATTTTAGAACTCTGGCTGCTTTTGGAGTGCCAAATGTCTCCCACAATCTGACATCAGGAACATGGCCAGGTGAGTTTAGTTTCCCATGGAAAAGGGCCACCGTTCGTGTCCACCACCCTCATCCTGTCCAATCCTGCCCTAAGGGGTTCGGCCTGCAAAAATGCCGTGGCATTCAAGATTTCTCCCAGATGCAAGATGCCACATTTTTAGAACTCGGGCTGCTTTTGGAGTGCCAAATGTCTCCCACAATCTGACACCAGGAACATGGCCAGGTGAGTTTAGTTTCCCATTGAAAAGGGCCACCGTTCGTGTCCACCACCCTCATCCTGCCCAATCCTGCCCTATTGGCATCTGCCTGTTAAAAATGCCGTGGCATTCAAGATTTCTCCCACATGCAAGATGCCACATTTTGGAACTCTGGCTGCTTTTGGAGTGCCAAATGTCTCCCACAATCTGACACCAGGAACATGGCCAGGTGAGTTTAGTTTCCCATGGAAAAGGGCCACCATTCGTGTCCACCACCCTCATCCTGCCCAATCCTGCCTTATCGGCTTTTGCCTGCAAAAATGCGGTGGCATTCAAGATTTCTCCCACATGCAAGATGCCACATTTTGGAACTCGGCTGCTTTTGGAGTGCCAAATGTCTCCCACAATCTGACATCAGGAACATGGCCAGGTGAGTTTAGTTTCCCATGGAAAAGGGCCACCGTTCGTGTCCACCACCCTCATCCGGCCACCTCGGCTTCGGCCTGCAAAAATGCCGTGGCATTCAAGATTTCTCCCAGATGCAAGATGCCACATTTTGGAACTCGGGCTGCTTTTGGAGTGCCAAATGTCTCCCACAATCTGACACCAGGAACATGGCCAGGTGAGTTTAGTTTCCCATGGAAAAGGGCCACCGTTCTTGTCTACCACCCTCATCCGGCCACCTCAACTTCGGCCTGCAAAAATGCCGTGGCATTCAAGATTTCTCCCAGATGCAAGATGCCACATTTGGAACTCAGGCTGCTTTTGGAGTGCCAAATGTCTGCCACAATCTGACACCAGGAACATGGCCAGGTGAGTTTAGATTCCCATGGAAAAGGGCCACCGTTCGTGTCCACCACCCTCATCTTTCCCGATCCTGCTCCATCGGCTTTTGCCTGCAAAAATGCCGTGGCATTCAAAATTTCTCCCAGATGCAAGATGCCACGTTTTGGAACTCGGGCTGCTTTTGGAGTGCCAAATGTCTCCCACAATCTGACACCAGGAACATGGCCAGGTGAGTTTAGTTTCCCATGGAAAAGGGCCACCGTTCGTGTCCACCACGATCATCCTGCCCTATCGGCTTCTGCCTGTAAAAATGCGGGTGGCGATCAAGATTTGTCCCAGATGCAAGATGCCACATTTTGGAACTCGGGCTGCTTTTGGAGTGCCAAATGTCTCCCACAAACTGACACCAGGAACATGGCCAGGTGAGTTTAGTTTCCCATGGAAAAGGGCCACCGTTCGTGTCCACTACCCTCATCTTTCCCGATCCTGCTCCATCGGCTTTTGCCTGCAAAAATGCCGTGGCATTCAAGATTTCTCCCAGATGCATAATGCCACGTTTTGGAACTCAGGCTGCTTTTGGAGTGCTAAATGTCTCCCACAATCTGACACCAGGAACATGGCCAGGTGAGTTTAGTTTCCCATGGAAAAGGGCCACCGTTCGTGTCCACCACGATCATCCTGCCCTATCGGCTTCTGCCTGCAAAAATACCGTGGCATTCAAGACTTCTCCCACATGCAAGATGCCACATTTTGGAACTCGGGCTGCTTTTGGAGTGCCAAATGTCTCCCACAATCTGACATCAGGAACATGGCCAGGTGAGTTTAGTTTCCCATGGAAAAGGGCCACCGATCATGTCCACCACCCTCATCCTGCCACCTTTGCTTCGGCCTGAAAAATGCCGTGGAATTCAAGATTTCTCCCACATGCAAGATGCCACATTTTGGAACTCGGGCTGCTTTTGGAGTGCCAAATGTCTCCCACAATCTGACACCAGGAACATGGCCAGGTGAGTTTAGTTTCCCATGGAAAAGGGCCACCGTTCGTGTCCACCACCCTCATCCAGCCACCTCGGCTTCGGCCTGCAAAATGCCGTGGCATTGAAGATTTCTCTCACAGGCAAGATGCCACATTTTGGAACTCGGGCTGCTTCTGGAGTGCCAAATGTCTCCCACAATCTGACACCAGGAACATGGCCAGGTGAGTTTAGTTTCCTATGGAAAAGGGCCACCGTTCGTGTCCACCACCCTCATCCTGCCCAATCCTGCCATATCGGCTTCGGCCTGCAAAAATGCCATGGCATTCAAGATTTCTCCCAGATGCAAGATGCCACATTTTGGAACTCGGGCTGCTTTTGGAGTGCCAAATGTCTCCCACAATCTGACACCAGGAACATGGCCAGGTGAGTTTAGTTTCCCATGGAAAAGGGCTAACGTTCGTGTCCACCACTCTCATCCGGCCACCTCGGCTTCTGCCTGTAAAAATGCCGTGGCATTCAAGATTTCTCTCCACATGCAAGATGCCACATTTTGGAACTCGGGCTGCTTTTGGAGTGCCAAATGTCTCCCACAATCTGACACCAGGAACATGGCCAGGTGAGTTTAGTTTCCCATGGAAAAGGGCCACCCTTCGTGTCCACCACCCTCATCCCGCCACCTCGGCTTCGGCCTGCAAACATGCGGTGGCATTCAAGATTTCTCTTACATGCAAGATACCACATTTTGGAACTCGGGCTGCTTTTGGAGTGCCAAATGTCTCCCACAATCTGACACCAGGAACATGGCCAGGTGAGTTTAGTTTCCCATGGAAAAGAGCTAAAGTTCGTGTCCACCACCCTCATCCTGCCCAATCCTGCCATATCGGCTTCGGCCTGCAAAAATGCCATGGCATTCAAGATTTCTCCCAGATGCAAGATGCCACATTTTGGAACTCGGGCTGCTTTTGGAGTGCCAAATGTCTCCCACAATCTGACACCAGGAACATGGCCAGGTGAGTTTAGTTTCCCATGGAAAAGGGCCACCGTTCTTGTCTACCACCCTCATCCGGCCACCTCAACTTCGGCCTGCAAAAATGCCGTGGCATTCAAGATTTCTCTTACATGCAAGATACCACATTTTGGAACTCTGGCTGCTTTTGGAGTGCCAAATGTCTCCCACAATCTGACACCAGGAACATGGCCAGGTGAGTTTAGTTTCCCATGGAAAAGAGCTAAAGTTCGTGTCCACCACCCTCATCCTGCCCAATCCTGCCCTATCGACTTCGGCCTGCAAAAATGCCGTGGCATTCAAGATTTCTCCCACATGCAAGATGCCACATTTTAGAACTCGGGCTGCTTTTGGAGTGCCAAATGTCTCCCACAATCTGACCACCAGGAATATGGCCAGGTGAGTTTCGTTTCCCATGGAAAAGGGCCACCGTTCGTGTACACCATACTCATCCTTCCCAATCCTGCCCTAAAGGATTGGCCCTGCAAAAATGCCGTGGCATTCAAGATTTCTCCCAGATGCAAGATTCCACATTTTGGAACTCGGGCTGCTTTTGGAGTGCCAAATGTCTCCCACAATCTGACACCAGGAACATGGCCAAGTGAGTTTAGTTTCCCATGGAAAAGGGCCACCGTTCGTGTCCACCACCCTCATCCAGCCACCTCGGCTTCGGCCTGCAAAAATTCCGTGGCATTCAAGATTTCTCCTAGATGCAAGATGCCACATTTTAGAACTCGGGCTGCTTTTGGAGTGCCAAATGTCTCCCACAATCTGACATCAGGAACATGGCCAGGTGAGTTTAGTTTCCCATGGAAAAGGGCCACCGTTCGTGTCCACCACCCTCATCCTGTCCAATCCTGCCCTAAGGGGTTCGGCCTGCAAAAAATGCCGTGGCATTCAAGATTTCTCCCAGATGCAAGATGCCACATTTTTAGAACTCGGGCTGCTTTTGGAGTGCCAAATGTCTCCCACAATCTGACACCAGGAACATGGCCAGGTGAGTTTAGTTTCCCATGGAAAAGGGCCACCGTTCGTGTCCACCACCCTCATCCTGCCCAATCCTGCCCTATTGGCATCTGCCTGTTAAAAATGCCGTGCCATTCAAGATTTCTCCCACATGCAAGATGCCACATTTTGGAACTCTGGCTGCTTTTGGAGTGCCAAATGTCTCCCACAATCTGACACCCAGGAACATGGCCAGGTGAGTTTAGTTTCCCATGGAAAAGGGCCACCATTCGTGTCCACCACCCTCATCCTGCCCAATCCTGCCTTATCGGCTTTTGCCTGCAAAAATGCGGTGGCATTCAAGATTTCTCCCACATGCAAGATGCCACATTTTGGAACTCGGACTGCTTTTGGAGTGCCAAATGTCTCCCACAATCTGACACCAGGAACATGGCCAGGTGAGTTTAGTTTCCCATGGAAAAGGGCCACCGTTCGTGTCCACCACCCTCATCCGGCCACCTCGGCTTCGGCCTGCAAAAATGCCGTGGCATTCAAGATTTCTCCCAGATGCAAGATGCCACATTTTGGAACTCGGGCTGCTTTTGGAGTGCCAAATGTCTCCCACAATCTGACACCAGGAACATGGCCAGGTGAGTTTAGTTTCCCATGGAAAAGGGCCACCGTTCTTGTCTACCACCCTCATCCGGCCACCTCAACTTCGGCCTGCAAAAATGCCGTGGCATTCAAGATTTCTCCCAGATGCAAGATGCCACATTTTGGAACTCAGGCTGCTTTTGGAGTGCCAAATGTCTGCCACAATCTGACACCAGGAACATGGCCAGGTGAGTTTAGATTCCCATGGAAAAGGGCCACCGTTCGTGTCCACCACCCTCATCTTTCCCGATCCTGCTCCATCGGCTTTTGCCTGCAAAAATGCCGTGGCATTCAAAATTTCTCCCAGATGCAAGATGCCACGTTTTGAACTCGGGCTGCTTTTGGAGTGCCAAATGTCTCCCACAATCTGACACCAGGAACATGGCCAGGTGAGTTTAGTTTCCCATGGAAAAGGCCACCGTTCGTGTCCACCACGATCATCCTGCCCTATCGGCTTCTGCCTGTAAAAATGCGGTGGCGATCAAGATTTGTCCCAGATGCAAGATGCCACATTTTGGAACTCGGGCTGCTTTTGGAGTGCCAAATGTCTCCCACAAACTGACACCAGGAACATGGCCAGGTGAGTTTAGTTTCCCATGGAAAAGGGCCACCGTTCGTGTCCACCACCCTCATCCAGCCACCTTGGCTTCGGCCTGCAAAATGCCGTGGCATTCAAGATTTTTCTCACAGGCAAGATGCCACATTTTGGAACTCGGGCTGCTTCTGGAGTGCCAAATGTCTCCCACAATCTGACACCAGGAACATGGCCAGGTGAGTTTAGTTTCCCATGGAAAAGGGCCACCGTTCGTGTCCACCACCCTCATCCTGCCCAATCCTGCCCTATCGGCTTTGGCCTGCAAAAATGCCGTGGCATTCAAGATTTCTCCCAGATGCAAGATGCCACATTTTGGAACTCAGGCTGCTTCTCGAGTGCGAAATGTCTCCCACAATCTGACATCAGGAACATGGCCAGGTGAGTTTAGTTTCCCATGGGAAAGGGCCACCGTTCGTGTCCACCACCCTCATCCTGTCCAATCCTGCCCTAAGGGGTTCGGCCTGCAAAAATGCCGTGGCATTCAAGATTTCTCCCAGATGCAAGATGCCACATTTTTAGAACTCGGGCTGCTTTTGGAGTGCCAAATGTCTCCCACAATCTGACACCAGGAACATGGCCAGGTGAGTTTAGTTTCCCATGGAAAAGGGCCACCGTTCGTGTCCACCACCCTCATCCTGCCCAATCCTGCCCTATTGGCATCTGCCTGTTAAAAATGCCGTGCCATTCAAGATTTCTCCCACATGCAAGATGCCACATTTTGGAACTCAGGCTGCTTTTGGAGTGCCAAATGTCACCCACAATCTGACACCAGGAACATGGCCAGGTGAGTTTAGTTTCCTATGGAAAAGGGCCACCGTTTGTGTCCACCACCCTCATCCTGCCCAATCCTGCCTTATCGGCTTTTGCCTGCAAAAATTCCGTGGCATTCAAGATTTCTCCTAGATGCAAGATGCCACATTTTGGAACTCGGGCTGCTTTTGGAGTGCCAAATGTCTCCCACAATCTGACACCAGGAACATGGCCAGGTGAGTTTAGTTTCCCATGGAAAAGGGCCACCGTTCGTGTACACCATACTCATCTTTCCCAATCCTGCCCTAAAGGATTGGCCCTGCAAAAATGCCGTGGCATTCAAGATTTCTCCCAGATGCAAGATGCCACATTTTGGAACTCGGGCTGCTTTTGGAGTGCCAAATGTCTCCCACAATCTGACACCAGGAACATGGCCAGGTGAGTTTAGTTTCCCATGGAAAAGGGCCACCGTTCGTGTCCACCACCCTCATCCTGTCCAATCCTGTCCTAAGGGGTTCGGCTTGCAAAAATGCCGTGGCATTCAAGATTTCTCCCAGATGCAAGATGCCACATTTTTAGAACTCGGGCTGCTTTTGGAGTGCCAAATGTCTCCCACAATCTGACACCAGGAACATGGCCAGGTGAGTTTAGTTTCCCATGGAAAAGGGCCACCGTTCGTGTCCAACACCCTCATCCTGCCCAATCCTGCCCTATTGGCATCTGCCTGTTAAAAATGCCGTGGCATTCAAGATTTCTCCCACATGCAAGATGCCACATTTTGGAACTCGGGCTGCTTTTGGAGTGCCAAATGTCTCCCACAATCTGACACCAGGAACATGGCCAGGTGAGTTTAGTTTCCCATGGAAAAGGGCCACCGTTCGTGTCCACCACCCTCATCCTGCCCAATCCTGCCTTATCGGCTTTTGCCTGCAAAAATGCGGTGGCATTCAAGATTTCTCCCACATGCAAGATGCCACATTTTGGAACTCGGGCTGCTTTTGGAGTGCCAAATGTCTCCCACAATCTGACATCAGGAACATGGCCAGGTGAGTTTAGTTTCCCATGGAAAAGGGCCACCGTTCGTGTCCACCACCCTCATCCGGCCACCTCGGCTTCGGCCTGCAAAAATGCCGTGGCATTCAAGATTTCTCCCACATGCAAGATGCCACATTTTGGAACTCGGGCTGCTTTTTGAGTGCCAAATGTCTCCCACAATCTGACACCAGGAACATGGCCAGGTGAGTTTAGTTTCCCATGGAAAAGGGCCACCGTTCGTGTCTACCACCCTCATCCAGCCACCTCAACTTCGGCCTGCAAAAATGCCGTGGCATTCAAGATTTCTCCCAGATGCAAGATGCCACATTTTGGAACTCAGGCTGCTTTTGGAGTGCCAAATGTCTGCCACAATCTGACACCAGGAACATGGCCAGGTGAGTTTAGTTTCCCATGGAAAAGGGCCACCGTTCGTGTCCACCACCCTCATCCTGCCCTATCGGCTTCTGCCTGCAAAAATACCGTGGCATTCAAGATTTCTCCCAGATGCAAGATGCCACATTTTGGAACTCGGGCTGCTTTTGGAGTGCCAAATGTCTCCCACAATCTGACATCAGGAACATGGCCATGTGAGTTTAGTTTCCCATGGAAAAGGGCCACCGTTCGTGTCCACCACCCTCATCCTTCCCAATCCTGCCCTAAAGGATTGGCCCTGCAAAAATGCCGTGGCATTCAAGATTTCTCCCAGATGCAAGATGCCACATTTTGGAACTCGGGCTGCTTTTGGAGTGCCAAATGTCTCCCACAATCTGACATCAGGAACATGGCCATGTGAGTTTAGTTTCCCATGGAAAAGGGCCACCGTTCGTGTCCACCACCCTCATCCTGTCCAATCCTGCCCTAAGGGGTTCGGCCTGCAAAAATGCCGTGGCATTCAAGATTTCTCCCACATGCAAGATGCCACATTTTTAGAACTCGGGCTGCTTTTGGAGTGCCAAATGTCTCCCACAATCTGACACCAGGAACATGGCCAGGTGAGTTTAGTTTCCCATGGAAAAGGGCCACCGTTCGTGTCCACCACCCTCATCCTGCCCAATCCTGCCCTATTGGCATCTGCCTGTTAAAAATGCCGTGGCATTCAAGATTTCTCCCACATGCAAGATGCCACATTTTGGAACTCTGGCTGCTTTTGGAGTGCCAAATGTCTCCCACAATCTGACATCAGGAACATGGCCAGGTGAGTTTAGTTTCCCATGTAAAAGGGCCACCGTTCATGTCCACCACCCTCATCCTGCGCAATCCTGCCCTATTGGCTTCGGCCTGCAAACATGCGGTGGCATTCAAGATTTCTCCCAGATGCAAGATGCCACATTTTGGAACTCTGGCTGCTTTTGGAGTGCCAAATGTCTCCCACAATCTGACACCAGGAACATGGCCAAGTGAGTTTAGTTTCCCATGGAAAAGGGCCACCGTTTGTGTCCACCACCCTCATCCAGGAACCTCGGCTTTTGCCTGCAAAAATGCGGTGGCATTCAAGATTTCTCCCACATGCAAGATGCCACATTTTGGAACTCAGGATGCTTTTGGAGTGCCAAATGTCTCCCACAATCTGACATCAGGAACATGGCCAGGTGAGTTTAGTTTCCCATGTAAAAGGGGCACCGTTCATGTCCACCACCCTCATCCTGCGCAATCCTGCCCTATTGGCTTCGGCCTGCAAAAATGCCCTGGCATTCAAGATTTCTCCCACATGCAAGATGCCACATTTTGGAACTCTGGCTGCTTTTGGAGTGCCAAATGTCTCCCACAATCTGACACCAGGAACATGGCCAGGTGAGTTTAGTTTCCCATGGAAAAGGGCCACCGTTCTTGTCTACCACCCTCATCCGGCCACCTCAACTTCGGCCTGCAAAAATGCCGTGGCATTCAAGATTTCTCCCAGATGCAAGATGCCACATTTTGGAACTCAGGCTGCTTTTGGAGTGCCAAATGTCTGCCACAATCTGACACCAGGAACATGGCCAGGTGAGTTTAGATTCCCATGGAAAAGGGCCACCGTTCGTGTCCACCACCCTCATCTTTCCCGATCCTGCTCCATCGGCTTTTGCCTGCAAAAATGCCGTGGCATTCAAAATTTCTCCCAGATGCAAGATGCCACGTTTTGGAACTCGGGCTGCTTTTGGAGTGCCAAATGTCTCCCACAATCTGACACCAGGAACATGGCCAGGTGAGTTTAGTTTCCCATGGAAAAGGGCCACCGTTCGTGTCCACCACGATCATCCTGCCCTATCGGCTTCTGCCTGTAAAAATGCGGTGGCGATCAAGATTTGTCCCAGATGCAAGATGCCACATTTTGGAACTCGGGCTGCTTTTGGAGTGCCAAATGTCTCCCACAAACTGACACCAGGAACATGGCCAGGTGAGTTTAGTTTCCCATGGAAAAGGGCCACCGTTCGTGTCCACCACCCTCATCCAGCCACCTTGGCTTCGGCCTGCAAAATGCCGTGGCATTCAAGATTTTTCTCACAGGCAAGATGCCACATTTTGGAACTCGGGCTGCTTCTGGAGTGCCAAATGTCTCCCACAATCTGACACCAGGAACATGGCCAGGTGAGTTTAGTTTCCCATGGAAAAGGGCCACCGTTCGTGTCCACCACCCTCATCCTGCCCAATCCTGCCCTATCGGCTTTGGCCTGCAAAAATGCCGTGGCATTCAAGATTTCTCCCAGATGCAAGATGCCACATTTTGGAACTCAGGCTGCTTCTCGAGTGCGAAATGTCTCCCACAATCTGACATCAGGAACATGGCCAGGTGAGTTTAGTTTCCCATGGGAAAGGGCCACCGTTCGTGTCCACCACCCTCATCCTGTCCAATCCTGCCCTAAGGGGTTCGGCCTGCAAAAATGCCGTGGCATTCAAGATTTCTCCCAGATGCAAGATGCCACATTTTTAGAACTCGGGCTGCTTTTGGAGTGCCAAATGTCTCCCACAATCTGACACCAGGAACATGGCCAGGTGAGTTTAGTTTCCCATGGAAAAGGGCCACCGTTCGTGTCCACCACCCTCATCCTGCCCAATCCTGCCCTATTGGCATCTGCCTGTTAAAAATGCCGTGCCATTCAAGATTTCTCCCACATGTAAGATGCCACATTTTGGAACTCAGGCTGCTTTTGGAGTGCCAAATGTCACCCACAATCTGACACCAGGAACATGGCCAGGTGAGTTTAGTTTCCTATGGAAAAGGGCCACAGTTTGTGTCCACCACCCTCATCCTGCCCAATCCTGCCTTATCGGCTTTTGCCTGCAAAAATTCCGTGGCATTCAAGATTTCTCCTAGATGCAAGATGCCACATTTTGGAACTCGGGCTGCTTTTGGAGTGCCAAATGTCTCCCACAATCTGACACCAGGAACATGGCCAGGTGAGTTTAGTTTCCCATGGAAAAGGGCCACCGTTCGTGTACACCATACTCATCCTTCCCAATCCTGCCCTAAAGGATTGGCCCTGCAAAAATGCCGTGGCATTCAAGATTTCTCCCAGATGCAAGATGCCACATTTTGGAACTCGGGCTGCTTTTGGAGTGCCAAATGTCTCCCACAATCTGACACCAGGAACATGGCCAGGTGAGTTTAGTTTCCCATGGAAAAGGGCCACCGTTCGTGTCCACCACCCTCATCCTGTCCAATCCTGTCCTAAGGGGTTCGGCTTGCAAAAATGCCGTGGCATTCAAGATTTCTCCCAGATGCAAGATGCCACATTTTTAGAACTCGGGCTGCTTTTGGAGTGCCAAATGTCTCCCACAATCTGACACCAGGAACATGGCCAGGTGAGTTTAGTTTCCCATGGAAAAGGGCCACCGTTCGTGTCCAACACCCTCATCCTGCCCAATCCTGCCCTATTGGCATCTGCCTGTTAAAAATGCCGTGGCATTCAAGATTTCTCCCACATGCAAGATGCCACATTTTGGAACTCGGGCTGCTTTTGGAGTGCCAAATGTCTCCCACAATCTGACACCAGGAACATGGCCAGGTGAGTTTAGTTTCCCATGGAAAAGGGCCACCGTTCGTGTCCACCACCCTCATCCTGCCCAATCCTGCCTTATCGGCTTTTGCCTGCAAAAATGCGGTGGCATTCAAGATTTCTCCCACATGCAAGATGCCACATTTTGGAACTCGGGCTGCTTTTGGAGTGCCAAATGTCTCCCACAATCTGACATCAGGAACATGGCCAGGTGAGTTTAGTTTCCCATGGAAAAGGGCCACCGTTCGTGTCCACCACCCTCATCCGGCCACCTCGGCTTCGGCCTGCAAAAATGCCGTGGCATTCAAGATTTCTCCCACATGCAAGATGCCACATTTTGGAACTCGGGCTGCTTTTTGAGTGCCAAATGTCTCCCACAATCTGACACCAGGAACATGGCCAGGTGAGTTTAGTTTCCCATGGAAAAGGGCCACCGTTCGTGTCTACCACCCTCATCCAGCCACCTCAACTTCGGCCTGCAAAAATGCCGTGGCATTCAAGATTTCTCCCAGATGCAAGATGCCACATTTTGGAACTCAGGCTGCTTTTGGAGTGCCAAATGTCTGCCACAATCTGACACCAGGAACATGGCCAGGTGAGTTTAGTTTCCCATGGAAAAGGGCCACCGTTCGTGTCCACCACCCTCATCCTGCCCTATCGGCTTCTGCCTGCAAAAATACCGTGGCATTCAAGATTTCTCCCAGATGCAAGATGCCACATTTTGGAACTCGGGCTGCTTTTGGAGTGCCAAATGTCTCCCACAATCTGACATCAGGAACATGGCCATGTGAGTTTAGTTTCCCATGGAAAAGGGCCACCGTTCGTGTCCACCACCCTCATCCTTCCCAATCCTGCCCTAAAGGATTGGCCCTGCAAAAATGCCGTGGCATTCAAGATTTCTCCCAGATGCAAGATGCCACATTTTGGAACTCGGGCTGCTTTTGGAGTGCCAAATGTCTCCCACAATCTGACATCAGGAACATGGCCATGTGAGTTTAGTTTCCCATGGAAAAGGGCCACCGTTCGTGTCCACCACCCTCATCCTGTCCAATCCTGCCCTAAGGGGTTCGGCCTGCAAAAATGCCGTGGCATTCAAGATTTCTCCCACATGCAAGATGCCACATTTTTAGAACTCGGGCTGCTTTTGGAGTGCCAAATGTCTCCCACAATCTGACACCAGGAACATGGCCAGGTGAGTTTAGTTTCCCATGGAAAAGGGCCACCGTTCGTGTCCACCACCCTCATCCTGCCCAATCCTGCCCTATTGGCATCTGCCTGTTAAAAATGCCGTGGCATTCAAGATTTCTCCCACATGCAAGATGCCACATTTTGGAACTCTGGCTGCTTTTGGAGTGCCAAATGTCTCCCACAATCTGACATCAGGAACATGGCCAGGTGAGTTTAGTTTCCCATGTAAAAGGGCCACCGTTCATGTCCACCACCCTCATCCTGCGCAATCCTGCCCTATTGGCTTCGGCCTGCAAACATGCGGTGGCATTCAAGATTTCTCCCAGATGCAAGATGCCACATTTTGGAACTCTGGCTGCTTTTGGAGTGCCAAATGTCTCCCACAATCTGACACCAGGAACATGGCCAAGTGAGTTTAGTTTCCCATGGAAAAGGGCCACCGTTTGTGTCCACCACCCTCATCCAGGAACCTCGGCTTCTGCCTGCAAAAATACCGTGGCATTCAAGATTTCTCCCACATGCAAGATGCCACATTTTGGAACTCAGGATGCTTTTGGAGTGCCAAATGTCTCCCACAATCTGACATCAGGAACATGGCCAGGTGAGTTTAGTTTCCCATGTAAAAGGGGCACCGTTCATGTCCACCACCCTCATCCTGCGCAATCCTGCCCTATTGGCTTCGGCCTGCAAAAATGCCCTGGCATTCAAGATTTCTCCCACATGCAAGATGCCACATTTTGGAACTCGGGCTGCTTTTGGAGTGCCAAATGTCTCCCACAATCTGACACCAGGAACATGGCCAAGTGCGTTTAGTTTCCCATGGAAAAGGGCCACCGTTCGTGTCCACCACCCTCATCCAGCCACCTCGGCTTCTGCCTGCAAAAATGCCGTGGCATTCAAGATTTCTCCCAGATGCAAGATGCCACACTTTGGAACTCAGGCTGCTTTTGGAGTGCCAAATATCTCCCACAATCTGACACCAGGAACATGGCCAGGTGAGTGTAGTTTCCCATGGAAAAGGGCCACCGTTTGTGTCCACCACCCTCATCCTGCCCTATCGGCTTCTGCCTGCAAAAATGCCGTGGCATTCAAGATTTCTCCCAGATGCAAGATGCCACATTTTAGAACTCGGGCTGCTTTTGGAGTGCCAAATGTCTCCCACAATCTGACACCAGGAATATGGCCAGGTGAGTTTCGTTTCCCATGGAAAAGGGCCACCGTTCGTGTACACCATACTCATCCTTCCCAATCCTGCCCTAAAGGATTGGCCCTGCAAAAATGCCGTGGCATTCAAGATTTCTCCCAGATGCAAGATGCCACATTTTGGAACTCGGGCTGCTTTTGGAGTGCCAAATGTCTCCCACAATCTGACATCAGGAACATGGCCATGTGAGTTTAGTTTCCCATGGAAAAGGGCCACCGTTCGTGTCCACCACCCTCATCCTGTCCAATCCTGCCCTAAGGGGTTCGGCCTGCAAAAATGCCGTGGCATTCAAGATTTCTCCCAGATGCAAGATGCCACATTTTTAGAACTCGGGCTGCTTTTGGAGTGCCAAATGTCTCCCACAATCTGACACCAGGAACATGGCCAGGTGAGTTTAGTTTCCCATGGAAAAGGGCCACCGTTCGTGTCCACCACCCTCATCCTGCCCAATCCTGCCCTATTGGCATCTGCCTGTTAAAAATGCCGTGCCATTCAAGATTTCTCCCACATGCAAGATGCCACATTTTGGAACTCGGGCTGCTTTTGGAGTGCCAAATGTCTCCCACAATCTGACACCAGGAACATGGCCAGGTGAGTTTAGTTTCCCATGGAAAAGGGCCACCGTTCGTGTCCACCACCCTCATCCGGCCACCTCGGCTTCGGCCTGCAAAAATGCCGTGGCATTCAAGATTTCTCCCACATGCAAGATGCCACATTTTGGAACTCGGGCTGCTTTTTGAGTGCCAAATGTCTCCCACAATCTGACACCAGGAACATGGCCAGGTGAGTTTAGTTTCCCATGGAAAAGGGCCACCGTTCGTGTCCACCACCCTCATCCGGCCACCTCAACTTCGGCCTGCAAAAATGCCGTGGCATTCAAGATTTCTCCCACATGCAAGATGCCACATTTTGGAACTCAGGCTGCTTTTGGAGTGCCAAATGTCTGCCACAATCTGACACCAGGAACATGGCCAGGTGAGTTTAGATTCCCATGGAAAAGGGCCACCGTTCGTGTCCACCACCCTCATCTTTCCCGATCCTGCTCCATCGGCTTTTGCCTGCAAAAATGCCGTGGCATTCAAAATTTCTCCCAGATGCAAGATGCCACGTTTTGGAACTCGGGCTGCTTTTGGAGTGCCAAATGTCTCCCACAATCTGACACCAGGAACATGGCCAGGTGAGTTTAGTTTCCCATGGAAAAGGGCCACCGTTCGTGTCCACCACGATCATCCTGCCCTATCGGCTTCTGCCTGTAAAAATGCGGTGGCGATCAAGATTTGTCCCAGATGCAAGATGCCACATTTTGGAACTCGGGCTGCTTTTGGAGTGCCAAATGTCTCCCACAAACTGACACCAGGAACATGGCCAGGTGAGTTTAGTTTCCCATGGAAAAGGGCCACCGTTCGTGTCCACCACCCTCATCCAGCCACCTTGGCTTCGGCCTGCAAAATGCCGTGGCATTCAAGATTTTTCTCACAGGCAAGATGCCACATTTTGGAACTCGGGCTGCTTCTGGAGTGCCAAATGTCTCCCACAATCTGACACCAGGAACATGGCCAGGTGAGTTTAGTTTCCCATGGAAAAGGGCCACCGTTCGTGTCCACCACCCTCATCCTGCCCAATCCTGCCCTATCGGCTTCGGCCTGCAAAAATGCCGTGGCATTCAAGATTTCTCCCAGATGCAAGATGCCACATTTTGGAACTCAGGCTGCTTCTCGAGTGCGAAATGTCTCCCACAATCTGACATCAGGAACATGGCCAGGTGAGTTTAGTTTCCCATGGGAAAGGGCCACCGTTCGTGTCCACCACCCTCATCCTGTCCAATCCTGCCCTAAGGGGTTCGGCCTGCAAAAATGCCGTGGCATTCAAGATTTCTCCCAGATGCAAGATGCCACATTTTTAGAACTCGGGCTGCTTTTGGAGTGCCAAATGTCTCCCACAATCTGACACCAGGAACATGGCCAGGTGAGTTTAGTTTCCCATGGAAAAGGGCCACCGTTCGTGTCCACCACCCTCATCCTGCCCAATCCTGCCCTATTGGCATCTGCCTGTTAAAAATGCCGTGCCATTCAAGATTTCTCCCACATGCAAGATGCCACATTTTGGAACTCAGGCTGCTTTTGGAGTGCCAAATGTCACCCACAATCTGACACCAGGAACATGGCCAGGTGAGTTTAGTTTCCTATGGAAAAGGGCCACCGTTTGTGTCCACCACCCTCATCCTGCCCAATCCTGCCTTATCGGCTTTTGCCTGCAAAAATTCCGTGGCATTCAAGATTTCTCCTAGATGCAAGATGCCACATTTTGGAACTCGGGCTGCTTTTGGAGTGCCAAATGTCTCCCACAATCTGACACCAGGAACATGGCCAGGTGAGTTTAGTTTCCCATGGAAAAGGGCCACCGTTCGTGTACACCATACTCATCCTTCCCAATCCTGCCCTAAAGGATTGGCCCTGCAAAAATGCCGTGGCATTCAAGATTTCTCCCAGATGCAAGATGCCACATTTTGGAACTCGGGCTGCTTTTGGAGTGCCAAATGTCTCCCACAATCTGACACCAGGAACATGGCCAGGTGAGTTTAGTTTCCCATGGAAAAGGGCCACCGTTCGTGTCCACCACCCTCATCCTGTCCAATCCTGTCCTAAGGGGTTCGGCCTGCAAAAATGCCGTGGCATTCAAGATTTCTCCCAGATGCAAGATGCCACATTTTTAGAACTCGGGCTGCTTTTGGAGTGCCAAATGTCTCCCACAATCTGACACCAGGAACATGGCCAGGTGAGTTTAGTTTCCCATGGAAAAGGGCCACCGTTCGTGTCCAACACCCTCATCCTGCCCAATCCTGCCCTATTGGCATCTGCCTGTTAAAAATGCCGTGGCATTCAAGATTTCTCCCACATGCAAGATGCCACATTTTGGAACTCGGGCTGCTTTTGGAGTGCCAAATGTCTCCCACAATCTGACACCAGGAACATGGCCAGGTGAGTTTAGTTTCCCATGGAAAAGGGCCACCGTTCGTGTCCACCACCCTCATCCTGCCCAATCCTGCCTTATCGGCTTTTGCCTGCAAAAATGCGGTGGCATTCAAGATTTCTCCCACATGCAAGATGCCACATTTTGGAACTCGGGCTGCTTTTGGAGTGCCAAATGTCTCCCACAATCTGACATCAGGAACATGGCCAGGTGAGTTTAGTTTCCCATGGAAAAGGGCCACCGTTCGTGTCCACCACCCTCATCCGGCCACCTCGGCTTTGGCCTGCAAAAATGCCGTGGCATTCAAGATTTCTCCCACATGCAAGATGCCACATTTTGGAACTCGGGCTGCTTTTTGAGTGCCAAATGTCTCCCACAATCTGACACCAGGAACATGGCCAGGTGAGTTTAGTTTCCCATGGAAAAGGGCCACCGTTCGTGTCTACCACCCTCATCCAGCCACCTCAACTTCGGCCTGCAAAAATGCCGTGGCATTCAAGATTTCTCCCAGATGCAAGATGCCACATTTTGGAACTCAGGCTGCTTTTGGAGTGCCAAATGTCTGCCACAATCTGACACCAGGAACATGGCCAGGTGAGTTTAGTTTCCCATGGAAAAGGGCCACCGTTCGTGTCCACCACCCTCATCCTGCCCTATCGGCTTCTGCCTGCAAAAATACCGTGGCATTCAAGATTTCTCCCAGATGCAAGATGCCACATTTTGGAACTCGGGCTGCTTTTGGAGTGCCAAATGTCTCCCACAATCTGACATCAGGAACATGGCCATGTGAGTTTAGTTTCCCATGGAAAAGGGCCACCGTTCGTGTCCACCACCCTCATCCTTCCCAATCCTGCCCTAAAGGATTGGCCCTGCAAAAATGCCGTGGCATTCAAGATTTCTCCCAGATGCAAGATGCCACATTTTGGAACTCGGGCTGCTTTTGGAGTGCCAAATGTCTCCCACAATCTGACATCAGGAACATGGCCATGTGAGTTTAGTTTCCCATGGAAAAGGGCCACCGTTCGTGTCCACCACCCTCATCCTGTCCAATCCTGCCCTAAGGGGTTCGGCCTGCAAAAATGCCGTGGCATTCAAGATTTCTCTCCCTCATGCAAGATGCCACATTTTTAGAACTCGGGCTGCTTTTGGAGTGCCAAATGTCTCCCACAATCTGACACCAGGAACATGCCAGGTGAGTTTAGTTTCCCATGGAAAAGGGCCACCGTTCGTGTCCACCACCCTCATCCTGCCCAATCCTGCCTATTGGGCATCTGCCTGTTAAAATGCCGTGCATTCAAGATTTCTCCCACATGCAAGATGCCACATTTTGGAACTCTGGGCTGCTTTTGGAGTGCCAAATGTCTCCCACAATCTGACATCAGGAACATGGCCAGGTGAGTTTAGTTTCCCATGTAAAAGGGCCACCGTTCATGTCCACCACCCTCATCCTGCGCAATCCTGCCCTATTGGCTTCGGCCTGCAAACATGCTGTGGCATTCAAGATTTCTCCCAGATGCAAGATGCCACATTTTGGAACTCGGGCTGCTTTTGGAGTGCCAAATGTCTCCCACAATCTGACACCAGGAACATGGCCAAGTGAGTTTAGTTTCCCATGGAAAAGGGCCACCGTTTGTGTCCACCACCCTCATCCAGGAACCTCGGCTTCTGCCTGCAAAAATACCGTGGCATTCAAGATTTCTCCCACATGCAAGATGCCACATTTTGGAACTCAGGATGCTTTTGGAGTGCCAAATTGTCTCCCACAATCTGACACCAGGAACATGGCCAGGTGAGTTTAGTTTCCCATGTTAAAAGGGGCACCGTTCATGTCCACCACCCTCATCCTGCGCAATCCTGCCCTATTGGCTTCGGCCTGCAAAAATTGCCCTGGCATTCAAGATTTCTCCCACATGCAAGATGCCACATTTTGGAACTCGGGCTGCTTTTGGAGTGCCAAAATGTCTCCCCACAATCTGACACCAGGAACATGGCCAAGTGCGTTTAGTTTCCCATGGAAAAGGGCCACCGTTCGTGTCCACCACCCTCATCCAGCCACCTCGGCTTCTGCCTGCAAAAATGCCGTGGCATTCAAGATTTCTCCCAGATGCAAGATGCCACACTTTGGAACTCAGGCTGCTTTTGGAGTGCCAAATATCTCCCACAATCTGACACCAGGAACATGGCCAGGTGAGTGTAGTTTCCCATGGAAAAAGGGCCACCGTTTGTGTCCACCACCCTCATCCTGCCCTATCGGCTTCTGCCTGCAAAAATGCCGTGGCATTCAAGATTTCTCCCAGATGCAAGATGCCACATTTTAGAACTCGGGCTGCTTTTGGAGTGCCAAATGTCTCCCACAATCTGACACCAGGAATATGGCCAGGTGAGTTTCGTTTCCCATGGAAAAGGGCCACCGTTCGTGTACACCATACTCATCCTTCCCAATCCTGCCCTAAAGGATTGGCCCTGCAAAATGCCGTGGCATTCAAGATTTCTCCCAGATGCAAGATGCCACATTTGGAACTCGGGCTGCTTTTGGAGTGCCAAATGTCTCCCACAATCTGACATCAGGAACATGGCCATGTGAGTTTAGTTTCCCATGGAAAAGGGCCACCGTTCGTGTCCACCACCCTCATCCTGTCCAATCCTGCCCTAAGGGGTTCGGCCTGCAAAAATGCCGTGGCATTCAAGATTTCTCCCAGATGCAAGATGCCACATTTTTAGAACTCGGGCTGCTTTTGGAGTGCCAAATGTCTCCCACAATCTGACACCAGGAACATGGCCAGGTGAGTTTAGTTTCCCATGGAAAAGGGCCACCGTTCGTGTCCACCCACCCTCATCCTGCCCAATCCTGCCCTACTTGGCATCTGCCTGTTAAAAATGCCGTGCCATTCAAGATTTCTCCCACATGCAAGATGCCACATTTTGGAACTCGGGCTGCTTTTGGAGTGCCAAATGTCTCCCACAATCTGACACCCAGGAACATGGCCAGGTGAGTTTAGTTTCCCATGGAAAAGGGCCACCGTTCGTGTCCACCACCCTCAATCCGGCCACCTCGGCTTCGGCCTGCAAAAATGCGTGCATTCAAGATTTCTCCCACATGCAAGATGCCACATTTTGGAACTCGGGCTGCTTTTTGAGTGCCAAATGTCTGCCACAATCTGACACCAGGAACATGGCCAGGTGAGTTTAGTTTCCCATGGAAAAGGGCCACCGTTCGTGTCTACCACCCTCATCCGGCCACCTCAACTTCGGCCTGCAAAAATGCCGTGGCATTCAAGATTTCTCCCACATGCAAGATGCCACATTTGGAACTCAGGCTGCTTTTGGAGTGCGAAATGTCTGCCACAATCTGACACCAGGAACATGGCCAGGTGAGTTTAGATCTCCCATGGAAAAGGGCCACCGTCGTGTCCACCACCCTCATCTTTCCCGATCCTGCTCCATCGGCTTTTGCCTGCAAAAATGCCGTGGCATTCAAAATTTCTCCAGATGCAAGATGCCACGTTTTGGAACTCGGGCTTCTTTTGGAGTGCCAAATGTCTCCCACAGTCTGACACCAGGAACATGGCCAGGTGAGTTTAATTTCCCATGGAAAGGGCCACCGTTCGTGTCCACCACGATCATCCTGCGCTATCCTGCCCTCTTGGCTTCGGCCTGCAAAAATGCCGTGGCATTCAAGATTTCTCCCACATGCAAGATGCCACATTTTGGAACTCGGGCTGCTTTTGGAGTGCCAAATGTCTCCCACAATCTGACACCAGGGAACATGGCCAGGTGAGTTTAGTTTCCTATGGAAAAGGGCCCACCGTTCGTGTCCACCACCCTCATCCTGCCCAATCCTGCCATATCGGCTTCGGCCTGCAAAAATGCCATGGCATTCAAGATTTCTCCAGATGCAAGATGCCACATTTTGGAACTCGGGCTGCTTTTGGAGTGCCAAATGTCTCCCACAATCTGACACCAGGAACATGGCCAGGTGAGTTTAGTTTCCCATGGAAAAGGGCTAACGTTCGTGTCCACCACTCTCATCCGGCCACCTCGGCTTCTGCCTGTAAAATTGCCGTGGCATTCAAGATTTCTCCCAGATGCAAGATGCCACATTTTGGAACTCGGGCTGCTATTGGAGTGCCAAATGTCTCCCACAATCTGACACCAGGAACATGGCCAGGTGAGTTTAGTTTCCAATGGAAAAGGGCCACCCTTCGTGTCCACCACCCTCATCCAGCCACCTCGGCTTCGGCCTGCAAACATGCGGTGGCATTCAAGATTTCTCTTACATGCAAGATACCACATTTTGGAACTCTGGCTGCTTTTGGAGTGCCAAATGTCTCCCACAATCTGACACCAGGAACATGGCCAGGTGAGTTTAGTTTCCCATGGAAAAGAGCTAAAGTTCGTGTCCACCACCCTCATCCTGCCCAATCCTGCCCTATCGACTTCCGGCCTGCAAAAATGCCGTGGCATTCAAGATTTCTCCCACATGCAAGATGCCCACATTTTAGAACTCGGGCTGCTTTTGGAGTGCCAAATGTCTCCCACAATCTGACACCAGGAATATGGCCAGGTGAGTTTCGTTTCCCATGGAAAAGGGCCACCGTTCGTGTACACCATACTCATCCTTCCCAATCCTGCCCTAAAGGATTGGCCCTGCAAAAATGCCGTGGCATTCAAGATTTCTCCCAGATGCAAGATTCCACATTTTGGAACTCGGGCTGCTTTTGGAGTGCCAAATGTCTCCCACAATCTGACACCAGGAACATGGCCAAGTGAGTTTAGTTTCCCATGGAAAAGGGCCACCGTTCGTGTCCACCACCCTCATCCAGCCACCTCGGCTTCGGCCTGCAAAAATTCCGTGGCATTCAAGATTTCTCCTAGATGCAAGATGCCACATTTTAGAACTCTGGCTGCTTTTGAGTGCCAAATGTCTCCCACAATCTGACATCAGGAACATGGCCAGGTGAGTTTAGTTTCCCATGGAAAAGGGCCACCGTTCGTGTCCACCACCCTCATCCTGTCCAATCCTGCCCTAAGGGGTTCGGCCTGCAAAAATGCCGTGGCATTCAAGATTTCTCCCAGATGCAAGATGCCACATTTTTAGAACTCGGGCTGCTTTTGGAGTGCCAAATGTCTCCCACAATCTGACACCAGGAACATGGCCAGGTGAGTTTAGTTTCCCATTGAAAAGGGCCACCGTTCGTGTCCACCACCCTTCATCCTGCCCAACTCCTGCCCTATTGGCATCTGCCTGTTAAAAATGCCGTGGCATTCAAGATTTCTCCACATGCAAGATGCCACATTTTGGAACTCTGGCTGCTTTTGGAGTGCCAAATGTCTCCCACAATCTGACACCAGGAACTTGGCCAGGTGAGTTTAGTTTCCCATGGAAAAGGGCCACCATTCGTGTCCACCACCCTCATCCTGCCCAATCCTGCCTTATCGGCTTTTGCCTGCAAAAATGCGGTGGCATTCAAGATTTCTCCCACATGCAAGATGCCACATTTTGGAACTCGGGCTGCTTTTGGAGTGCCAAATGTCTCCCACAATCTGACATCAGGAACATGGCCAGGTGAGTTTAGTTTCCCATGGAAAAGGGCCACCGTTCGTGTCCACCCACCCACATCCGGCCACCTCGGCTTCGGCCTGCAAAAATGCCGTGGCATTCAAGATTTCTCCCAGATGCAAGATGCCACATTTTGGAACTCGGGCTGCTTTTGGAGTGCCAAATGTCTCCCACAATCTGACACCAGGAACATGGCCAGGTGAGTTTAGTTTCCCATGGAAAAGGGGCCACCGTTCTTGTCTACCACCCTCATCCGGCCACCTCAACTTCGGCCTGCAAAAATTGCCGTGGCATTCAAGATTTCTCCCAGATGCAAGATGCCACATTTTGGAACTCAGGCTGCTTTTGGAGTGCCAAATGTCTCCCACAATCTGACACCAGGAACATGGCCAGGTGAGTTTAGATTCCCATGGAAAAGGGCCACCGTTCGTGTCCACCACCCTCATCTTTCCCGATCCTGCTCCATCGGCTTTTGCCTGCAAAAATGCCGTGGCATTCAAAATTTCTCCCAGATGCAAGATGCCACGTTTTGGAACTCGGGCTGCTTTTGGAGTGCCAAATGTCTCCCACAATCTGACACCAAGAACATGGCCAGGTGAGTTTAGTTTCCCATGGAAAAGGGCCACCGTTCGTGTCCACCACGATCATCCCTGCCCTATCGGCTTCTGCCTGTAAAAATGCGGTGGCGATCAAGATTTGTCCCAGATGCAAGATGCCACATTTTGGAACTCGGGCTGCTTTTGGAGTGCCAAATGTCTCCCACAAACTGACACCAGGAACATGGCCAGGTGAGTTTAGTTTCCCATGGAAAAGGGCCACCGTTCGTGTCCACCACCCTCATCCAGCCACCTTGGCTTCGGCCTGCAAAATGCCGTGGCATTCAAGATTTTTCTCACAGGCAAGATGCCACATTTTGGAACTCGGGCTGCTTCTGGAGTGCCAAATGTCTCCCACAATGTGACACCAGGAACATGGGCCAGGTGAGTTTAGTTTCCCATGGATAAGGGCCACCGTTCGTGTCCACCACCCTCATCCTGCCCAATCCTGCCCTATCGGCTTCGCCTGCAAAAATGCCGTGGCATTCAAGATTTCTCCCAGATGCAAGATGCCACATTTTGGAACTCAGGCTGCTTCTCGAGTGCGAAATGTCTCCCACAATCTGACATCAGGAACATGGCCAAGTGAGTTAGTTTCCCATGGGAAAGGGCCACCGTTCGTGTCCACCACCCTCATCCTGTCCAATCCTGCCCTAAGGGGTTCGGCCTGCAAAAATGCCGTGGCATTCAAGATTTCTCCCAGATGCAAGATGCCACATTTTTAGAACTCGGGCTGCTTTTGGAGTGCCAAATGTCTCCCACAATCTGACACCAGGAACATGGCCAGGTGAGTTAGTTTCCCATGGAAAAGGGCCACCGTTCGTGTCCACCACCCTCATCCTGCCCAATCCTGCCCTATTGGCATCTGCCTGTTAAAAATGCCGTGGCATTCAAGATTTCTCCCACATGCAAGATGCCACATTTGGAACTCAGGCTGCTTTTGGAGTGCCAAATGTCACCCACATCTGACACCAGGAACATGGCCAGGTGAGTTTAGTTTCCCATGGAAAAGGGCCACCGTTTGTGTCCACAACCCTCATCCTGCCCAATCCTGCCTTATCGGCTTTTGCCTGCAAAAATTCCGTGGCATTCAAGATTTTCTCCCAGATGCAAGATGCCACATTTTGGAACTCGGGCTGCTTTGGAGTGCCAAATGTCTCCCACAATCTGACACCAGGAACATGGCCAGGTGAGTTTAGTTTCCCATGGAAAAGGGCCACCGTTCGTGTCCACCACCCTCATCCTGTCCAATCCTGTCCTAAGGGGTTCGGCCTGCAAAAATGCCGTGGCATTCAAGATTTCTCCCAGATGCAAGATGCCACATTTTGGAACTCGGGCTGCTTTTGGAGTGCCAAAATGTCTCCCACAATCTGACACCAGGAACATGGCCAGGTGAGTTTAGTTTCCCATGGAAAAGGGCCACCGTTCGTGTCCACCACCCTCATCCTGCCCAATCCTGCCCTATTGGCATCTGCCTGTTAAAAATGCCGTGGCATTCAAGATTTCTCCCCCATGGCAAGATGCCACATTTTGGAACTCGGGCTGCTTTTGGAGTGCCAAATGTCTCCCACAAACTGACACAGGAACATGGCCAGGTGAGTTTAGTTTCCCATGGAAAAGGGCCACCGTTCGTGTCCACCACCCTCATCCTGCCCAATCCTGCCTTATCGGCTTTTGCCTGCAAAAATGCGGTGGCATTCAAGATTTCTCCCACATGCAAGATGCCACATTTTGGAACTCGGGCTGCTTTTGGAGTGCCAAATGTCTCCCACAATCTGACATCAGGAACATGGCCAGGTGAGTTTAGTTTCCCATGGAAAAGGGCCACCGTTCGTGTCCACCACCCTCATCCGGCCACCCTCGGCTTCGGCCTGCAAAAATGCCGTGGCATTCAAGATTTCTCCCACATGCAAGATGCCACATTTTGGAACTCGGGCTGCTTTTTGAGTGCCAAATGTCTCCCACAATCTGACACAGGAACATGGCCAGGTGAGTTTAGTTTCCCATGGAAAAGGGCCACCGTTCGTGTCTACCACCCTCATCCAGCCACCTCAACTTCGGCCTGCAAAAATGCCGTGGCATTCAAGATTTCTCCCAGATGCAAGATGCCACATTTTGGAACTCAGGCTGCTTTTGGAGTGCCAAATGTCTGCCACAATCTGACACCAGGAACATGGCCAGGTGAGTTTAGTTTCCCATGGAAAAGGGCCACCGTTCGTGTCCACCACGATCATCCTGCCCTATCGGCTTCTGCCTGCAAAAATGCTGTGATATTCAAGATTTCTCCCAGATGCAAGATGCCACATTTTGGAAACTCGGGCTGCTTTTGGAGTGCCAAATGTCTCCCACAATCTGACATCAGGAACATGGCCAGGTGAGTTTAGTTTCCCATGGAAAAGGGCCACTGATAATGTCCACCACCCTCATCCTGCCCAATCCTGCCCTATCGGCTTCGGCCTGTAAAAATGCCGTGGCATTCAAGATTTCTCCCAGATGCAAGATGCCACATTTTAGAACTCTGGCTGCTTTTGGAGTGCCAAATGTCTCCCACAATCTGACACCAGGAATATGGCCAGGTGAGTTTGGTTCCCATGGAAAAGGGCCACCGTTCGTGGACACCATACTCATCCTTCCCAATCCTGCCCTAAAGGATTGGCCCTGCAAAAATGCCGTGGCATTCAAGATTTCTCCCAGATGCAAGATGCCACATTTTGGAACTCGGGCTGCTTTTGGAGTGCCAAATGTCTCCCACAATCTGACATCAGAACATGGCATGTGAGTTTAGTTTCCCATGGAAAAGGGCCACCGTTCGTGTCCACCACCCTCATCCTGTCCAATCCTGCCCTAAGGGGTTCGGCCTGCAATAAATGCCGTGGCATTCAAGATTTCTCCCACATGCAAGATGCCACATTTTTAGAACTCGGGCTGCTTTTGGAGTGCCAAATGTCTCCCACAATCTGACACCAGGAACATGGCCAGGTGAGTTTAGTTTCCCATGGAAAAGGGCCACCGTTCGTGTCCACCACCCTCATCCTGCCCAATCCTGCCCTATTGGCATCTGCCTGTTAAAAATGCCGTGGCATTCAAGATTTCTCCCACATGGCAAGATGCCACATTTTGGAACTCTGGCTGCTTTTGGAGTGCCAAATGTCTCCCACATCTGACATCAGGAACATGGCCAGGTGAGTTTAGTTTCCCATGTAAAAGGGCCACCGTTCATGTCCACCACCCTCATCCTGCGCAATCCTGCCCTATTGGCTTCGGCCTGCAAAAATGCCGTGGCATTCAAGATTTCTCCCAGATGCAAGATGCCACATTTTGGAACTCGGGCTGCTTTTGGAGTGCCAAATGTCTCCCACAATCTGACACCAGGAACATGGCCAAGTGCGTTTAGTTTCCCATGGAAAAGGGCCACCGTTCGTGTCCACCACCCTCATTCAGCCACCTAGGCTTCTGCCTGCAAAAATGCCGTGGCATTCAAGATTTCTCCCAGATGCAAGATGCCACACTTTGGAACTCAGGCTGCTTTTGGAGTGCCAAATGTCTCCCACAATCTGACACCAGGAACATGGCCAGGTGAGTGTAGTTTCCCATGGAAAAGGGCCACCGTTCGTGTCCACCACCCTCATTCAGCCACCTCGGCTTCTGCCTGCAAAAATGCCGTGGCATTCAAGATTTTCTCCAGATGCAAGATGCCACATTTTGGAACTCGGGCTGCTTTTGGAGTGCCAAATGTCTCCCACAATCTGACACCAGGAATATGGCCAGGTGAGTTTCGTTTCCCATGGAAAAGGGCCACCGTTCGTGTACACCATACTCATCCTTCCCAATCCTGCCCTAAAGGATTGGCCCTGCAAAAATGCCGTGGCATTCAAGATTTCTCCCAGATGCAAGATGCCACATTTTGGAACTCGGGCTGCTTTTGGAGTGCCAAATGTCTCCCACAATCTGACATCAGGAACATGGCTATGTGAGTTTAGTTTCCATGGAAAAGGGCCACCGTTCGTGTCCACCACCCTCATCCTGTCCAATCCTGCCCTAAGGGGGTTCGGCCTGCAAAAATGCCGTGGCATTCAAGATTTCTCCCAGATGCAAGATGCACATTTTTAGAACTCGGGCTGCTTTTGGAGTGCCAAATGTCTCCCACAATCTGACACCAGGAACATGGCCAGGTGAGTTTAGTTTCCCATGGAAAAGGGCCACCGTTCGTGTCCACCACCCTCATCCTGCCCAATCCTGCCCTATTGGCATCTGCCTGTTAAAAATGCCGTGCCATTCAAGATTTCTCCCACATGCAAGATGCCACATTTTGGAACTCGGGCTGCTTTTGGAGTGCAAATGTCTCCCCACAATCTGACACCAGGAACATGGCCAGGTGAGTTTAGTTTCCCATGGAAAAGGGCCACCGTTCGTGTCCACCACCCTCATCCGGCCACCTCGGCTTCGCCTGCAAAAATGCCGTGGCATTCAAGATTTCTCCCACATGCAAGATGCCACATTTTGGAACTCGGGCTGCTTTTTGAGTGCCAAATGTCTCCCACAATCTGACACCAGGAACATGGCCAGGTGAGTTTTAGTTTCCCATGGAAAAGGGCCACCGTTCGTGTCTACCACCCTCATCCGCCACCTCAACTTCGGCCTGCAAAAATGCCGTGGCATTCAAGATTTCTCCCACATGCAAGATGCCACATTTTGGAACTCAGGCTGCTTTTGGAGTGCGAAATGTCTGCCACAATCTGACACCAGAACATGGCCAGGTGAGTTTAGATTCCCATGGAAAAGGGCCACCGTTCGTGTCCACCACCCTCATCTTTTCCCGATCCTGCTCCATCGGCTTTTGCCTGCAAAAATGCCGTGACATTCAAAATTTTCTCCCAGATGCAAGATGCCACGTTTTGGAACTCGGGCTTCTTTTGGAGTGCCAAATGTCTCCCACAGTCTGACACCAGGAACATGGCCAGGTGAGTTTAATTTCCCATGGAAAAGGGCCACCGTTCGTGTCCACCACGATCATCCTGCCCTATCCTGCCCTCTTGGCTTCGGCCCTGTAAAAATGCCGTGGCATTCAAGATTTCTCCCACATGCAAGATGCCACATTTTGGAACTCGGGCTGCTTTTGGAGTGCCAAATGTCTCCCACAATCTGACACCAGGAACATGGCCAAGTGAGTTTAGTTTCCCATGGAAAAGGGCCACCGTTCGTGTCCACCACCCTCATCCAGCAACCTCGGCTTCTGCCTGCAAAAATACCGTGGCATTCAAGATTTCTCCCACATGCAAGATGCCACATTTTGGAACTCGGGGCTGCTTTTGGAGTGCCAAATGTCTCCCACAATCTGACCACCAGGAACATGGCCAGGTGAGTTTAGTTTCCCATGTAAAAGGGCCACCGTTCATGTCCACCACCCTCATCTTCCCGATCCTGCCCTATTGGCTTCGGCCTGCAAAAATGCACGTGGCATTCAAGATTTCTCCCACATGCAAGATGCCACATTTGGAACTCGGGCTGCTTTTGGAGTGCCAAATGTCTCCCACAATCTGACACCAGGAACATGGCCAAGTGAGTTTAGTTTTCCCATGGAAAAGGGCCACCGTTCGTGTCCACCACCCTCATCCGGCCACCTCGGTTTCTGCCTGCAAAAATGCCGTGGCATTCAAGATTTCTCCCAGATGCAAGATGCCACACTTTGGAACTCGGGCTGCTTTTGGAGTGCCAAATATCTCCCACAATCTGACACCAGGAACATGGCCAGGTGAGTTTAGTTTCCCATGGAAAAGGGCCACCGTTCGTGTCCACCACCCTCATCCTGCCCTATCGGCTTCTGCCTGCAAAAATGCGTGGCATTCAAGATTTCTCCCAGATGCAAGATGCCACAATTTTGGAACTCGGACTGTTTTGGAGTGCCAAATGTCTCCCACAATCTGACATCAGGAACATGGCCAGGTGAGTTTAGTATCCCATGGAAAAGGGCCACCGTTCATGTCCACCACCCTCATCCTGCCCAATCCTGCCCTATCGGCTTCGGCCTGTAAAAATGCCGTGGCATTCAAGATTTCTCCCATATGCAAGATGCCACATTTGGAACTCGGGCTGCTTTTGGAGTGCCAAATGTCTCCCACAATCTGACACCAGGAACATGGCCAGGTGAGTTTAGTTTCCCATGGAAAAGGGCCACCGTTCGTGTCCACTACCCTCATCTTTCCCGATCCTGCGCCATCGGCTTTTGCCTGCAAAAATGCCGTTGCATTCAAGATTTCTCCCACATGCAAGATGCCACGTTTTGGAACTCGGGCTGCTTTTGGAGTGCTAAATGTCTCCCACAATCTGACACCAGGAACATGGCCAGGTGAGTTTAGTTTCCCATGGAAAAGGGCCACCGTTCGTGTCCACCACGATCATCCTGCCCTATCGGCTTCTGCCTGCAAAAATACCGTGGCATTCAAGATTTCTCCCACATGCAAGATGCCACATTTTGGAACTCGGGCTGCTTTTGGAGTGCCAAATGTCTCCCACAATCTGACATCAGGAACATGGCCCAGGTGAGTTTAGTTTCCCATGGAAAAGGGCCACCGTTCGTGTCCACCACCCTCATCCAGCCACCTCGGGCTTTCGGCCTGAAAAATGCCGTGGCATTCAAGATTTCTCTCACAGGGAAGATGCCACATTTTGGAACTCGGGCTGCTTTTGGAGTGCCAAATGTCTCCCACAATCTGACATCAGGAACATGGCCAGTTGAGTTTAGTTTCCCATGGAAAAGGGCCACCCTTCGTGTCCACCACCCTCATCAGGCCACCTCGGTTTCGGCCTGCAAAAATGCCCGTGGCATTCAAGATTTCTCCCACATGCCAAGATGCCACATTTTGGGAACTCGGGCTGCTTTTTGAGTGCCAAATGTCTCCCACAATCTGACACCCAGGAACATGGCCAGGTGAGTTTAGTTTCCCATGGAAAAGGGCCACCGTTTGTGTCCACCACCCTCATCCAGACACCTCGGTTTCAGCCTGCAAAAATGCCGTGGCATTCAAGATTTCTCCCAGATGCAAGATGCCACATTTTGGAACTCGGGCTGCTTTTGGAGTGCCAAATGTCTCCCACAATCTGACACCAGGAACATGGCCAGGTGAGTTTAGTTTCAATGGAAAAGGGCCACCGTTCGTGTCCACCACCCTCATCCGGCCACCTCGGCTTCGGCCTGCAAAAATGCCGTGGCATTCAAGATTTCTCCCAGATGCAAGATGCCACATTTTGGAACTCGGGCTGCTTTTGGATTCCCAAATGACTCCCACAATCTGACACCAGAAACATGGCCAGGGTGAGTTTAGTTTCCCATGAAAAGGGCCACCGTTCGTGTCCACCACCCTCATCCTGCCCCATCCTGCCCTATCGGCTTCTGCCTGCAAAAATGCCCTGGCATTCAAGATTTCTCCCAGGATTGCAAGATGCCACATTTTGGAACTCGGGCTGCTTTTTGGAGTGCAAATGTCTCCACAATCTGACACCAGGAACATGGCCAGGTGAGTTTAGTTTCCCATGGAAAAGGGCCACCGTTCGTGTCCACCACCCTCATCCGGCAACCTCAGCTTCGGCCTGCAAACCTGCCGTGGCATTCAAGATTTCTCTTACATGCGAGATACCACATTTTGGAACTCTGGCTGCTTTTGGAGTGCCAAATGTCTCCACACAATCTGACACCAGGAATATGGCCAGGTGAGTTTCGTTTTCCATGGAGAAACGGCCACCGTTCGTGTACACCATACTCATCCTTCCAAATCCTGCCCTATCGGATTGGCCCTGCAAAAATGCCCTGGCATTCAAGATTTCTCCCACATGCAAGATGCCACATTTTGGAAGACGGGCTGCTTTTGGAGTGCCAAATATATCCCACAATCTGACACCAGGAACATGGCCAGGTGAGTTTAGTTTCCCATGGAAAAGGGCCACCG